>NW_012102354.1:2281949-2308299 GCF_000951045.1 Mandrillus leucophaeus
ATGTGGAAAAAAGGGAATGTTTATACACTATTGTGGAAATAGAAATTAGTTCAGCCACTGTGTAAAGCAGCTTGGACATTTCTCAAAGAACTAAAAATAGAACTACCATTCAATCTAGCCATCCCATTACCGGTTATATAACCAAGAAAAATTGTTTTATCAAAAAGATACCTGTACTTGTATGTTTATTGCAGCACCCTCACAGTAACAAAGTCATTGAATCTACCTAGGTACCCATCAACAGTAAATTGGATAAAGAAAATGGGATACATATACATCATGGAATACTATCCAGTCACAAAAAGGAATGAGATCATATCCTTTGCAGCAACATGGTTGCAGCTGGAGAGCATAATCCTAAGCAAATTAACAGAAAACCAAGTAACTCATGTTCTCACTTACTAGTGGGACCTAAACATTGGGTACACATCGACATAAAGATAAGAATAGTAGACATTGAGGTGGGAGGGAGGAGGGCAAGGAATGAAAAGCTAACTGTTGGGTACTTTGCTCACTACCTGACAGGATTAACCATACCCCAAACCTCAGCATCACACAATATACCCATATAACAAATCTGCACATGTACCCCCTGAATCTAAAAAAAAAAAGAGTTGAAATTAAAAAATAAAATAAATGAAATTGTAAAACTGATCTTGGAAACCTTGTTTTTCAACCAAATCTCTATTCTGATTGCCAGCTGTTCTCCTGAGAAGGCCATGGGTGGGCAAAGCAGGTCTCTGCTGGGCAATGATTGGCCTCCTCACTCTGGCTGTGGAGATGACAGAGTTCTGCTTTGACCTCCCCAAGACATACTTCATGCTCTCCTTAACTCTCCATATACAATTGCAACCAGTGAAAAGTGTTGAAAGATAATGTGATTGAAGTCTTAGATATGACAAAGCTACAACATAGAGAAAAAATTATCTTCAAAAAAGCTCACAGGTCTAAACCTCAAAGGCTCCCTTCTATGCTCCTAGTGTGCCATTATTGGGCTAGGGCCAGTTCACTCCCTATTTCTGGTCAGTTCCAGTATTTCAGAGTCCACTGGAAATTGACCCATGTTGCGCAGAGAGGATATTTTCCTTCCATATTTAAAGACAGTCTGATTTCTGGCCCTGTAATTAATCTCCCCTTTTATGATTAACACTCATTTCATTCATTACTGAGTGAAATGTATAATAAATAATACAACATGGATACATTTAATGTGTATTATGTAATATGTAATACATAGATTACTATATAGTTGCATTACAAATTACCCTCAAATTTAGCAGCTTAGAACAATTTATTATCTTATGGTTTCTGTTGGTCAAGAATCTGAGGGCAACTTAGGTGATTCTAGCTCAAGGCCCCTCATGAGGATGCAGTCAAGCTGTTCTGGGCTACATTCATCTCAAACTGCTCTATTAGGGCTGAACTATCCACTTTCAAATAGTTTCCAAAGACTGAACTATTCAGACTTACCTCATGCCCACGCAGAACACAAGCTAGCCTGTTCACACTACGCTTGGCCAGGCTCATCCATTTCTTTTCTGAGTCTTTACTCTAAATAAGCAAAAACAGAATAAGCCTTTCAGTCTCCTCTTGCTATAACTTTCTCTCTGCTTCTGATCAGAACAAATAGCCCAATTTTAAAAACGCCCAAAACACACTTTAGCAAAGAACAAAGAAGGGTGTCAGATAAATACATGAAAAAAATGTACAAAAACTTTGGTCATTAAAGAAATGTGAATAGAAACAACATGGATACCACCTCTTATCCCCTAGAATAGCTAAGATTCAAAAACAGCAGAAACATCAACTGTTAAAATCAAGTGCTGACAAAATTGCAGAACACTGGGTCTTTAATACATCACTAGTGGGAATGCAAAATGACATCATCACTCTGGAAAACAGGCAGTCTCTTGTAAAGTAATTATAAATCTGCACTCATCGTATGTTACCATAGCTCATACTCCTAGGTATTTACCCAAGAGCACTGAAACCATCTATACAAAGATCTGAACATGAACATCTACAGCAGCTTTAGCCACAATTGCCCCAAACTGAAAATACCCCAAATGTCCATCAGCTGGTGAATGGTTGAAAAGATTGAATACATATCTACAGTGAGAGAGTACTTAGCAGTAAAAAGCAATTTTTAAAAAGCAGTGAAAAGGAACATGCTACTGATATAGGCAACAACATTGATGAATCTCAAAAACATTGTTCTAAGTGAAAGAAGCCTGACATGAAAGCCTGTATGATGCTATATAATTTCATTTATATAACTTTCCAGAAAAGGCAAAACTACAGGAACAGGATAGATTACATGTCAGTGGTTGCCAGCATCTGGGAATAGGAGAGGAAATTGATTTCTAAAGGACATGAGGAAACTTTGTGGAGTGACAGAAATATACTGTATTTTGATTGCAATGGTGGTTACATGGCTATATATATTTGAAAGTGGATAGTTCAGCCCTAATAGAGCAGCTTGAGATGAATGTAGCCCAGAACAGCTTGCCTGTATCCTCATGAGGGGTCTTGAGCTAGAATCACCTAAGTTGCCCTCAGATTCTTTTTTTTTTTTTTTTTTTTTTTGGAGACGGAGTCTCGTTCTGCCGCCCGGGCTGGAGTGCAGTGGCCGGATCTCAGCTCACTGCAAGCTCCGCCTCCCGGGTTTTCGCCATTCTCCTGCCTCAGCCTCCCGAGTAGGTGGGACTACAGGCGCCCACCACCTCGCCCGGCTATTTTTTTGTATTTTTTAGTAGAGACGGGGTTTCACTGTGTTAGCCAGGATGGTCTCGATCTGCTGACCTCTTGATCCGCCCGTCTCGGCCTCCCAAAGTGCTGGGATTACAGGCTTGAGCCACCGCTCCCGGCCGCCCTCAGATTCTTGACCATCAGAAACCATAAGATAATAAATTGTTCTAAGCTGCTAACTTTGAGGGTAATTTGTAATGCAACTATATATTAATCTATATATTACATATTAAATATATTAATATATTACACATTAAATGTATCCATGTTGTATTATTTATTATATATTATATGTTATATATTGATATAGTATATATTATGGTGTCTTTTTTTTTTTTTTTTGAGACAGATCTCACTGTCACCCAGGCTGGAGTGCAGTGGCATTATCTCAACTGCAACCTCCACCTCCTGGGTTCAAGTGATTCTCCCACCTCAGCCTCCTGAGCAGCTGGTACTACAGGTGCTACAGGTACTACAGGTGCATGCCACCATAGTAGGATAATTTTTGTGTTTTTGGCAAAGAGGGGATTTCATCATGTTGGCCAGGCTGGTCTCGAACTCCTGACCTCAAGTGATTCAGTCACCTTGGCCTCCCAAAGTGCTGGGGTTAGAATTGTTAGCCACTGCACCCAGCCTTATAGTATAATATATTGTCTTAGTTAAGGTAGTGGACATGTCAGATTATGTTGAATTTTTAGGTCATATATATGTATTAACTATTTTTTGTTATATCTTATCTACTGGCCTATCTACCTGTCTATCATTATTGCAACATAATATGCACAGGCTTAGATCCACTGGAAAATATACACACTGTCCTTTCATAAACAGAATACTTACAGTTTAAGTCTGAAATGTTATCATTTGTATGATTTTAGTTTGCTTCTTTTCCACAATTGTCTTTTATATGACTAACCTAAGGGGCTTGTCACAATGATTCCTTATGTAATTAAGAGAGGGGCTTTTTTCAAAAAACAATATAGTATTCGTCATAAAAAGCTATAGTTTTAAACTGGTCATAATTTTTAAATGGCAGTACATTTATTCAATAATTGTTTTGTGAGCATCACTTCTGTTTGAGACACCAAGCCAGGCATAGAGGTTATACTGCTGTAAGATATAAATGTCATCTCCACCTTCATGAAACTTGTGGTCTAGAAGGGAAGAGAGACATTACATGAATAAACCAACAATTGAATATCATTGTGATAATATGCCATGAAGGAGACAGGTAGGATTGAAATTTTTCAGTTTCAAAAATATCTTATGGTTTCTACCAATCATTTCTGTATACAGGAAAATATTATTTGGCTCATGATTATAGAACATAAAACATTTGACAAAAGAAAGAAAAATTAAAGAAGATTTAGAGAAAAAAGTAAAAATTACTCCAGAAAGTCTTGTGTCCCTTTAAATCTCTTTTACCCATGGAGGAGCTCCTTCTTTCCTTAAGTGGTAGAAACTGGTTCTGTGATGGACCCTACAACTGAGATTCTGCATAAGCACCAGCTGTTAAATTGTGACCTACATCCTGCCCCACACCTTGATAGGCTGAATTAAGTATGTTGATCTTTCTGTTAGCAGCCACACAGGTCTCCTAACAGCAACCAGCAGCCATTTCTAACAGCCCTGAATGGCCTTCAGGTTGTTTATGAGGTTGGTGTGAGCTGAGGCAGGATGGTGAGAAATCAAAGAGGTGGTTGCCCTGGGACTGAGCTGCTGTTGTCTAGGCAACTTTATTAAGAACCTTCTGTTCCTGGGAAAACGAAGCCTAAATTAACTCTTGAGTTCTTACAATTAAGACTTTATTTCCGTATTGGTCTCTGGCATTTGGGAACTTTCTACTGTTTCCAATGGAGTTATTTTTACCTTGTTTGGGGCCCTAAAATATTTATCAAGTGGTATTGGTTTTAAAGATCTCTTAATCCTTCATATACAATTAAAAACAAACTCTTTTACCATTCAGATGTTGGTCAATATATTTATAGAATTAGATCTAACTCCAAACTCAATGATCAATTTCTGATTTGACCTCCAATTCCAAGGCTTTCCATACAAAGAAAAACCCACAGAATGTGATCTATTTTTTTAAAGCATGTTTTTTCACCTAAGTATAACGTACAAAAAATTATGTGCATTTCCTAAGTTTCAGCAGTGACAGCCTCATATTTATAAATTACAGCAGGCAATGAGATATGTGCTTCATTGGACATCAACATACCTTCTTTCAGTATTTCCAACATGGAGAACTTCCCCTCCAGTGTTGGAAAAGGAAGCTGTTCAGTTGAGGAGACAGGAATACTTGATGTTTTATGTAAATATTTACTGTGCACCAGGGACTGTGTTAGGTACTTTGAAGGTATTAACTCATTTAATCTTCATAACAACACTGTGAGACAAATGTACTCGTATCCTTATTTTTTAGATAATGAAATTTAGACACAGAGAGGTTAAGTTCAAGGTCACACGTGTATAATTTGGAGTCAGGATTTAAACTGAGGCATTCAGGCTCTAGAGTCTATGCTCAATCATTGTTCTAGGACTTCCCAAAGTGGCCAGCTTGTGCTTAGAAGTTACAGTATAGGAAAAATTGCCACTTTTAAATACTGGAACATACTTAGCACACTAAATGCTCACACTAAGAGAGGTGTATACAGGGATTAAGACCAAATTATAAAATTGCAGGTCAGATTCACATCTTCCAGCTCAGTTTTTTTAGGACATATTCCCATTGAACCATTGAGTAAAATGGTAGGCTGGATTGTCAGCATTATTAAATTATCCCTCTCTCTGTCTTTTCCTTGACAAAGCCTAGGCTCTGGAGTCCACTTTGAGTCTTGGCTTTATTTTATTTATTGTCTTTTTATATTGGTCCATTAGGTTTTTTATTTTCTTCTCTGTGAAATTGGTCTGTTATTCCTACTGCAAAATTTAAAGGAGGTAGAATATGTGAATGTTATGTGTAATATAAAGCAGAAGACTTTCAGGAATTGATTTATGCTGTCTGTATGTGGAGTAGGTGGCCTTTTATCTGCTGGAATTTGAAATCTTCCAAGAAGGTCTTGCTTTCTTCTAATATATCTCAGTTTTTTAAAATCGGTGCTTGAAATCTCACCATTAATGAGCAATTATTTTAAGTTTTGAAGATTTTATTTTAAAGAACTGATTTTTTAAAAAGCTTACACCAATTAAAGGCATAATTCTTAAACCTATTCTGTCAGTGCATTGGGGATTTTTCAACAGATACTACACTGGCCCTGTAAGAGACAGTCAGTCACTAAACAAGAAGAGGACAATAGGAAAATAGGAAACATACACTTTACAGATAGCACATTGTTGCTAAATCCCAGCCTTGAATTATTTGAAAGCCAGATCTCTGTGTCCCTTAATAATGTTGCTGTGATAGTCTTTACAATTCTCTTACAGCAAATTTGATTGCAACATTCTTATTATAATCATATTTTTATTCATTTACTAGGCATGTGTGTATGTATGCGTGTATACTTAGCACCCACTCTGTGCCACACACTGTTTAAGATGGAGCACATACAAGGGTGGGTAAGAAAGACAGTCTAGTGAGAAAAAGGGAATTCGGACCATAAGCAGGTGATGGTTGCACAGTGTGATGAGGGCTAAGGGAGGTGGTAAGTGCGGGATGCCCTGGAACCACATTGGAGGAAAACCTAACACTGCCTTTGAAGGTCAGGAATGCTTTCTCAGAGGAAGTGATGTCTATTGTAAGAACAGAAGCAAAAGGAAAAATTAGTCAGACAAAGCTATGGAAGAAGGGGAAGTGGAGGATTGATGTTCCAGACTAAAGGAATGGTGCATTCAGTGTTTCTGAGTTGAAATAGAGCAATGTGCAGATTCAGAGAACTCAAAGTTCTTCAAATGACTTAAGCATAGAATGTAAAGAAAATAAATTTGGTTAAAAAGGTAAATGAAGATAAGGCCAATGAAGGCCTAGTAACTTAAACTAAGAGATTTGAATTTTACCATTATTTGTATTAGTATTGATCTGGGAGGCCAGATTAGATTTTGCATCTTTCATGATCCCCAGTGCTCTCTGATCTCATCTTCTACAACTTTCCCCTCCACCCATGGTGCTGTAGCCAGGTACACTCTCATGTTATCACCCATGCACTTGTGTTCTATCAGTCTTGCCCCTCCCCCAACCCTTTTCCTTGAGGCCTTTGCTGAAATAGCAGCTTCTCTGTTCTCTGTTCTTCTATGTTCCTCTGATTTTAAGATCAATCTTCCTCCCTAACCTTCTCTACCTGTACTCCTCCTCCTGACTTCCTCTCTCAATTGTATCTGCCACCTTTTGATAAACTATGTAATTTATTTATTTGTTTATTTACCTCCACTTCACCTCTGGTTAAAAAGGAGGTTAAAAATGTACCTCCACAAGGGCAAGGACTTTTGATTATTATTACGTCCGCAGGATCTAGAACACTCCCTGGAACGTGGTAGGAGGTAAAATATGTATACATGCTGAAAGAAAACAGAAAAGATTTTGAGAATGGTCACTTTAGCTTCAGTGTGGAGATATGATTGGTGGCAGGCCTGCACCAGGAAGGCCAGCTGGAAGCTACTGGAGAAATCAAGACAAAGGATGGTGGTGAACTATACCATGGATTCTAGCAGTCTTTAAAAGTGAAATCAACAGGGCTTAGTGATTGGGAATGGTGGTAGTAGAGGTGGTGATATGTTAATAATAAGGAGGAAGAAATACTTAATAATGATGTCCCAGTATGATAGATTGAATTGTTTGTAGAGAAATACTTACTCTCCTCCCCATTAATGTTGGATATGGCACTGCGGCTCATTTTGGCCAATGGAATATTAGCAGAGAAATATGAGCAAAAGCCTTAAATGTCTTGGTGCAGTTTTACATGGCTCTTGCACTCCAGTAATCTGGTATCTGAAGAAAATGCTCAGGATAGTCATTTGCCTTTTCAGCCTGGGCCCCAGAAGATATATGGGTGGAGCAGACCAGGTCCCAACTCATAACTTGAGCCACACTAGTTGACCTGTAGCATGAAGCAGAGCTGCCCAGGCAAATTCACACAAGATCAGTCAAATAAAATCAGCCTTTAGACCTACAGGCATGAGATTAAATGCTTGTATAAACCAATGAGTTTAGAAACAGTTGTTATGGCCAGGCACAGGGACTCACGCCTGTAATCCCAGCACTTTGGGAGGCCGAGGTGGGTGGATCACAAGGTCAGGTGTTTGAGGCCACCATGGTGAAACCCTGTCTCTACTAAAAATACAAAAATTAGCCAGGCGTGGTAGTGGCACCTGTAATCCCAGCTACTCAGGAAGCTGAGGCAGGAGAATCACTTGAACCCAGGAGGCAGAGGTTACAGTGAGCTGAGATCGTGCCACTGCACTCCAACCTGGGAAACAGAGGAAGACTCTGTCTCAAAAAAAAAAAAAAATAGTTGTTATACAGCATCATTTTGGCAATAGCTGACTAATACACCCAGGTTCTGGCTTAGGCTACTTGGTAGATAGTTGGTGCCTTGTACAGATATAGGAAATCAACAAAAAGGAGCAAGTTTAGAGGAAAGATATTCAGTTTAAATTGGGACATACTAGGTTGAAAGTGCTTCTGTGGCATCCAAGTGCTTTTGTCATTAGACAGTTGGATGACTTGATCTGTAGCCTATGAGTGAGAACTGACCAAGAACTATATTTGGCAATCTTTAGAAAATAGCAGATGATGGAAGAAATGAAAGAGTTTTGAATGGGAAAAGACCCTAGGACAGAGACCTGAGAGGCAGTTCACTTTATAAAGGACAAAAAGGCTCTTTTGAGCTGAAGTACCTTTTAAAAAGCTGGGTTTTATATGCAGGTTGAAGGCAGCAGGGTGTAGACAGAGTACATGTTCCATGGTTCTGGTTTGGGGACTAAAATCAGCAAGTGTGTCTTAGGTCCAGAGAGCTTAGGCCCACCTCACAGCTTCTCTGAGTTTGATTCTGTCCTGTTGGTCACATATGCCACAGCTCTCAACAGATAAAACAATAAGCACCAAGGACTGAGAAGGCCAATTTATATTGCCTTTTTCTAGGCTATATGCAAAGGCCACTTCTAAAATCTTCGTTATGAAAACACATAACAAGTTGCAAGTTCCTTCTGATTATTGAGAAGGCCAAGGAAGGGCAGAAGTGTTCTTCTCTGCTCAATGATCCATGCAGTTTGAACAATATCCATCGTAGGCAAATTCAAGGCAGAGATAAGTTGAGAGGTATAGCTCAGCAGCTCTCATAAATGAATTTAGTTCAGGTTGAATTAAGGTGATCTGTGAAAATGTGTTCCAAAATGATTCTCTTCAGTATTGGGGACACCAAATCAATGTGAAATATGGTTTAGCACTTTTGGTAAATGTTTCTGTTATAGCCTCATGATTCTATAGAAGTTAGACTAGGGACCTCTAATGAGATTATTGAAATGGTGACCACTAAATGCTATTTAATATTTGCTGTCCCTTTTCTGAAGGCAAAAAGATCTCTTCATTATGTTTTTGCTGACTGTTCTTGGATCTATTGTGAATGGGTGGAAAGACTGTATTTTCCAGGCAGGCAAAAAAACAGTCTGCTAAAGCTAGGAATTACAAATGATTGTTCTTGGTGAATAAGGATGATGGCAATTGAAAGAGATGGGGGCTTTTTCTGCTGGAGAATTCTACAAGCAGCATTTTCAGATTTTATGGAAAAGGTCAGGCGTCAGATTTCTCTCACTGTTTACTTATTAACCTAGGCCAAATTCAGCTTAGAACTGTCTGAATCCCACTTCATAATGTGTTGCAGGGATCAAGGAGATGTCAAGGTGGCCAGGGAAGGTTTCAGGACATGGGGGACATCTGGAGGAGAACTAAAGAAGTATGATTTCACTGGCTACTGAAAGGGAAGGGATTAAGTCTCTACATTCGGTACAATTGGGAATCATTAAGTATTTCAAACATTTGGAAAGCAAGGGAAGATTTACCTTTGGGAAAAAAGATCACTCAGGTAAGAATCATCTTAGGAGACTGACTAAACTCTGGAAGAGGTCCAGTTTCTATTATTTAGTTAGGGTGCAAAGTGGGAGAAGTTGGTACAGAAAGATTATTGACTTGGTTTTGGATATCTTAAGCATAAAGTATTATGAAGACATCAAGGTGTAGATGTCAAGTAAGCAGGTGAATATATTGGTCCAAACTGCAGAGGGTAGTCTGGCCTGAAGATAAAGATTGGTGAGTATCCTGCATTGGTGGTAATTAAAGCTAAAGGAATAATTATATTCTTGTAGGGGGAAGATACTGAGTAAAGGTCTTGGACAGGACTGAGGACCTACAAAATGTAATGTTTAGGAGAGAAGGAGATGTTAGAAAAGGGGGGTAAGCAGTGAATAGGAGAAGACGCAGGACAATGCAATATCTCAGAAGCAAAGGAATGAGTGTTGTAAGAAGGGTGAAGCATCAGCAATATCAAGTTAGATGAAAATTGAGATGCATTCCCTGGATTCAGTGACATGAAGTCATTTTGTGAAACACTGAAGAAAAGACAGCACATTTGAGTAGAATATGGTCAATGAGTACATGTAATACCTTATGAAATTTGACTCTCAAGGGAAATAGACAGGGTATTAGATGAATCAGGAGGGACGTGGCATGTCAAGAGAGGTTTTTGTTTACTTGTTGTTTACATGGGAGACACTTGATCATGTTTAAAAGTAAACAGATTAATGTGGTAGGAGAAATGATTTTCATTATTTTGAAAAAATGGAAATTATTTAGAAAATGGTATAGTTCAAGGGTCTAGCAAGGGCTAAGGTAGATCAGGGAGTGTGCACTGAAGATGGAGTGGCAGTGTAGGTCACTGGAGAAGGGAGTCAAGGAAATGAATGGTCAGGGGGTTGGACAGGGAATTCATGTGGATGATAAAGTACCCAGATTTATAGCAGGACTTGGAGTGGAGAGAAGGATTGTGGACCAAGTACCAACGTCTATAACTCATAAGAGAGCACAATCAAGCATGTGATAAAAGACAGCAATGAGGAAGGGACAGAGTGGTATTGCTGTATGGCCTAGAAATCAAAGCAACAGAAATTTTCATTAGAGGGTCAAAAGAGTGGTAGAGTAAGGAAGACGCCTCCGCCTTTGAAGCCTAAGGTCACAATTGAGAAGACTGTACGAGAAGTAGGATGCTCAAGGAAGGTGCATGTTCAGCTACAACCAGGCATTCTGGGGATGCTCAAGGGTGAGACTGGGTTTCGGGGGGATTTTTACTATATGTGGACTAGCAGACCCACTGATTACTATGAAAAGTTTAGCATTCCAAAAATAATAATTATCTTATACAATATCTTTGCTAGATACTTAAAACTTAAATACTAAAAACAATACCTAGAAAATTTTTAAAAATTAATTTCTCAAAACTTATCTAAATTTGCTTTTGGTCAATTCAAATTGAGTTTTTAAATTAATAAGTCCTATTTCTCTGTACACTACACTTCATAAACAAGTTGTTCCTGTCTGCGATATTAGTGATCTTGCTATTTTCGTAATACTGAAAATAATCATAATTATATTTTCCCTAAACGTTATACATGGCATATCTAATTGTGCACTTGGAGGACTTCATCAAACAGCCACTCTAACAAAGAAAGCATAGCTTTTATTTGAATGGGGATTTTCAGTGCACTCAATGCCAATGTGCATGGTAGACTGTGATGTAAAAATGCAAGGCTGTGCTTCACCCTGAATGTAGTGGGTCTTCTACATGGATAAAATTTGGTAGCTGTCCAATGGCTCCCTACAGCTGCCCACAATATCCAGAACCTCAGGAACCCTTACCAACTCAACCAAGCAGGAGGATTGAAAGGCAAAGTGTTAGCACCCAGATGGGCATACTTTTCATTATTGTTATTTCTATATCTATCTGTATTCATTTTTCTTCCTTGGAATGTACTCAACTCTATTCTGGGGAGCTTAGAGAATCCTATCCTCTCATCAGAAAGTTGATGAAGGAATGAGAGATACTGTGGAGTGGGCAATTTTAATTAGAGACATTTGAATAACATGGAAACTGAGGACAGAATTTATAAAATGAGTTACTTGTTGAATCAGAGATTTCTGGATCTCAATTTACCAGTTAGCTTTGGGACTTAAGATACCATATAGTGTCATTTTCGATTCCATTTTAAATGCCTAGAAGTGCTTTATTCATAGACACCTATGTTGCCAACTATCTTTTTAGAAACTGGCTCCAATTTTTTTCCCCTCTCTCCAATACATAACAAGAATGTATGCTATAAATTGCCAGAAAAGAAACAGGCACCCATCCCTACAAGATTAGCTCTAAAAAGCTACAATCATCCCAGCCAGTGATACAAACTTTTATTCCTAATTGGCTATGGGGAGTAGGGATATAGTTCTTGAGACCTGAAAGTCACACAGACACTGGAAAAATGAAGAGAATGGTAATTTTCTAATGTCCCTGATTAGAGCCATCTGTGCTTCCCCAGTGTGGTTCCCCTAATGTATTCTAATGCAAAATATCCTCTCCCCTTGTTTATTTTGGAACACAGCTGTTGTCTTAATTGAGCCTAACAAATAATGGAAATACTGTTGCTTTCCCTCCCCTTCTTCAAACCAGCAGTTTGTGGGATTTGAGGGAGATGGAAGGGAATCATCTTTGCTGCTGGGAATCTATATGTTTGTTTTGTTCTCCAAATTTATTCATTTTGTTTAAAAAAGGGGGGTGGAATATATATGTATAGATGTGTACACATACATTTGTGTATGCAACCTCTCTTGGAAGTTGAACTTTGGATAACTGCTTTCCTCTGAAGTCTTTTAATAGATACTTTTTCCCTACATTATTATCACATGATACATTCAGTGATTCAAATTGGACTTTCAATGATTTTTTTTTCTAGCATTTGCCTTCTCCAAACTGAAGGAGGTGCAATAATAAAGACTGCTTGGTTTGCTCTTTTCCCGCTTTCTACCCATTCTACCTGCCCACCTCCCCCACCCCAAAGTCATTGCATGCTGCTTTGAGCCAGTTAAACTATTTCAAATTCTATTGTTGTCTTGATCTCTAGCGATTTACTTATATCATTATAGGATATTTCAGACTTCTGTAATTTAGTTTTCGCAGGCATGAAACACATAAAATCTTATGGGCTCTCATGAATGAAAATAATGCAACTTTTAAAAACTAACAGATCGAACTTGCAATTTTAGAAAAAAATTTTTATTAAGTCCCAAAGAAAGTCCTATAGGAGCTTCTTTTTCCTGTACGTTTTCACTTCACACCTTTTGCTTGTTCATTAGATAATGAGTTTTTAATTATTTTCTGTTGGGAGAATAAAAAGACAATTCAGTCTTTCCTACAGGTTTAAAAAATTTTTATAGTTAGTGTGATACACAAAAAGTGTGACTTCACACACAATTGTAATTACTGTTTTGAACATGGCTATAAATTTGTGCGGTAAAATACAGAAATTCAAAAAAATTTATACTGCATGAGTTTCAGCAAAAAAAGAAAAAAGAAAATCTATGAGGTCCCTTACACAATGTAACTGGTTCTGGAGTTGACCTCCTGCCAAAAACTATAACACTGGACAAAATATAAAAGACTGACATTGACAATAGTGTTGTGGAAGTGTTGTGGAAAGTCAGGGACCCTGAACGGAGGGACTGGCTGGAGCTGTGGCAGAGGAACATAAATTGTGAAGATTTCATTTCAATATGGACATTTATCATAAGCTGAGGATGTGCATCACCTCTGGATCACTATTGTGTTAACTGTACGAATTGATTGTAAAACGTGTGTGTTTGAACAATATGAAATAAGTGCACCCTGAAAAAGAACAGAATAACAGTGATTTTCAGGGAACAAGGGAAGACAAGCATAAAGTCTGACTGCCTGCGGGGTCGGGCGAAATAGAGCCAATTTTTCTTCTTGCAGAGAGCCTATAAATGGACGTGCAAGTAGGGAAAATACTGCTGAATTCTTTTCCTAGCAAGGAATATTAATAATACCTTGGGGAAGGAATATATTCCTGGGGGGGAGGTCTATAAATGGTCACTCTGGGAGTATCTGTCTTATGCAGTTGAGATAAGGACTGAAATATGCCCTGGTACCCTGCAGTACCTTCAGACTTACTAGGATTGGGAAATTCCAGCCTGGTAAATTTTTGGTCAGATTGGGTCTCTGCTCTCAAACCCTGTTTTCTGTTAAGATGTTTAGCAAGACAATATGTGTACTGCTGAACATAGACCCTTATCAGGAGTTTCTCATTTTGCCCTGGTCCTGTTTCCTCAGAAGCATGTGATCTTTGTTCTCTTTTTTGCTGTTTGAAGCATGTGATCTTGTGACCTACTCCCTGTTCTTGCACCCCCTCCCCTTTTGAAAACCTTAATAAAACTTGCTGGCTTTAAGGCCAGGCGGGCATCACGGTCCTACCATATGTGATGTCACCCCAGAGGCCCAGCTGTAAAATTCCTCACTTTGTACTCTTTCTATTTCTCAGCCAGCCGACACTTATGGAAAATAGAAAGAACCTACGTTGAAATATTGCGGACGGGTTCCCCCAATACAATAGGAAGGACTGTAATTCCTGAAAGGACATCACACAAAATGTGCCTCACATCCACCATGGCTTTCTGATTGAGGCTAGTTTCCTGATTCTGGCAGGAGGTAGAGTCCAGGCAAAACACTAATGAGCGGTATTCCTTATGTGAGAAGGCAGAGATGGAACTGGACAGTGCTGAAGCCCATGGAACTTTCCAGGGAGGATATAAGGAAAGGAGATAATTCTACATATGGGGGAACCACAGAAATTGCATAGAGTTTCCTGTAGGACCTTAGTGAAGGACTGGACTGCATATGTATGGGGTGAGACCCCTTGACTACTAGCAGAGAACAGCCACCATGGAGTGAAAAGTGAAATACTGATACTAAGGGTCACACAATACTGGCAGAAATAGTTGCTCTAGGCCAGTCAGAATAGCAAAATCCTGTAAAGATCCAGTCTTTTATCTAAGACACCAGAAAGGGCATACCTTTGCACTAAGAACACCCTAGAATAAGGGCAACTCTAATGAAACTTAAAACCAAACATGAACAGCATCATAGAGAGTTGCCAAAATATTAACTCCCTGGCCCCCAAAACAAAACAAAAAAAATAGCAGCAGCTCAATACTCTTCAAGTTGAGATTTGGGTGGGGACACAGCCAAACCATATCATTTTGCCCTGGCCCCTCCAAATCTCATGTCCTCACATTTCAAAACCAATCATGCCGCCCTAACAGTTACCCAAAGTCTTTACTCATTTCAGCATTAACCCAAAAGTCCACAGTCCAAAGTCCCATCTGAGATAAGGCAAGTTCCTTCTGCCTGTGAAGCCCGTAAAATTAAAAGCAAGCTAGTTACTTCCTAGACACAATGGAGGTATAGGTATTGGGTAAATACAGCCATTCCAAATAGGAGAAATTGCCCAAAAAAAGGGTGTTACAGGGCCCATGCAAGTCTAAAATCCAGCAGGGGAGTCAAAGTTTAAAGCTTCAAAATGATCTTCTTTGACTCCAGGTCTCACATCCAGGTTATGCTGATATAAGAGGTAGGTTCCCATGGTCTTGAGCAGCTCCATCCCTGTAGCTTTGCAGGGTATAGCTTCCCTCTTGGCTTCTTTCACTGGCTTGTGTTGAGTGTCTGTGGCTTTTCCAGGTGCACAGTACAAGCTGTCAGTGGATCTACTATTCCGCGGTCTGGAGGACGGAGGTCCTCTTTTCACAGCTCCACTAGGCAGTGCCCCAGGAGGGACTCTGGTTGGGGGCTCCAAGCCCACATTTCCCTTCTGCACTGCCCTAGCAGAGGTTCTCCATGAGGGGCCCACCCTTGCAGGAAACTTTTGCCTGGGCATCCAAGTGTTTCCATACATCTTCTGAAATCTAGGCGGAGGTTCCAAAACCTCAATTCTTGACTTCTGTGCACCCAAAGACCAAACACCACATGTAAGCTGCCATGGCTTGGGGTTTCCACACTATGAAGCCACAGCCTGAGCTGTACATTCACCCATTTAAGCCATGACTGGAGAGGCTGTGACACAGGGCACCAAGTCCCTAGGCTGCACAAAGCATGGAGACCCTGGGCCTGGCCCATGAAACCACTTTTTCTTCCTGGGCCACTGGGCCAGTGATGGGAGGGCTGCTGTGAAGGTCTCTGACATGGCCTGGAGATATTTTCCCCATGGTCTTGAGGATTAACACTAAGCTCCTTGGTACTTTTGCAAATTTCTGCAACCAGCTTGAATTTCTCCCCAGAAAATGGGTTTTTCTTTTCTGTCATATAGTCAGGCTGTACACTTTCCAAACTTTTATGCCCTGATTCCCTTATAAAACTGAATGCCTTTAACAGCACCCAAGCCACCTCTTGAATGTTTTGGTGCTTAGAAATTTCTTCCACCAGATAACCTAAATCATGTCTCCCAGATTCAAAGTTCTACAAATCTCTAGGGCAGGGCCAAAATGTTGCCAGTCTCTTTGCTAAAACATAACAAGAGTCACCTTTGCTCCAGTTCCCAACAGGTTCCTCATCTCCATCTGTGGCCACCTCAGCCTGGACCTTATTGTCCACATTGCTATCAGCATTTTTGTCAAAGCCATTCAACAAGTCTCCAGGAAGTTCCAAACTTTCCCACATTTTCCTGTCATCATCTGAGTCCTCCAAACTGTTCCAAACTCTGCCTGTTACCCAGTTCCAAAGTTGCTCCACATTTTCGGGTATCTTTTCAGCAATACCCCACTCTACTAGTACCAATTTATTGTATTAGTTCATTTTCACGCTACTGCTAAAGACATACCCGAAACTGGGAACAAAGAGAGGTTTAATTGGACTTACAGTTCCATGTGGCTGAGGAGGCCTCAGAATTATGGCAGGAGGTGAAAGACACTTCTTACATGGTGGCAGCAAGAGAAAAATGAGGAAGAAGCCAAAGTGGAAACCCCTGATAAACCCATCAGATCTCATTAGACTTATTCACTATCAAGAAAATAGCACAGGAAAGACCAGCTCCCATGATTCAATTATCTCCCCCTGGGTCCCTCCAATAACACATGGGAATTCTGGGAGATACAATTCAAATTGAGATTTCGGTGGGGACACAGCCAAACCATATCACCAAGTATAAGGATGAGTTGAAAAAAGTAAAATATAAACTGGTACAATATCAATTCTACATAGACTTTGATAAGAACACAACCACTAAAGCAATAAAAGGAGATATTACTAAAAATTAAAAAGCCAATATAGGAAATAAAATGGAATGCAAAGGATGCTTAACTCAAACACAGCCTCAAATAGTGTAAAAATAGTATAAAAATAGTGTAAAAAAGACATAAATAGAAAAGCTAGCAAATTGTTAGACTTAAATCTGACCATATCAATATTACATTAAATGTAGTAAACTAAATACTCCAGTTAAAGTTAGATATTGCTAGACTAGATAAAGTAGCAAGGCCCAAACATATAAAAGGGAAACACTTTAAACATAATGACAGAGATGGTCTGAAACAGTTTGGAAAATGATATGCCATGTAACAGCATAAGAAAGAAAAACAATATTACACATAAAGACGACCATTTCATAATGATAAAGAGAGGCTAATTCAATGAAAAGACAAAATAATTTCACATTTGTATTTAACTAAAAACTGAACTTCAGAATTTTTAAAGCAAAAATGGACAAAACTAATGGAAGAAATAAGTCAATCCATAATCATGGTGGGGAATTTTAATATCTTATTATCACTAATTGTTAGATGAGCAGTCAGATGAATTCATTGTCAAAAGGATATAGGGGATCGGAACAATGCAATCAACTTAGTGGATCTGATTTACACATACAGAATACTATATCTACACATACAGAATACCCAGCAATTATAGAGCACAAGAGCACACATTTTTTAAAAGTCTCAACATTCTTGAAGATAATTAATTCTTGTAGACTATGTTCTTTAACCATAATATAATTAAATTAAAAAATAGTAGCAATAAGATACTTGCAAATTTATCAAGTAATTAGAAATTATAAAACACTTCTAAATAACTCAAACCTCTATAATGAGTCAAGGAATAAATCACTTGGGAAGTCAGAAAAACTTTCAAGCTGAATGATAATGCAAATATAACTCTTTACAATTTGTGGGATGCAGCTTAAGCAGTTCTTAGGGCTATGTGTATAGCTATAAATGCATTTTAAAAAAATAAGTTTAAAATTAATAATCTATATTTGTACATTAGAAAGCTAAGAAAGAAAAGGAAATTCAAATTAAAGTAATCAGAATAAAGGGAATAAAGATAAGAACAAAAGACAAAGTAGAACAATAAACAAAGTCAACAAAAATAAAATTTGGTACTTTGAAAAGATTACCAAAATTGACAAACCCAAGCAAATCTTGATAGGAAGAAAAGAGGAAAAATACAGATTGCACATATGAGATGAAAGAAAGAATCCATTACAGATTTCAGAGCCATAATAAAAGGATGGTAAAAAATAATGTGAATAACTTTTTCAATAAATTCAATAACATAGATGTAATGGAAAAGTTACTTGAAAGCCCTTCTTGCTAACACTTATAAAGGTGAAATTGGAAATATGATTATTATATTTTGGAATGAAATTGAATCCATAATCAAAACCTTTCCTGTTACTGTAATTTCCTATGTAATATAACGTGATTTCATTAGTAAACTTTATCAAACATATAAAGAATAGAAATTTTAAACTCTTCAGATAAAGGAAAAAAAGGAATACTTACCCATATTTTTTATTATACTAAAAACTGTCAAAGGCATTAAAAGAAATCAATATCCCTTATAAACATAATAAAATATCTTAAAATCTTACAAAATTGAATCTAACAATAAATAAAAAGGTAAAGTGTCATGATCTATCAAGTGGATGGATCTAATGATACAAAAACCTCTAACACAAAAATTTCAACATTGATCATTAATCAACATTAATCTAAGTTAATAGAATAAAGAAAAAAAAAATCTTATTGTCTCAATAGAAGCAGTAAAAGCATGTTACAAAAGTCACTTGGGTTAAAAGTTTCCAACAAATTAAAAATCAAAAGAACTTTCTCCATTTAATAAAAGGGATATGTGGATATATTGAATGCTTTTCACTAAGACTAGGAAAAAGCAACAATGGCCACTCTTAACCATTTTATCCTGTATTATCTTGGATATTCCAGCCTGTATAATACGGCAAGGAAAGGTGTAAGGATTAGAAACATATTTTCTATATGTTCTTTCATATGGAAAATATTAAAGAATATATTAAAGAATATCTTAAAGTTATGAAAATTAATTAAGTGAATTTGATGTTACAATTACATAAATGAACAATTAGCAAATAAGGTTCTTATAATAGCAAATAGCAAATATTAGATTCTTAACAAACAATAAAATATGTGCAAAACCTCTATAATGAAAACTATACAATATTGCTGAGAGAATTTAAGGGCCACTTAAAAAGTAGAGAGATACACCATATTTGTCAATTACAAGATACTGTTAAGGTATCAATTCTTTCCAAATTGACCTACCTATGCAATTCCAGTCAAAATCCAAGTAGGCATTTTAAAGAATGGGAGCTAATGAAAAAAATGAATTGTTCTGCGTGAAGTAATAGAAATCTTCTGTTTTTTAAAAAAAAAAAAAAACCAGCAAGAGACCAATGAAAATGACAACTGACAATGCATCTTGTTTTCCATGAGACAATAGAGGTGATGGGGTCTATGTCAAACTAAAGAACACACGTATCTCAGAAGGGTCATACCTACTGATTTAGTGTTACTTGATGTGTGGAAATGGTAGCGACCAGTATTATGCATTTCTGAAATTTCAGAGGAAGCTAGAAAGTATTTATGGGAAAGTTTCTAATTTTAATTTTCAGAGTAACTCAACCCAATTTTTTTTCTAACCATGAGAATGGGAAAAATGAGATGTCTGAGAATCTGAGGATCATATTCCATCATTGTGTGTTCTGGTATAGACTTTAAGAGATGGCAGTTTTGTAAAGAAAATAGTCGTTGGGAGAGTTGAGTTGGAATTTAAAGACCTAAGCCCATGATTTTTAATATGTATTGAATACTTTCTATGTGTCAGGCAGTAAATTTAGGAACTACTTTTATTTTTGAAAAGGAAACTGAGTCTTCAAAAAATAGAACATACAGGGAAGAGCTGGCATTTAAACTCAAGTTTGTATGATTCTTGAGCACAAACTCTCAGCCACAAAACTCTGTTTCTCCCCAGTACTTAGTAGATGTCTGGAAAAAGTCCAAGTTAAGGAAGCAGCACAAGTTAGGGGTGGAACTTACAACTCAGCACAAAGCATACCTCTTATCTGTGTTGTTTCCTCCCAACTGCCACCAATAAGAACAGCACAGCTTTGTGTTACCATGGCAGGACCTAGACAATCAGCACATTTACTCTTCGCATTAAGCACATCCTCCAGAAATGTCATTCATTGTTTAAGACTTATCACTCTCTGTGCAAGGAAAGCTCATAGTCTCAGCTGACCTCAGTGAACATAGTAATTTCCAGACATGGAACTAATAATCTACTTGAGTGTTTGTGAGTCCAGTGGAGTGAACTGCATTACCCACTCCTATGTGTGATTAAAATCAGAACAAGAAGACAGGCTCAGGAAGCATAGTAAAGCCCAGGGACACACAGGAGGATACAAGTTATGCTTTCCAGCCTGCCTGCCTCCCAGGTCTTCCACCTCCATCACTTCCTGGGAAGCTCCACCACCTCTGCAAGGATCTTAATGTGGTTCAAGGGATGAAGACCCAAGGACACAGAATGTGGTTTCAAATAAAGATGGATCCTTGTCCTCAGAGAGCCAAAGGGACACTTTTGCTCCCAGAGGGGTCTATCCAGATAAAAACAAAGTTGAGTTGGTATGTATTAGTATAGCATGCTGGTAGGCAATCCATAGACAAATGTGGATGCATAGTCATCTCCACTAGGCATGGGCTCTTGGCTTCCCAAAATGCACTGCTGGTACCTTCCTTTTCTTAATGCCTCTCTCCTGTTCCTTGCTGCACCCACCTCTTTATTCCCCCAAGTCTTACATGGGAAATATCAAGAACAAAGGCAAAGCAAAAATAGTCATGAGATGTTTGAAAAATGCCACTAAGGGAAAGACTGTTGAGTGTGTTTGTTCAAGGCAGTTTTTAAAAATAATGTTAATTCAGTGGACTAGTCTTCAGAACATTCACAGCTAGTGGATAGAACACACATTGCTGTAATAAGTGCCACAAAGAGATCTCTACCCAGTGCTTTTCTTACCCTCACTTCCAATTGGCTTCAGGCAAAATTAATCACACTCTGGAAAGCCTCATACACTGAAGTTGGGGACAAAACAACACAGCTTGATCTCTGCACGTGCCAAGAGGCCATTTTCCAGCCCCATGCCCTATCCAGTTGTGCAATGCAAACTAATCTATAATCTCCTACCTAAACTGGAGCTGCTTCAACAGGAAGACTTCTTTATTCCCTGTGGTTTTTAGTACATTTTGACTTTCACTGCCATGAGATGGCATCTCACTAGTTGATTGGCATGTGCCTTCACAGGAGAGTGACCAAACATCCTGGACAGCAAAGGATTGATGCCTGACTTGCAGATGTTTCATCTTGATGGAGGGTCTGATGCGTTGCTGCTCCAACTCTTCCTATTTTGCGGAAGAAGAGGTGAGCTTCCCAATTAGATGAGTCTGGGTTTGAATCACGATAATGAATGTCCTTGGGCACGTTACTTAAACTCACCGAGCCTTAGTTCCTTCACATGTAAAATTATGACAATAACACTTGCACTACTTAAATCATAGAGTTGTTGTGAGTAGTTAATAAAACCATGCCCAGAAGCTACTTAGCACAGGGCCTAAAACATAGTGAATTTTCAATAAATGTTATTTATTGCACCAACTGCCACCCAGTCACACATAATAGATGTTCAATAAACATTGTGCAAAATCAACAATGGAAATAGACAAAATGAGAATATAAAAACACACATCCTTCAAGGCTGAGTTACACTTATAAATTAAACTCATTGCATATTTTCTTCTCAAAACTAACTTCCCTGGGACAGAGAGGCTATATGGTGCACCAACAGGAAACTAAGAGGAGCCACCCGGCATGGTTGACTCCTGCTTTGTTACAGAATGGGAACCTTAAGTTTTAGTTGTGCTGAATTTTTGAGATTTGCCACCTCTGGATGCACAAACACAAGACACAACCACATAATGCGGTGTGGAAATTAAGTATGATACGCTATATCAGTTCTAGGCACATTAGCGGAGATTGAAAATGGTTTCACACTTAGACATTTTCAATGGATGATAAATAGGGTTAATGGAATGTGACTGAAATACTTCTGCCCTCTTAAATCTTCCAGGAAGCTTTTAAAACTGGTAAATACATATTCTTCATGATGGCTTGCTAAAGTCTGCTCTAATTCAATTTCAAGCTGCTTAGGACTGTGCAAAATGCAAAAACCTGCTTGCAGAAGCATCCAAACCTTGGCACTTAAAAAAAATTGAAAATGATGCTTTAAATCATTAAGCTTCCTAGAGTTTTTTGAAGTCCTATACATTAGCATTGGCCTGGTGTTACTTTTTTAAGAATAGAATCCAAGGATAGTATTTTGTTTGCCTGTTTATCTCTGGAAGTTGTGGAATGCTCAGGTATGTTCCTTGGATTGATTTGGGTAGTGTTCCACATATGTGGAAAGTTCAAGAGGGATTTTGAGCCACGGATCTTGTCATCTTGTAAGATGCAAGGTCCCCGACTTTAAGACACTTAGTTGTGAGGGAACCAAGCTCACTTGAGTCAAAGGAGGAATAAGGCAGACAGTTAGCACTGTCCCACTATGTAAAGTTACCCGCCATTGTTTCCTTAGTATAACTACAAAGCCTTGACAAATACATTCCATGAAGACATTATGATCCAGTTATCTCTACCAAAGTATTCAGTAGTTATCTGCTGTGTTGCCCTCTAGTGATAATGAAGAAATCATCAATGGCAAGAAACCAGTGGCTGTGACATCTCAGCAGGATAGATCAAACACCAGGAACAAAGAAGAAATCGGAGGCAGCTGCAGTTTGCCATGGAGCTGGTGAATCCGAGATGGAAAGGTTGTATGGAAAGAACAGTGAAGCATGAGAAATATTAAGACACGAAGCCCACAAGTCAAGCTGAGACTAGATAGGTATGTCTTAACTTCCCCAAACTTTCTAAAGCATATTACCTTTGAGGCAAAAAGGGAACAAAGCCATTATCTTTTAACCCACATCCTGAGGATTGTAGAAGTTTTTCTACTGGAAGACCAACATAGCTGTGCTGTACAGAAGCATGCTTTAATTTGGGTGGGAACTCTGGGGTCAAGCCACTTTCCAGCTAGATTGGTTTTTCATTTCTGTTTTTTAACATTTTTCTTGTCGAGATTTTAATTATATCTTTTGAAAAGGGGAATAGTCAAATCTGCCGCACAAGACTTTTTTTCTATGTTTGGTGAGATAGAAATGTTTTATGAACTTCACTTCTACACAAATGTCAATCATCTACACTAACACAATAATTAATTTCTCATTAGGAAATAACGCAACAAGACAGAGTGTCTCCTTCAAAGGAGCTCAAGTTCAGAGACCTTGAACTAACACAAGTACTGATTCCTGGTGGATGGACTGGAGAAGCAAGTTTACCTAAATCATGTTTTCACCTTACTTCAATGTAACCTCCACAGCATCCAAATAGTGAATTAACTAAAACAAATATTTCTAACATGATTTGCTAACAGTAATAACGGTGAATAGAATATTGTTTTTTGTCTTAGGAATATTCTCAAGAGATTTAGAAGAAATGATTCGTGAGGGCCAAGCATTATACAGATTGAAAGTGGTTCCATTTTTTTTTTTAGTTCAAAGACCCTTAATATCTCTGCCAACCTGGGGAACAGATAAAGAATTATCAGTGCTTTGTTTAACCAAGTAAAGACCTGACTACAAAACAAAACAGAAAATTACTATTTCTTATTCCCATTTTACAAAGGCAAGATCATTTTAACAACCTTCCTTCAAAGTTGGAAGGACACAATCACATTTTCTTTTTTTTCCTTTTTTTTTGGTAATAGCATCAAGGAAAACATACTTAAAATCCTTCTCATGTCCTAGAAAAGTCAAACATTGCCAAACTTGTAGTGTTTGTACACCTGCATTTGAAAACAATTCACATGGTGGTTCTGGGTACATTAGTCTTCTAAGACATCTCCCAAACACAGTTACTTCTTGCCTTCTTCTCTCCTGTAAGTAGCTACACCATCTTCAGGAGCAACGAGGACAGATGAGAGTATAAAATTTATATGCTCAGAAGCTTGTAACCCTTGTTATGGTACTTCCTGGAATAACTGATTTCTCACTGCACTGGGCATTTGACAGCCACACTTTTCCCCCTGCATGTCTTTCATCACATAGAAAGAAAACCACTCAGGATAATGGAATAAAGTACCACATTAGGATCTGTAAGCATATGTGTATTTATTCATAACAATCCTGAAAATAATTTAAGGCCTTTAAATCAATTGCACAATGTATTCACCATATAATTTAATTAGCAATTATGGAAGGCACCATAAGAGCTCCTATTACACTGTTTCTATTACAAATAATTACAAACGAAAAAATACTTGCAGCATTAGGAATGGTATTCTCTTTGTGATTGTAAGAAGGCAATTTGTTTAAAAGCTTCACTGATGTCGTATATGCAATAGCTATTTGTCATTTTAGCAAAATGCAGTAGGTATATCTCTGTTAAATGAAACACTGTCACTGTAGCACTTCACATTATTTAAATATACATAATGAAGCCAATAGAGTTAGACACTCACTATCTACTTAAATGGTCTGATTTTTAAAATCAAACGGAATTTCAGGGAAAGGAAGGGAAATATTAACCTTGATTTTTATATTTACCATAATGATATTCACCACCATTTATTGTATACCTCTTTGTTCCTGGGTAGGGTACTAAATTTAACATATTTGATGTCTCCAGTCCTTATGAATAACTCTAATTCTTACAAGTAATCTCCATGTTACTCATGAGAAAAGTAAAACTCAGCCAGTACTTTATGTAAATTGTACAGGGTCAAGTTAGATGCATCAGAATGTAAAGGTGTATAAAAATGTCCATATTGTTTCCAGTATAGCACATTGTCGTCACTAAGGTATGGTGCTTTAGTGTAAATAATAGGTGAAAAATCCACTGTGACCTGCTTTTGGATTTCCTTTGAAGAGGAGCCAAAAGAGGCTAAATTATACACTACTAGGTGCAGAAGATCCCATGAACAGTCATAGAAATTCAGACTTATTCATTGTTTCTAAATTTCATTGCAAATATTTTTGACTACCTTAATGAAAGCAAATGTGAAAGCATTTACTTTGTTTATAAGCTACCAAGGAGTCTATCGGACCTTAAAATAGGCTTTTTGTTTTCTTCTTTATTGTACTTTAAGTTCTAGGGTACATGTGCACCATGTGCAGGTTTGTTACATATGTATACATGTGGCATGTTGGTGTGCTGCACCCATTAACTCGTCATTTACAAAATTGGCTTTCATTTGCCTAGTAGTTAATCACAAATTTTTATTATTTTTTAGACGGATCAGTGGGTGGATGCCAGTGGAGCTAAGCAATCACTAGTTATCCTGTCTCATAGCAATATAGTTACTACTTCCTCTGGATTTCTCACATACATGATAAATTACACCAGCCATTGCATGTAATTCCAAAGCTCTCCATGGGGTTGAATAAGGTTTTATTGGGCTTCAATGGCAGTTTGATTTTTCCTCTGCTTAATCCTGCTTCATCTCCCTCCCTTCTATGGGGTTGATCTCAATAAATACCTTAAACACCAAGCTCCACTTCAGAACTATTTCTAGAGAATCCTATATGTGAACTTGTTACCAGGAGTGGTCTGAGAAAGCATTCACTACCTTAGTGAAAGCAAAAAGAAAAAATGAATTTCTTTCTCAACAATTTTCCTAAGAAAAATGAAAGACATTTTTTTCTTCTTCCATGGTCAGAGACCAAAGATAATCAAAAGACCTTCCGAGCACTTAAAATATAAGATCAAAGGGAGAACCTCATTCATGCAAACTAATACTGAACTGAGACAGCATATGACCCTAGTTGCTTCCTCTTTCAAATATTTTTGATGAGTTCCCAAAAGTATAGCAGGCTCACCTCCCAACCTACTTCTTTTCTTTTCTTTTCCATTTTTTTTTCTTTTTTATTGAGATGGAGTCTTGCTCTGTTATCCAGGCTGGAGTGCAGTGGCGCGAGCTCAGTTCACTGCAACCTCTGCCTCCCAGGTTCAAGTGATTCTCCTGCCTCAGCCTCCAGAGTAGCTGGGATTATAGGCACGCGCCACCACACTTCTTTTCTTTTCTTTTCCATTTTTTTTTCTTTTTTTTTGAGACGGAGTCTCGCTCTGTCGCCCAGGCTGGAGTGCAGTGGCGCGAGCTCAGT
>NW_012102354.1:2308369-2313161 GCF_000951045.1 Mandrillus leucophaeus
AGTTCACTGCAACCTCTGCCTCCCAGGTTCAAGTGATTCTCCTGCCTCAGCCTCCAGAGTAGCTGGGATTATAGGCACGCGCCACCACACTCAGCTAATTTTTGTATTTTTAGTAGAGATGGGTTTCACCATGTTGGTCAGGCTGGTCTTGAACTCTTGACCTCAGGTGATTCACCTGCCTCGGCTTCCCAAAATGCTGTGATTACAGGTGTGAGCCACTGTACCCGGCCCCCACAACCCATTTCTTTGAAGAAAGTACAAATTCGTCTGGTAAACACAACTGGCGAGTTTTTTGGTGCTTCAAGACTTTTAAAAGTACTCCACTTTTTTTTTTTTTCTTCCCATAATTTTAACTTTTACTTTAGATTCAAGGAGTACCTGTGCAGGTTTGTTACCTTTTATCTGGGTATATTGCATGATGCTGGGGTTTGGGATATGAATAATCCTGTCACCTGGATAGTAGGCATAGTTCCCAACAGTTTTTCAACCCTTCTCCACTCCCTTCTTTCCCACTCTATTAGTCCCCAGTTGCCATCCTTATGTCCATGAATAACCAATAGTTAGCAATGTTCTATTGTGGCCATCTTTATGTTTATGAGTATCCAGTGTTTAGCTCCCACTTGTAAGTGAGAACATGTGGTATTTGGTTTTCTGCTCCTGTGTTAATTTGCTTAGAATAATGGTCTTCAGTTGTATCCATGCTGCTGCAAAAAAACATGATTTCATTCTTTTTTGTGATTGTGTAGTATTTCATGGAGTACAGTCAACTCAAATTGTTAATTAATAGAAAATTACATCTCTAAAAGAATTCTAAGAGTGATTGCTATATTCAGAGCTTACTTATTTCTATGACTCTGAAATCATTTTCATATTGTTGGAAAGGGGTACATATCTGATCTATTTCATTGTGAATATATGTTCCTCAGGAATAGGACTTTACCTGGGACTTTATCATTGTAAGAAAGATACTATCTGAATGGATCATTATTTTTTCTAATTTGGTATGAACTAAATAAAAGTATCTGGAAGTTTTGTTGTTTGGTTCTAGGGAACCACACTGCATATTAGTATTATAAAGGCTCTGAGAAGTTCTGCAATAAAGAAACATGTTTAAATTTGTTTAACTGCGCAATTATGGTTTGAGAAGATCGCACTGTTTTCCAGCACTTCTGTTAACATCCTGTAGAACAATTAGAGTGGACACAGAAATGTGCTATCGGGATATCCCTGTAAGAAGGATGTCTTGCTCCAGCTATCAGCTCTTTTAGGGTTTGCCTCAGCCACAGAGAGCCTTACCCAAGGGTCTGCCCCTTCCAGTGGTCAGGAGGGGAGTGGCTCCACATCCAATGGCTTATTGAAGTGCTAGTGTAAATGCCTAACCATTCTGGCCAAAGGTAAGATAGCTTTGACTGGCTGCATATAATTCCAAAGCTCTCCATGGGGCTGAATAAAGTTTTACTGGTTTTCAATGATGGTTTGACTTTTTCTCTGCTTGATCCTGCTTCATCTCCCTCCCTTCCACGGGGTTGATCTCAATAAATACCTTAAATACCAAGTTCCACTTCAGAACTGTTTCTAGAGAATCCTATATGTGAACTTGTTACCAGGAGTGGTCTGAGAAAGCAAGGAGTAAGATGGGATTTTGAAGCTAGATAACTTACTACCCAGCAGGCAATGGAGACCTTGCTATTGGTGTTAGGGGAAGCACAGAGGGCTTCCAGCACCAATATGTCAGTTAATTGTTTAAATTCTTTTCAGTAGTAAACCAGGGTGGTGCATTGGTGAAAAAGAATGCAATGGCTGGTGTAATTTATCACGTATATGAGAAATCCAGAGGAAGTAGTAACTACATTGCTATGAGATAGGATAACTAGTGATTGCTTAGCTCCACTGGTATCCACCCACTGATCTCTCTAAAAAATAATAAAAAGTTGTGATTGACTACCAGGTAAATGAAAGTCAATTTTAAGGTTAGACAGACTCCCTGGTAGCTTATAAAGATGCTCTTATCTTTTGAAGTGGGGAAGAACAAGTTGTGGACAGGCGTAGGACTTAATAGTCACAGTGGCCAATCTATGACTAATAGAGGAGGTTAAATGCTCAGCCAAGGCAGGTCTATTACTCCAAGGTCAGGGCACTGTCTGGGAAATATATGGATGATGGATATCATTCCACTCTGTTAACTGGGGCACATGAGCAAGAAGTGGATAGCATTCTGGAGGCCTTAGTAAAACACATGATCTTCAGAAGATAGGAGGTAAATCTTAGGAAGATTCAGGGCCCTGCCAAATCAGTAACATTTTTAGTCAGCTAGTGTTCTTCAAGGGTATTTTGTGATATCTCTCATAAGTAAAAGACAAGTTATTGAACATTGTACCTCCACTATGAAGAAGGAAGGATAACACCTGGAGACCTCTTTGGGCTCTAGAGGTAACATATCCCTACACTGAGGAATAGAGCTAAAACTCATATACCAGATGGCATGAAAAGCTGTCAGTTTTGAGTAAAACCCAGAGTAGGAAAAGACTCCATAGCAGGTCGAGGCTGTTATGCCAGTTGGGCCATATGATCAGACTCTATGGTGATGGAGATACCAGTGGTGATATCACATGCAAGTATGGAAAGCCCAAGTAGGAGTCTTCCAGTGAAGATTCCTGGGATTCTAAAGTGAGGCCAAGTCATCAGCAATATAAATTTTATGTCTTTTGTTAGCACCAGGTTGACAACTCCCAGTGTGCTATCTCATCCTACTAGAAAAGGATGAGAAAAGGTTATTTAGTGATGAGACACTAAATAACCACGCGCCTGGATTTCTTCTCATGAGCTGGATTCTTTCAAATCCACCAAGTCATAAGGTTAGGCAGGCCCGGCATTCCATCATAAGATGGCAGTAGCACTTGATGTATCTGGGATGAAGTATTTTAGTCATGAATGGGGCACAAACTGGTAACCCAAACTCCTATGTTAACCACAATGGTGCAACAGAGCTTCTTCCCCAGCTCATTTATGGTCATATGAAGAATTCTTTAAGATCAGGTAAGAGAAGAGCAAAAAGCCTAAATTGGGTTTGCAGATATGTGAACTTAGTATGTGAGTGTAAGCCAAAAACGAACAGCAGTTGTACAGCAGCCTTACTTAGGAGTGGCCTTGAAGGACAGTGGTAAAGGAAAACGTCTCAAGGGGTGGAGTGAGGAAATGGATTTTCATCTTGTGTAGAAAGAGAAGTGGCTTCAGATTAGAGCATACACAAACTCATGAAAGTGGTAAAAGGCCTGGCCAGCTGTCTAGGAGCTTTAAAAAAAGAAAACAAGGAATTTGGGGGACAAGATCTGAGCTAGAGTGATGTAGAAAATCAAACACAGGAATGTGGAAAAACAAATCTAGGAATAAGCATGAGTGGAATCTTTGTGTTAATACCCACAAAAGAGTACCCAGAAGGGAAGAGGCAATATGCGACTGTGTAGACAGAATAACTTGACCACCATTACCAGTCAGCCTCAGACATTGCCCACCCCAGGGTTGGCACAATAAGCATATGAATGGTGTGGTCAGGGTTGAAGAGATTGAGGTTTTTTAAGGGCTTAACAGCATGAGCTTCTGTTTACAAAGGCTGATTTGGTTATTTTCCTGCTAAGTGTCCACCTGCCAGCAACAGAGATTAACACTGAGACCCTGATATAATGATACTCCTCAAGGAGACCAACTAGCCACTTGATACCAAGTTGACTATGTTGGAACAGTTCCAGCCTGGAAGGACCATATATTTGTTCTAATAATAATAGATACATATTTCAGGTATCAGTTTGCTTTTCTCACTGTGGCATAACTTTGACCAGTTTTTCAGAGGCTTATAAAGAATTTAATCTGCTCAAATAGAATCTTAAACACAACCATTATGTCAGACCACAGGACTCATCTTACAACAAAGTAAACGTTGGAGTGGGCCCATTAGCATGGGATAACTTGGCCGATCACATACTATACTGTTCAGGAGTCACTTTGAAAATGAATAATTGGAATCATCTGTGAAGGTCACCAGAGATGCTACCTGAGAGTAAGAGAGATTTAGAATAAATAGCAGAGAGAAGAAAACACAAGTGTCAGTTGTGGCTTTGAGAATATACACAGTAACAGGGATTGTTGTTTGCCAAACTAACTTTCATCTTCAAAGATTCATCCAGAAAGAGAGGCCTGCTGGAATGCTAGAGGAGCTGCTTCCTGAAGGAATATGAAGTGTATCTGAGCAGCACAAAGGGCACCACTTTGAGAGATAGATATGTGCTGCCCAGATGCCTTTTCAATGAAGCAATTGTTTCCCTAGCTATAACACCTTCAGGGTTTGCCTTGGCCACAGAAGGTTGCCTCTCACAAAGGCTGAACTTTCCCAAGGCAGCCCATATGCAATGAATGATGGAGGAGAAAGTACAAAGGCCTGGCTCACGCAGACAAATGCAAGATGGTTCTGATGTGCTGCATTAAACACAAATCTTCCGAAGGGGTAGGTTGAAGATTTATTGGACCTGAATCACAGTTCAGCTTTTCCTCAGCCCATTCTGCTGCCTCACTTCCTTTCAGAGCCATTGATCCCTAATCTCCAAACGCAGTTCTAAGCATCTGCTTCAAGAAATGCTATCCATGACAAAAATGTTCTTTAAAACATGGATGTGGGAAAATTTGTACTAGAAGATTGTAAGAATGAATTGTTTGCTTCTTACTAATAAGCCCCTTAAAACTAAGTATCTTAAAATTGTGACTGCCATGTTTCTAAAACCCTTTCACTGTATTTTATTTT
>NW_012102354.1:2313211-2322664 GCF_000951045.1 Mandrillus leucophaeus
AACGTCTCAAGGGGTGGAGTGAGGAAATGGATTTTCATCTTGTGTAGAAAGAGAAGTGGCTTGAGATTAGAGCATACACAAACTCATGAAAGTGGTAAAAGGCCTGGCCAGCTGTCTAGGAGCTTTAAAAAAAGAAAACAAGGAATTTGGGGGACAAGATCTGAGCTAGAGTGATGTCGAAAATCAAACACAGGAATGTGGAAAAACAAATCTAGGAATAAGCATGAGTGGAATCTTTGTGTTAATACCCACAAAAGAGTACCCAGAAGGGAAGAGGCAATATGCGACTGTGTAGACAGAATAACTTGACCACCATTACCAGTCAGCCTCAGACATTGCCCATCCCAGGGTTGGCACAATAAGCATATGAATGGTGTGGTCAGGGTTGAAGAGATTGAGGTTTTTTAAGGGCTTAACAGCATGAGCTTCTGTTTACAAAGGCTGATTTGGTTATTTTCCTGCTAAGTGTCCACCTGCCAGCAACAGAGATTAACACTGAGACCCTGATATAATGATACTCCTCAAGGAGACCAACTAGCCACTTGATACCAAGTTGACTATGTTGGAACAGTTCCAGCCTGGAAGGACCATATATTTGTTCTAATAATAATAGATACATATTTCAGGTATCAGTTTGCTTTTCTCACTGTGGCATAACTTTGACCAGTTTTTCAGAGGCTTATAAAGAATTTAATCTGCTCAAATAGAATCTTAAACACAACCATTATGTCAGACCACAGGACTCATCTTACAACAAAGTAAACGTTGGAGTGGGCCCATTAGCATGGGATAACTTGGCCGATCACATACTATACTGTTCAGGAGTCACTTTGAAAATGAATAATTGGAATCATCTGTGAAGGTCACCAGAGATGCTACCTGAGAGTAAGAGAGATTTAGAATAAATAGCAGAGAGAAGAAAACACAAGTGTCAGTTGTGGCTTTGAGAATATACACAGTAACAGGGATTGTTGTTTGCCAAACTAACTTTCATCTTCAAAGATTCATCCAGAAAGAGAGGCCTGCTGGAATGCTAGAGGAGCTGCTTCCTGAAGGAATATGAAGTGTATCTGAGCAGCACAAAGGGCACCACTTTGAGAGATAGATATGTGCTGCCCAGATGCCTTTTCAATGAAGCAATTGTTTCCCTAGCTATAACACCTTCAGGGTTTGCCTTGGCCACAGAAGGTTGCCTCTCACAAAGGCTGAACTTTCCCAAGGCAGCCCATATGCAATGAATGATGGAAGAGAAAGTACAAAGGCCTGGCTCACGCAGACAAATGCAAGATGGTTCTGATGTGCTGCATTAAACACAAATCTTCCGAAGGGGTAGGTTGAAGATTTATTGGACCTGAATCACAGTTCAGCTTTTCCTCAGCCCATTCTGCTGCCTCACTTCCTTTCAGAGCCATTGATCCCTAATCTCCAAACGCAGTTCTAAGCATCTGCTTCAAGAAATGCTATCCATGACAAAAATGTTCTTTAAAACATGGATGTGGGAAAATTTGTACTAGAAGATTGTAAGAATGAATTGTGTGCTTCTTACTAATAAGCCCCTTAAAACTAAGTATCTTAAAATTGTGACTGCCATGTTTCTAAAACCCTTTCACTGTATTTTATTTTAATTAGGTACATGTGGATTAAAGTAAGCAAAAGGAAAGGGAGAAAGAAAACATTGTATACTTTCATGCAATACATTACTAAACCTGGAAACTATAAGGATTTTATGGCAGTATGGGTTGCCATGTTGTAAGTGGCTTAGAATCCTATTGAGATACTAGAAATATGTGAAAAAAATAATCAGGATTACAGTTACAGTACAATGGTCGTAAGGCAGTACACAGTTAATTTCTAAATAAAGGAGTAGAGCAAATATATGCTGTAGGAGCCGGAGTCACAAAGAGAGGACACTCAAAAGACTAAAAGAATTAAAAATAAGAAAATAAAATAACCTCAGACTGAAGTGTTTGGAACCTCTAGAAAAACAGAGGGCTTTGAACTGAATTGGCCCCTTCCTTTCAAATATAACTGCTCCTGTATAAGATCAAAATGCTTGGAAAATCGTTGGAAAACTCTGCACATTTGTAAGGCACATTGCAGTATTCTACAGACAATATTTGGTATGGACTGAATTGTGTTCCCCCCAAAGTTTACATGTTGAAGCTATGAATTTGCTATATGAATTTGGAGATAGGACTTTTACAGGATAATTAAGGTTAAAGGAGGTCATGTATTCGATAGGATAGGAAGCTTTATAAGAGGAGAAGTGAGATCTCTCTCCACTAGATGGCATAGAGGAAAAGCCATGTGGGACCCAGAAGGTAGGGGCCTACTGCAAGCCCAGGGAAGAATCCCCACCAGGAACTAAATTGGCCCCAGTACCTTGGCCTTGAACTTCCCTACTTTCCACAGAATTGTGGGAAAATAAATTTCTGTTGTTGCAGCCACCCATTTTATGGTATTTTGTTATTGCAGCCTGAGCTGACTGAGACAGAAATTACCCTAAAAGGAGAGGCGGCCTCTTCCCTGTCAGAGTTTATTTTCTGCCAGAAACAGAAAACACTGGCAAGACCCATGTCAAGAAGGGAAATGTTCCAAACGCATGTTTTGTATATGAGTAGGAGAAGAGAAAGATAAAATACACACATATAGCCCACTTTATTTTCGTTTGATATACCAAGTTTATTTGATTATAAGATATTTTAATCTTTTAATTCAGTAAGTACAAAATAAGCATGTTGTGTGAGAGACATAAAGAAAGGAAAATATTCTTTAAACAGGAATAAGACCCTACAGAGAATGTATGGCAGTTTGGAGGGTAGGGCTAGTGTAGGGGGAGAATTGATGATATAATCTTTTGATTTAAATAAGAGAGAGCAATTAAAATGAACAGAAGCCACAGCACCTAAATGCAGAGCTGCATTTACATAGAAACAAGAACATTTCATATTCAAGAAATGTCAGTTTTCTATAAATATAGAGGTTCAGTCATTACCACCAGAATTATTCATCATACTATGATTCAAAACAAGATAAATATACTGGGCCAACATTCGGACTCCAATCCCAAAAGAGGCCTTTAATGCATTTTTCAAAATGTCTTTGTCCATTCAAAAATAGAAGTTTGCTGAGTATCAGATAAGGTCAGAAAAAAATGCACTAACTTCTTTCCCAGTTCAAGTGAGTAAGGATTAGTTACTAAAAACATTTGGGGCATTTAACTTACTTGCATAAATTCTCATTTTTAATATTAATTTATTATAATAAATCTAAAATTTGGCAGTGGAAGAATATTAGTATCTGAGTTCTCATTCTAATTTTCTGATTCCCATCCAGACTTCAACCTTTTCTCTTTTTTCTTTCTATCATCTACCTGCCTATATCATATTCATTCTTGAAGTCAAAACTGAGATTCACAGTTCTTCCACACAAGTATTTTTTTATGATTTGCTTTGAGGATTTTTAAGGGACTGTGTGTGTGTGTGTCTGTGTGTGTGTGTGTTTTCAAATACCCATGTACATTCTTATATCTTGCTCAGAGTTTAGTGTACACTTTAAAATATAAATGTTATTCCCAATCTTCACTTTCAGGATTTTTTGATCTATTGTTTCTTTCATTATTTCTTTACTATCATTGCCTTTATTCTCTCAGTCTGGAGCTCCAATTAGACACGTTATTTTCTTCTTGAATATATGATACTGGTTTCTAAATTTTTCTCTTATATATTTCATCTTATTTCCATTTGATTCTACTGTTGCTACCAGGTCACAAATTTTGTCTTCAATGATGATCATTCTAATAAGTTAGTTCAGTTATAAATATTTAAATATTTTTCAAACACATTTTATTTTCTATTATTTTGTCATAGCATGCTAAGTTCATATTATGTATAAATTATCTTCTCTGATCTCACTGATACTCAATAGGATTGTTTCTAAAATCTTCCCCTGACATCTCAATTACTTTTCTTCTAGGACCAGTCTTTCTGTTTGTTCTGTTCATTTCATGGCTTTGGCTTTACTCAAATGAGTGGTGGTTCTTGGTGGTGTTTTTTCATATTGACGCTTGTGCTGGGTTAACAAAGTCAAGTAGCATGGTGTTTTCCTGAATTTCTTCCACTCTTTTCTTCCATAGATTTCTACCCTGAATGGAAAGGCTTAAACAGGTTCTGAGTGTGTAGTCAGGTTATTTCAACCAACATGCTGTTCTTTAGGTGCATGGCATGGAGTTTCCTCAGGTTTATATCTACCTATTGCCAAAGAGGAAGAGATTTATTTTGGTAGTAGAGAAATTTAGTGTGTTTCTCTCACCAATAGAGCTGTTTCTGTCTCTCTCTTAAGAATTGGAGTTATCCCTCAGATTGAGTCTGAGCTTTCCCCTCTTAGTGAACATATTTTCTTCACTTTTTGGATTTTAGCCTGGGGAAAAATGTTTTTGTCCCCACTACTCAGTGTATGTGTTTGTGTGTGTGTGTTTGTGTGTGTGTGTAGAGGTCAACTAGTACAATTACTTTAAATAGAGTTCTTTAATATTAAATAGTTCTGATGGATTGCTCCGGGGCACTTGTAATTTTTTTTTATGTTTTGTTTCATGTATTTACTTTGAGCTCGATATTTCTCTGTGTCTGTGATTATCTCCATGATAATTTTCACTTGCTTTTGCTTTATGCTGTGATTTACTCGGTTTCATCAAGTCTGATCCATCTGCTTTTTATGTCAGGACTCTCTTAAATATCTTCAATTTTCTTGGTTTCCATCTGTTATGGACGCTGTCTTCATCTGATATTAAAATGTATATTCTTACAATTTATTTTACTTACTTTATTGACTGGACAAATATAAATGAGAAAATGATTCTTCTTTTTCTCCACTAAAATGTTAATATTGAGGTACATGTGAAAAATAGCAAAAAGGAGGCAAGTTTTTAATCTTTTTATGCAGAATTCGATCTTGGCCGTATCTTAAAGCTACATGGAACCTCAGGTTGTTCATTACTGGCTTAAGATGATTACACTCCCAGGGGTATTTGCATTTTAATAGGGAACTCTAGCAGCACAAAAGCCTTTAAGACCAAAAGAAATTAATCTCTAAAAGTGAAATTTGAGATATTATGACCAAGCTCTTGGGGCAAAAGAGAAAGAGGAATTTTCAAATGGCAGGATCTCTCTCTACTTTCAAATTATATCATGCCTATCGTAAGACAAGCTTTAGTAGGGAAAAGCAGGAACTCCTATGACCTCCTGCATTTCCCATAGGATGTAAAATTTGTTTTCAAATAGTCAAAAATATTAAAGGGCTGTCAAAAGTACATAAAATTATTTACATATTTTGAAAAATATACACCACGGCTCTTTTAATTTTTATATAGTATATCACTGTATGAAATGCTACTTTAAACTATTACCTAGTCCATATAATCTCCTTTCTTCTAAAACTCACCAAAGAGTTTATTCAGATAATTTATATTAAGTGTACAATATTAAATGACACCATCCAATATGAAATGACATTCACACCCATGTAAATTGATACAGTGCCCGGTGTGACTTCAGGTATTTTGGAATAATTAGTAATAATTAATTTCTCTGAGTCGGGCAAACTTGCAAAATTCCAAATGCCCATAAATGAGACTGAGCCCATGATTCTAAAACATGATTAAAACTAGACTTCTCCATTAAGACACAGTGGATCAGATAAATGACATGTTTTAAGTTATTACAGACTCTACATTAACCAATACTTTTTCTTTTCTCTTTGATTAAACCATATACAAGATTAATGTACCTTAGGTTTCCTTTCCTCCTTATTTTCTTGTCCATTTTACTCCTGAACCTGGCAAGTAAGTATAAATGGTTAATAACACTCTCAAACCCTAGCACTTATTGTAATTATAGAAGATAAGTTCCTTAGTTTCTATTTTGATTGAAAAGATAAGAGAAAACATCTAGATGGAAAACAGCAAGAAAGATAGATAAATATGATTTCTGTATCTGGTCAGAGAAACCTAAAATAGAATTTTGACCACAACACAACTAGAACAATTGGTTAGTGATAATGTAGACATGTTGCTTTGCAAAATGGTACACATTTTTCCTTTTATTTAAGCAACATAATTGTCTTTACTTAAAAATCCAGTTAAGAACTGGAGAAAGATGCTTTTTTCCCCTTCATTGTGAAACAAATATAGACTGGAGTATATAAATATCCCACTTGTTAGATATAAGGAAAACATATTAAAAGTTGTATATCCTCAAGAACTTATAAAGACAAACATTTCGGGTCATCTTAGGCAATCTGTTGTCTGGACTCTCGGAGTCTTGATCATATCACTTTCATATTTATATTGATTAAGCCACAACAATTACTGATATTACTCCACCAAGTAGCCATTTTCTTAGAAAAGTCTCCTCTCCATGAATAAATGAAACATTTTCACCATATCAAACAATTAAATATGAGATTTGGGGACTATTTTTTTTTTTAGAAGAATTGTCTATCTGGTTTTTTGAACTTTAAGAAGTATTATCACAGGCTGCTGTGGAAATAGCAGATGTCACAGATGAGAAGAAACTCTTTAAGTCATGTGTCACAGAAAGAGCAGGTGTGCCCTCAAGGAAAAAAAAAATCTTGTTTTCATGCAATTATCTTTTTTAATGAAAATAAATGAAGGAGAAAAACTCACAAGACCATATCAACATCAGCATCTTCTCTCTATTTCCATCTCCCAAACATTTTCCCCTGAAACTAAAGCAGCTCTTTAACCTCTTCCATTCTTGAATCATTTACTAAGTAAGCGCTCATCAGAATAAGTACTGAAATATGAAAAGAATCTTACTGATTGAGTTTCAAAAGCAGCCATTCAGCCTCATAAGAGTAACTTCTTTTTAATTAAGAACTGAACAGTAGGTAGATTACAAGAAGATGGTAGAACAGATAAAAGAAGGCATTAGAAATGCAAAGAGAATCTTAGATAATAGATGTGAGAAGGCATTCTAAATATACTGCCCTCAAATGTATTTTATGCTATAATTTAAGAGATCAGATGGGGAGAAAATTAGAACATTATAGTCCAGAATAAGAAATTAAGATACTTAGATCAGAGAAGAGGCTGATTTCATAATTGTACTCTTACTCCATTTACAGAAAAAAGAACAATGGGAAAATTGTAGTGGTTTGGAGAAAAGTGTAAAAACAGTAGATTCCCTGGAAACCAGTTGGCTGATACTGAGAAATTTAAGCGTCATAACCCAGTGAGCCTAATTTCTGAGTGGTGTGAGTTGTAGTGTTGAGGATTAAACTTTTCATTTGTTTTGTGCATGTTAAGTAATCTCACCTTTCCTCATTTCTTCTCCCATCAAGAATTCTTTCTCTCTTTTTACAAGACTTACTTATATTCTATCATTCTTCATCTTCTACCTCATCTCTTAATACTCATCCTCCTTTTTTCAGTCAATGGTGTCAAAAGAAAAGAAAGAGACAATTAAATGGAGTCAGTTTGTCACCCACTGGATGCTTCCAATAGGTGTTTTAAATAAACAAAATACACTTCAGGTTGGACCTGAAGAGTAGCATATATGTTTTTAAAAATATAAACATGTATGTTTTAAATTCTCAAGTATGGAAGTCAGAAAAAAAGAAAGGATGTCTACAGCGGTTAGGAAACACCAATGGAAGATGATGGACTTAAACTTTGTTTTGAAAAGTAGGGAAGACAAGAGGGAAGCAGAGGGACAGGAGGGCAAACCAAGGAAGTAGAAGATCAAAGGCATAATGATAGGAGTATGAGGTATTCTTAGAAGGAAGCCTAGGCTGAAATTTCAAAAATGTAAATCAGATCATGACCCTCCTCTGCTTAAAAACCTTAAATGATTTTTCATTGTAAATAGAATACAAATTACTTCTATGACCCTCCAGATCCTACATAATCTAGTTGATGTAGATCCTACCCACTGCTGAGATATCATCTCCTACTATTTTCTTGCTTGTTCATTCCAATGCAGCTATGAGCCTTTTTTTTAAAAAAAATTATTGATTTGTTTGATATATTGTAATCGAAGATATTTATGATATGTTTGATGTTTTTGATGTTTCAATACATATCTATGTTGTATAATAATCTAATCAGGGTACTTCGTGCATTTATCACTTCAGGCATTTATTATTTATTTGTGGTGAGAACCTTCAGAAGCCTCTCTTTTAGCTATTTTTTAATATACAATATTTTTACTCTTAACCATAGCAATCCTACTATGAAGTAGAACACCAGAAATTATTCCTTCAATCTAATTACAACTTTGAAGTTGTTGAACCAGCTTTCCCTGTCTTCCTCTCTTCCCTCTCTTCTCCACTTCTGGTAACCACTGTTCTGCTCTCTGTTTCTATGATATCAACTTTTTCTTTTTTCTTCTTTTCTAGATTCTACATATAAGTGAGATCATGCAGTATTTGTCTTTCTGCGTCTGGCTTTTTTCACTTAACATGGTGTTCTCCACATTCATCCACATTGTCAAAAATGACAGAATTTCATTCTTTTTATGGTTGAATAGTATTCCACTGTGTATATACACATTTTCTTTATCCATTCACCCATTAATAGACACTTAGGTTGATTCCATATCTTGGCTATTGTGAATAGTGGTACAATAAACATAGAATGAGTGAATGTGCAGATATCTCTTTGACATAATTATTTCATTTTCTTTGAATATATATCCAGTAGCAGGACTGTTGGATCATATGGTAGTTCTATTTTTAATTTTTTGAGACATCTCCATACTCTTTTATGTAATGGCTGTACTTGTTTACAATCCTGTCAAAAGTGTGTAAGTTTTCCCTTTTCTCCACATCCTTGCCAATAATTCCTTTGTCTTTTTGACAATGATCATTCTAACTAGGATGATGTAATAACTCATTATTTTTATTTGCATTTCACTGATGATTAATTATGTTGAAAAATTTTCATATACCTGTCAGTCATTTGCATGTCTTTTGGTAAGCACCTAGTAAGTTGTGGGGTTTTTTTTGCCTATTTTCCAATCAGGTTATTTGTGTTTCCCCCCCCCCCAAGTTGTTTAAGTACCATATATATTTTGGATATTAATTCCTTGCCAGATGTATAGTTTTCAAATATTTTCTCCCATTCTCTAAGTTGTCTCTTCACCCTGTTGATAATTTCCTTTACTGTTCAAAAGTTTTTTAGTTTGATGTAATTCCATTTATCTATTTTTGTCCTTGTCGCCTGTGCTTTTGAGGTCTTATTTTGAAAAATCCTTCCCAGCCCAATGTTGTGAATCATTTTCCCTATTTTTTCTAGTAGTTTAATAGTTTAAAGTTTTACATTTAACTCTGCAATCATTTTGAGTTGATTTCTGTATATGGTCAGAGTTAGGGGTCTAATGTCATCCTTCTGAAAGTGGATATATAATTTTCCAAGAATAATTTATGGAAGAGAAT
>NW_012102354.1:2322714-2330839 GCF_000951045.1 Mandrillus leucophaeus
TGCAGTATTTGTCTTTCTGCGTCTGGCTTTTTTCACTTAACATGGTGTTCTCCACATTCATCCACATTGTCAAAAATGACAGAATTTCATTCTTTTTATGGTTGAATAGTATTCCACTGTGTATATACACATTTTCTTTATCCATTCACCCATTAATAGACACTTAGGTTGATTCCATATCTTGGCTATTGTGAATAGTGGTACAATAAACATAGAATGAGTGAATGTGCAGATATCTCTTTGACATAATTATTTCATTTTCTTTGAATATATATCCAGTAGCAGGACTGTTGGATCATATGGTAGTTCTATTTTTAATTTTTTGAGACATCTCCATACTCTTTTATGTAATGGCTGTACTTGTTTACAATCCTGTCAAAAGTGTGTAAGTTTTCCCTTTTCTCCACATCCTTGCCAATAATTCCTTTGTCTTTTTGACAATGATCATTCTAACTAGGATGATGTAATAACTCATTATTTTTATTTGCATTTCACTGATGATTAATTATGTTGAAAAATTTTCATATACCTGTCAGTCATTTGCATGTCTTTTGGTAAGCACCTAGTAAGTTGTGGGGTTTTTTTTGCCTATTTTCCAATCAGGTTATTTGTGTTTCCCCCCCCCCCAAGTTGTTTAAGTACCATATATATTTTGGATATTAATTCCTTGCCAGATGTATAGTTTTCAAATATTTTCTCCCATTCTCTAAGTTGTCTCTTCACCCTGTTGATAATTTCCTTTACTGTTCAAAAGTTTTTTAGTTTGATGTAATTCCATTCATCTATTTTTGTCCTTGTCGCCTGTGCTTTTGAGGTCTTATTTTGAAAAATCCTTCCCAGCCCAATGTTGTGAATCATTTTCCCTATTTTTTCTAGTAGTTTAATAGTTTAAAGTTTTACATTTAACTCTGCAATCATTTTGAGTTGATTTCTGTATATGGTCAGAGTTAGGGGTCTAATGTCATCCTTCTGAAAGTGGATATATAATTTTCCAAGAATAATTTATGGAAGAGAATGTCTTTTCCCCAATGTGTGTTCCTGACAAATTTGTTGAAAATCAGTGGGCTGACTGAGCTTCATAAGTGAAACAGAATTAAGATCCTTTTTAGACAAGCAAATGCTGAAAGAACTTGTTACTGCAAGAGCTGCCTTACAAGAGCTCCTGAAAGGAATAGTGAACATGGAAAGGAAAGACCATAACCAACCAATATACAAACACACTTAAATACACAGACCAGTGACACTATAAAGCAACCATACAAACAAGTCTGCATAATAACCAGTTAACATCATAATGGCAGAATCAAATTCACATATATCAATAATAACCTTTAATTTAAACAAGCTAAATGTCTCCCAATTAAAAGGAACAGAGTGGCAAGCTGGATAAAGAAGCAAGACCCAATGACATGCCATCTTCAAGATACCCATCTCACATGCAATGACAACCCCAGGCTGAAATTAAAGGGATGAAAACAAATCCACTAAGCAAATTGAAATCAGAAAAAAGCAGGATCTATCCTCATTACAGACAAAACAGACTTTAAACCAACAAAGATTTAAAAAGACAAAGAAGGCATTACATAATGGTAAAGGGGTCAATTCAACCACAAGAGCTAACTATCCTAAATATATATATACCAAATACAGAAACACTCAGATTCATAAAGCAAGTTCATAGAGACCTATGAAGAGATTTAGACTACTCTAAAATAATAGTGGGAAACTTCAACACTCTACTGACAGTATTAGACAGATTACTGAGGTAGAAATTGACAGGTATTCAGGACCTGAACTCAACACTTGACAAAATGGACCTTATAAACATCTACAGAACCCTCCATCCTAAAACAACAGAATATACATTCTTCTCATCACCACATGGCACATACTCTAAAATAGATCACACAATTGGACATAAAACAATTCTCAGCTAATTCAGAAACAAAAACAAAAAACACAAAATCATACCAACCACACTCTTGGACCAGAACATAACAAAAATAGAATTCAATACAAAGAAATTTTCTCAAAGCTATACATTTACATAGAATTCAAACAACTTGTTCTGGAATGACTTTCAGGCAAATAATGAAATTAAGGAGAAAATAAAGAAGTTATTTGAAACTAATTAGAATGAAGTTACAACATACCAGAATCTCTCGGACACAGCTAAGGCAGGGTTAAGAGGGAAATTTATAGCACTAAATGCCCACATCCAAAAGTTAGAATTATCTCAAATTAACAACCTAATATAACAACTAGAAAAACCAGATAAGCAAGAGCAAACCAACCTCAGAGCTAGCAGAAGACAAGAAGTAACCAAAATCAGACCTAAGCTGAAGGAGATTGAGACATGAACAACCATTCAAAAGATCAATAAATCCAGGAGTTTTTCTTTGAAAAAGTGAGTACGATAGACTACTAGTTAGACTAATAAAGACAAGAGACAAGATTCAAACAAACACAATTAGAAATGACAAAGGGGACATTACCACAGAAATACTAATAATAAAGACTACTATGGATACTTAGTTTGTGTGGATATACACACAAGCTAGACAAACTAGAATAAATAAATTCCTGGAAATATGCACCTTCCCAAGACTGAATCAGGAAGAAATTGAATCCCTGAACAGATCAATAACAAATTCTGAAACTGAGGCAGTAATAAATAGCCTACCCACAAGAAAAAGTCCAGGAAAAGAAGGATTCATAGCCAAATTCAACCAAATGTACAGTAAAGAGCTGGTTCCATTTCTTCTGAAACTATTCCACAAAACTGAAGAGGAGAAATTTCTTCCCAACTCATTCTGAGGCCAGCATTATCCTAATATCAAAACCTGGCACAGACGCAACAAAAAGTAAGACTTCAGGCCAATATCCTTGATGAACATGAATGCAAAAATACTCAACAAAACACTAGCAAACTGCATTCAACAGCACATCAAAAAGCTAATCCACCATGATCAAGTAGGTCTTACCTCTGAGATGCAACGTGGGTTCAACACATGCCAATCAATAAATGTGATTCATACATAAACAGAACTAAACACAAAAACCACATGATTACCTCAATATATGCAGAAATTGCTTTTGATAAAATACAACATTATTTCATGTTAAAAACCCTCAATAAATATCCTTCAAAATAAGAAGAGCCATTTATGAGAAACATACAGCCAGCATTATACTGAATAGACAAAAGCTGGAAGCATTCCCCTGGAAAACCAGCCCAAGACAAGGATGCCCTTTCTCACCACTACTACTCAATATAGTATTTGAAGTCCTAGTCAGAGTGATCAGGCAAGAGAAAAAAATAAAGGCATCCAAATAGGAAGAGAAGAAGTCAAACTATTCCTGTTTGTCTATGACATAATCCAGTATCTCAAAAACCCCATAGTCTCACCCAAAAAGCTCCTTTGGCTAATATCTTCAGCAAAGTTTCAGGATACAAAATCAATATCCAAAGATTAGTAGAATTTCTATAAACTGACAACATCCAAGCTGAGAGCCAAATCAGAAATGCAATCCCATTCACAATTGCCACAAGAAGAATAAAATACCTAGGCATACAGCTAATAAGGGAAGTGAAAGATCTTTACCACAAGAATGACAAAACACTGTTCAAGGAAATCAGAGATGGCACAAATGAATGGAAAAACATTCCATGTTGATAGATAGGAAGAATACTGTTAAAATGGCCATACCACTCAAAGCAATTTACAGATTCAATGCTACTCATATCAAACTACCAATGACATTCTTCACAGAAATGGAAGTATCTATTTTAAAATGCATATGGAACCAAAACAGAGCCTGAATAGCCAAGTTAATCCTAAGCAAAAAGAACAAAGCTGGAGGTATCACATTACCTGACTTAAAACTATACTACAGGGCCACTGTAACCAAAACAGCATGATACTGGTACAAAAACAGATACATAGACCAATGGAACAGAATTGACAGCCCAGAAATAATGCCACACACCTACAACCATCAGATCTCCAACAAAACTGAAAAAAAAAAAGCAATGGGGAAAGGACTCCCTATTCAATAAATGATGCTGGGATAAGTGGCTAGCTATATACAAAAGATTGAAACTGGACCTCTTACTTACATCGTATAAAAAAATCAACTCAAGATGGATTAAAGACTTAAATGTAAAACACGAAACCATAAAAACCTTGGAAGACAGCCTAGGAAATATCATTTTGGCCACAAAAACTGATAAAGTTCTCATGATTAAGATGCCAAAAGCAATTGCAACAAAAGCAAAAATTGACAAACAGGATCTAATTAAACTAAATAGCTTCTGCACAGCAAAAGAATCTATCAACAGAGTAAACAGACAACCTACAGAATGGGACAATATATTTGTAAACTATGTATCTGATAAAAGTCTAATATCCCTATAAGGAACTTAAACACACTTATAAGCAAGCAAACAAACAAACAAAAACAAAAACAAACAAAAAAACATTAAAAAGTGGGCAAAGTACATGAACAGAAACTTTTGAAAAGAAGACATATATCCATATAATAAGCATAAGAAAAAAAGCCCACTATCACTGATCATTGAAGAAATGCAAATCAAAACCACAATCATATACACCATCTAACACCAGTCAGAATGGCTATTATTAAAAAGTTAAAAAAAAAAGATGCTGGCAAGGTTGTAGAGGAAGAAGAATGCTTATACACAGTTATTGGGAGTGTAAACTAGTTCAACAGTTGTGGAAAGCAGTGTAGTGGTTCCTCAAAGACCTAAAAATTGAAGTACCATTTAACCCAGGAATCTCAATAGTGAGTATATACCCAAAGAAGTATAAATTATTCTACCATAAAGATACTCACACTCATATGTTCATTACAGCACTAGTTACAATAGCAAAGATGTAGAAATCAACCTAAATGCCCATCAACTGTAGACTGGATAAAGAAAATGTGCTATATATATACACCACGGAATACTACGTATCCATAAAAAAGAATAAGATCATGTCCTTTGAACATGGATGGAGTTGGAGGTCATTATCCTTAGTGAACTAAGGCAGGAACAGAAAACCAAATATCACGTTTTCACTTATAAATTGGAGCTAAATAATGAGAACCAATGGGCACAAAGAGGGGAACAACAGACACTGGGGTCTACTTGAGAAAGCAGAGTAGGAGGAAGGAGAGGATCAGCAAAAATAACTATTATGTACTATGTGTACTATACTTAGCACACAGGTGACAAAAAAATCTGTACAACAAACCCCCATGACACAGTTTACATATATAACAAATCTGCACGTGTACCTCTGAAAGTATAAAAATTAAAGAAAAAGAAAATCATTTGGTTGTAGGTACATGGATTTATTTCTGGGGTTTCTATTTTGTTTCTTTGGTTTCTGTATCTGTTATTATGCCAGTACTATACTGTTTTGCTTACTATAGCTTTGTTGTATATTTTCAAGTCAAGTACCATGCTGCTTTGAGCTTTGTTCCTTTTGCTCAGGATTGTTTTGACTATTTTATGGTCTTTTGTGGTTCTATATGAATTCTAGGACTTTTTTTTTTTTCTATTTCTGTAAAGAATGTTATTGAATGTTCTGATAGGGATTGCATTAAACAATGTATTATGTTGAGTAGTATGACCATTTTTACAGTATTAATTTTCCAATCCATGAATACAGGATATTTGTGTCCTCTTCCATTTCTTTTAGTAAAGTTTTAAATGTAGAGATATTTTCCCTCCTTGGTTACATTTATTTCTAGGTATCTTATTTTTTTATAGCTATTAAAAACATAATTTTTTTTACTTCTTTTTGAGGTAGTTCACAATTAGTGTATAGAAACCCTGCTGATTTATGTATGCTGATTTTGTATTCTGCAACTTTCCTCAATTTGTTACTTTGAACAGTTTTTTGGTGAAGGTTTTAGGGTTTCCTTTATATAAAATCATGTCATCTGCAAATGGACAATTTGACGCCGCCCTTTGCAATTTGGATGCCTTTTATTTCTTTCTTTTGCCTAATTGTTCTGGCTAGGACTTCCAGTACTCTGTTGAATAAAAATGGTGAGAGTGCGAATCTTTGTCTTCTCTCTGATCTCAGGGGAAAAACTTTCAGATTTCCCATTCAGTATGCTGTTACCTGTGGAATTCTTATATTATAGCCTTTATTGTGTTGAGATATATACCTTCTATAAGAAGGTATTTTATTGAGAGTTTTTATCATGAGTGATGTTAACCTTTGTCAAATACTTTTTCTGTACCTATTGAAATGATCATATATGGCTTTTGTCTTCCTGTTAATGTGGTGTATGACATTTGTTGGTTTCTATATGTTAAATCATACTTGCATCCCTGTGATGAATTTCACTTAATTATATGAGTGATCTTTTTAATATGCTGTTGAATTCATTTTACTCGTTTTCTGAAAATTTTTGCATCAATGTTCATCTGAAATATTGGCCTGTAGTTTTGTTTGTTTGTTTGTTTTCAGGTTGTGTCGCTGCCCAGTTTTAGAGCTGGAGTAATGCTGGACTCAAAATGTGTTTGGAAGTATTCTCTTCTCTTCAGTTTTCTAGAATACTTTGATAAAAATTGGTATTAGTTCTTTAAGTGTTTGGTAAACTTCAGCAGTTAATTCATCAGGCCCCGGGATTTTCTTTGATGAAAGACTTTTTCTTACTGATTCAGTTTCCTTACTCATTATTGGTCTGTTCAGAATTTCCATTTTTTCATAATTTAGTCTTAAGGTTGTATGTGTCCAGCAATTTGTCCCTTTCTTCTGTTACCAAATTTGATGGTACACAGTTGTTCATAAGTCTCACAATTCTTTGTATTTTGTGTATTTTACTGTAATGTCTTTTTTTCATCTCTGATTTTATTTGAGTATTCTCTCTGACCTTTCATTTTCTGGGCAACACCAACTTGTTTCCACTTTAAGGTTATGTGCTAGACTTTTCGAATGCTCTTCCTTCCACCCATCTTTGCATGCCTGGTTTCTTGATATGCTTTAAGTCTCATTCCAAATATTATCTCCTATGTAAGCCTTCCACCATTTCCTCTGGTTTTACTCTATCTCATTAATCTTACTTTCTTCTTAGCAGTTATCGTGCTTAAAATTGAGTAGCTTGTATCATAGTATTTAACAGTGTCTCCTTCATCACTCCAAATTCAGGTAGCAGATGGGCAGGAGAGAACAGATCTTTTTTATCTTGCCCAGTGTTGTATCTCTAGTATCTAGCCCAGGTTCTAGCTTGGTGCAACACTTAGTGTGCTAATAATTTGTTACCAGTTGGCTAAAAAATAAACCACCAACACAGAGCTTTCTACTAAAAAAAAAAAAAAAAATCAGCTAAACTAAACAATGTGCCTAGTGACTTAGTTGATTTATATTCTGACACAAACTTCTTTTCTGCCTATGGACTTCTAACAGTTTCTGCACTGCTATGGACCACCAACTATACCTTGAGTAGCATTGACCTCATTTCTAAGAGGGGCTAGAAGATTTTATTCCAGCAAAAGCTAAAATGTAACAAAATGTGAGGGGTTTAATAAAATATTTGATAGTTTTAGTAGATTGTTTATATTTCAAGTTTCTTAATCAGTGATAATTTGTTAGTAAAAAGAATTGCCTGTACTTAGCTTGTGAGAAGTAGGGTGGTGTCATCAGAAAAGTCTACTAATAGCTATTAAGGCCAGGTGAGAAAAGAGCATGAGAGAAAAGGCCAACCCAGTGAATCAGTAGGTAAAGCTTAATACCAGAAGTCCTATTAGAAGGTAGGACAGACATGGGAATATTCTAATGACAACTAGGGAGAGTGTCATTTTTGTCTTCCCACAAGAGATCAGCATAAGAACTCTAAACTGAAAGAGGTTAGTGGGCTTGAAAAACACCTTCCTACACCTCAATAATCAGAGGCGGTGAAGATTTCCATAAACGAAAATAAAAAGTTTAAGATTCCAATAAATCATTAAAATACAATTGTTACTATAACTTACATTTATGGAGTACTGTCAATGTACTAGATACTGTGGCACATCTATTATGTCAGTGAATTTCCTCAATAATTCTTTAGGGCAGATACATCTGTTACCCACTTTAATTGAGACTTAAACATGTAGTAAGTG
>NW_012102354.1:2332669-2360226 GCF_000951045.1 Mandrillus leucophaeus
TATTTTTTAGTAGAGACGGGGTTTCACCATGTTAGCCAGGATGGTCTCGATCTCCTGACCTCGTGATCCACCCGTCTCGGCCTCCCAAAGTGCTCGGATTATAGGTTTGAGCCACCGCGCCCGGCCTATCTGTGTAATTTTTTAAAATTATATGTATCAGAAAAGTTTACTTGACTTAGAAGTTTTAAAAATGTCATTATTTGCACAGTACACGCAAGCAGTAAGATTTAACTGTCAATAGTTGCTGAGAAAGTGTAACATTAGGTTATACAAGTATGGGGGAAATAAAGACATTTTCATTCATTAAATGTGTGCACTATCATGTTGCATGATATTGAATGTATAAAATGTGAGATTCATAGTAAGTATTCAGACATTTATATTTGGTGCCAAAAAATATTTTTGGACACTTACGTGATATCCATGTGCAGTCTGCGATTTCAGCAAAATGAGAAAAATATATCTAGTTAATTTATTTTAGAATAATTTATATATTTGCTTCATTACAGGTTAGAAGGTAGAGTACATTCCCCAAATGAGAAGACTGAGGAAAAATAATAACTATTTGTAAACCTGAAGTTTGTTTGAGGTTTGGCGCAAGTGCAAGATAGAGTTTAAGGTCATTTCTTATTTCATCTAAATAAATCTTCTTAGGCTGGGTGATATATTAAGGGGATATAGTCTATAAAATGTTTTAAATCACTTAACTCAATTTCACCCAGATGCATTTAGTGTGGCTGGAAGGCTCTGTTCAGGAAATGAAGGTTTCTAAATTGTGACTGTTTTTATCAGAGGGTGTATCTTTCCAGAGAGGATTGGGGATGTGGGAAAGGGCCTGGCCAGCAGCAACAGCAGACTGTGTCACACTGCCCGCAGCAGCAGGGGACTAAAATCTAAACATGAAATGTGCTTTTTGAAGAATGCATCCTCTTTGTCTTTTCCCCAGATGTACTCTCTTCCCATTGGTTTACCATACTCTCTTGGCTTGGATGACCACAGTGAGGATGAGACGTAGAAAGGAAAACTAAGTCTTTGAGCCAGTTAATAAAATGCTTAATGATGTATGTTTTCATTCTTACTGCTTTATACAGAATTTCAGGAGATTTTGGAGTGGATAGATCTCTGATCCTTGCATCTGATTTCTGCCTAAGCAGACATCTCACCCAGAACCTATTTGGGAGCAAGGAGAGAAATGGAGTCAAAGGTGAAAGCTAGCATGAAGATGATTTATTCCAGTAAAACTTGGGCAATGCATCCCCGTCACCACGTCAGCTGTCAAAAATGCCACTGGCCTTTTATTTAGTTGTTTCAGTACTTACTCCTGAAAATCATCAATCTTTGGAATTGGCACTTTAATTAAAACCTAAAGGGAAGTGGTTGGTATGAATTTGTGCACAGGTTTAAGTGTACATGTGTGAATGTGTGCACTTATATGCTTTTGGAGTTTGTGTTTGTGCATGTATATTAATATATTTTTAATATATATACACTTACTAGTGTCTTTATACTGTATGCACTTAGGGTTTATTTAAAGTCATATTTATGGTTTTGAGAAACCTATTTATAATCACACTGAGATACAGACACATCAAAAATTGTAATAAGTAAATGTATTATTTGAAGGAGACCTATTGCAAATCCCATAAAAACCAAATATTTATTCTAAAAACAAATATTTATTTCTAAGCAATATATATTCTAAAATATATATATATATAAAAATATAAAATATTTGCAAAAAACCCACAAATATTTATTCTAAAGGTAGGTTATTCTGGTTAATCTAACTTTTTGTAATTCTTATGCTATTTTGGTAACATTTTAAGTTTTAAACAAGAAACCTGTATATGACAGTACTGACTATGGTCAGACAAAAGAACAGTTAGATTTGAGGATGCTCTCACATGGCCCAGTGCCTAGGAAACCAGTATCTTAAGTCTCTACCTTTGTGAGAACTCTGGTTAGATTTTTCCACACAAAGCTTAGCAAGATGCTAATATTTCTGATTTCTTTCTCATCTTCCTTATTGGTGGCATTCTTCATTTTGGGCCTGAGTCACTCTCTTCTGCTCTACCCTGGATAACCAGTCAGACCCTTCCCATCTGGCACTCAAATGGGTACACTCTTTGCTAAGAGGAACATCTCTCTGTAAACCCCAAACTCAATGATAAATTTCCTTTCAAGGAATTGTCTTCAGCTAATATCCATGCTGAATAATGCTAATCACTGTAAATGTCTGATGAAATATTACAAGGGGAATTTATAGCTACGGCAAAGCTATGACCGAGATAAGTGATTGTCTAAAGGAATGTCAGATTCCAGCAACATGGTCAGTAAGACACATAAAGAGAAAAAAAACAAGCTCTTTTTCTCCAAAAAGCTCACACTCTGTTTGGGTTATCTTTCAAAAGTGCAAAGAAATATGTGATGCTTTTGCAACAGCACAAAAAATTATGTGATTGTCAAGACTGTATTCTAATTTACATAAACTGAAAGGCCACGTTGAATATTTGTCCTGCTTAGTGTATACACCATGAAAATTCATCCAGCAGGACCCCATGCCTGCTGTAAGGGACCCTTGTTCAACATGCCATAATTGCCTTCACAGATTGACCCCCAAAAATGATGATTCTGAAGAAGAAAGTTCCAGGCCAGTTTTCTTGAATCAGTAACAAAGAGGGATGTTATAATAGCTAAGAGAGGAATCATCTGCAATTAGGGTCTTCTGGACAACAGAATATTGCAAAGGTAGGGATATATGATATCTTAGGAACAACATCAGTAAAAGTAACTCTGAACTGGCAATAAAATAATTGATAGTTCTGTTTTGCTGTGTGTGCCTAGGCTGAATACAGGAAAAAATACATATGTACGTCAGATTTCCAGAGTCTCCATTTTTTTTTATCTCACAGGGATGGATATTTGGCAAGCTGTGGCATCTTGGCAATTGTCACCTCACATACAGATGGAGACAGGTATGGGTTGGTGAAGATAAAGTAGAGGGGCTGTGAGAATGGCTTGTGTGAAAGTGGGAGAGGACAAGTGCTTTTCAGAGTCACAAAAGAGTGAAGGGACAAACCTTGTATAAGACCAAGAAGAGACTATTGTAGAGCCTCTACTGTATTAACTTGCTAGGGATGCCATAACAAAATATTATACCATTGATATGGTAGCTTAAACAACAGAAATCAATGTTCTCACGCTTCTGGAGGCTAGAAGTTCAAGATCAAAGTGCTAGCAGGGTTGATTTCTTTTGTGGCCTCTCTCCTTGGCTTGCAGATGGCTGCCCTCTTGCTGCCTTCTCACATGGTTATCTCTATGAACACATGTTCCTGTTGTCTCTATGTCCTAATCTCTTCTTAACAAAAACACCAGTCTATTGGATTTGTGTCTCCCCTAATGGATTTGTCTTAATTTAATCACCTCTTTAAAGACTCTGTCTCTAAATACAGTCACATTATGATACTGGAGCTTAGCAATTTAACATACAAATTTTGGAAGGACACAAGTCAGCCCTTAACACCCACATTACCATATACTACAACATGGTCTTTTCAAATCCAGAGACTAGCTTGGTCTTGGTTACCTACACAGATAGTCAAAGCTCCGAGGCTGAGTTTTGTTTCTCTTTCAGCATTTCAGCAATAATGGCTCTAGGCTGACATATCTGGGATATTATTCCATGTATTTGTTATTTCTACCCATTATGCTATCTCTACTTCTAGTTTTATTAAACAACTACTAATAACCACCTCTGTACTATATCTCTGTCCTCAAATGTTTTTGTCCCTTTAATATATGACTTAGATCAGGATTCATAAATTAAATACCTACAGGGAATAAGTAGACAGCACAAATGATGAGATTGGCCCAGCATGGGCTAATAGGAGTGTTGAGATATATGGTGACCCAGAAATGAGAAAGCCCCTGGCCCTTCTAAAGGGAGAAGTGCTGCTGATCTTTACTTGCTTGGAACCACGTGGAAATTCTGGTAGTACTAGGTTTTCTGATTTTTATAGTGAAGTTGGGAATACAGATTTTAATTGAATACTTATAATTAAAAAAAAATATTTGAACTATTTCAAATAAAATACTGTGTTGGCCCTCAGTCTATATTCCTTCATAAAGATTGTGCCTTACGTCTGCTGGAGATGCTGTTTCAGAGCCAATGGTCAATATAGAAATTCTCATTGAGAATAGGGAAGACTAGAATAAGGTGTTCATTTGTAGAAGATAGAGACATTTCTATTTTCCACGATTCATCTTAGATAAAAGCACTATGTATGTTTTCGTTTTCTTGTTTTGTTTTTTGCATTTTTTTTGTTGTTGTTGTTGTTGCTGTTTTGAGACAGGGTCTCACGGTCACCCAGGCTGGAATGCAGTGGCACTATCTTGACTCACTGCAACCTCTGCCTCCTGGGCTCAAGTGATCCTCCCACCTCAGCCTCCCAAGTAGCTGGGACTACAACCCATGCCTGGCTAGTTTTTTGTATTTTTTACAGAGATGGGGTTCTGCCATGTTGCAGAACTCCTGGACTCAAGTGATCACCTGTCTCAGCCTCCCGAATTGCTGGGATTACAGGTGTGAGCCACTGCGTCTCTGTGCGTTTCATTTAAACAAACAAACAAAAATTTACTTACAGTAAAAAGAAAACTACATGGCAGTCTCAAGCAATAAAAAAACTATTCATCTTAAATTATAAATTAGAAGACTAACGAAGGCTAAGGGAAGAGAAGGACAGGAGAGATTCAACAACAACAGGTGAGCCAGTGAGATAGAGAAAGGTTGTATATCTCAGAAGGTGAGAAATTGTCCAAGCCACCACAATCAATCCAAAAGGCCTCATGGAAGTGACAGTGCTTCAGCTGGGTTTAAATCATGAGTAGAAAAGTCACTTCTAATTTTAGAATGTGGTAAAGACAGAAGCAGCATGTTACATTTAGGGAATAGTGAGGACCTACTCTTAATTGAGAATGGAAACTGTCCTTCTGTAAAGTTAAACCAATGGTCATTTGTAGTTTGATGTCACTTCTGGTTGCATTTCCTAACCTTGCGATCTTTGCCTAATTAAGAGTAGGTGAGAGAAGAACAGAACACTAAAAGCGTCTGTACGGAGAAGTTCACAGGCATTTTTTTCTGTTAAGGACCATCATATAATCTCTAAGAGCTCAACTCTGTGGTAGCATGAAAGCAGCCATAGAGAAATGAGTGTGGTTGTGTCCTAACAACGTTTTATTTACAACAGAGGTAGTAGACAAGACTTAGTCTGTGGGCCTCTACTCTGGAGGGAAAACAGACACTGATGTAGGCTAAGGGTAGGAGAGGAAGGAAGAAGCGTCCAGAGAGAGGGGCCCTAAATAGTGCCAAGCATAACACCGAACACTTTCAAAATGACTAATATGTTTTCTGAAACTCTGTGGAAGTGTAAGAAAGGAAGGAACCAGTATGGTAGGGAGATGATGGATAGGTGACTTTTTTTTTTTTTAATGCAGATAGAAATGAGGGGCACTATATGGGAAAAATAAAATCCAAATGAAATGAGAGACCAAGCCTTAAATGGAAGAAGCAAGCCAGAGCATGGAGGTCAAATCATTCAGAGACATATCAAACACTGGAACAGAGAAGATCCAGTGGCAAAACAGTAGGTGATGACACAAACCCACTGCAATAAAAGGGCTCATAAAGGGAATATGAGCTCTTATGTTACTGGGGCTACTTCTTTGAACAAGGAACTCATCAACCTCATTAAGCAAGTCCTGTTTTTTCTTTCAGCAGCTGCCCCAAATTTCTGTCTTCATCTCTAGTCAGCTATTCCAGCCCTAAGAGGCATCCAGGTAAATGAGAAATGATGAGGGGACATGAGCCTCTGTTGGTGTTCCTGTGCATCTCCCTCAGCACCAGGCCCACTTGCCATCTCTCCTTATTTCCAAAAGCTTTGTTTATTCCAGCGAGGTATGAATGATCCCATAGGCACAGTGTGGAGTCTACAGAGTATTAAGCCTTGCAGATGTCATTAAGGCAATGTTCCCAGCTGAAGTAATGAACGTAGCCAGCAGGAGACCCAGAGAATTGAGTTTATTGAGGGGATTGTTGTAGTCTCATTATCTAGTTTAATAATTTGGGGATCACCAAATTACATATCATCGTAACTCCTTTCTTGCCAAGGTTTTCGCCCTGTCTTTCGAGACCTGTCACTGAATTGTTTCACAGTATGCTTTAATGACAGTGGATATGGGATTCACTGTGGTTTTATAATAAAGCTGCAGCTGCCAGGCTTGTCTAAAGAATTACAAGGTCTCTTTTTCAAGCACAGTGAAATGAATATCCCATCAAAAATAACACCTTGGATTTAAAATAAGGGTACTTGGATACAACTTGCAAGAACCAAATTCTCTTTTAGTTTTCTTTTCTAGAGTAATTCCTAAACCCTGAGACAATGCCCTTTGTGTGAATAGAATATGAGATACTCACTGGCTTAGGGTAAAACTGACGGTACTTGTCTCCATCTTCCACAAGCCCAGCTGATATTTTACTAACATCCCTGTGCAGGCAGCACCTGGCTGAGTGCCTTGCACATAAGAGTTGCTCAGTAAGTGGGAGGCAGGTTGGAGGAATGAATAATTACAAATTTCCCCTGTGTTTCACAGGTCTTGGGAGGAATTCGGTTAATGTCTTCTTCTCTTGTTATCTACTTTGCAAACTACCATTAGGATTGGGATGCATTCCAGAGAAGGCTTTTTATTTAGCAACATGAGAACTAGGCAACCTACTTTTTTGTTCTCAAATCTGAACCATTGCTATAAAAATATTTTGAATTGATAGACAACTGCAGCTTATTTTCTGTACACCAAGCAATAGGCTATCAACTTAAAACCTGAGGTTTTTTTGTTTTTTGTTTTTTTTAAGTGAGGCTAGTTAATGTCCATTCTGTGACCAGTACTGATCACAACTTTATAATCACACGAGGACCATCATGTGGTTGGATGTTTTCTTATACTGAGAAGCAGATAGGCTCTTTTTGACCATACATTCTCCATATTTCTCCATTGTCATCTCTCTGCAGTTTCTGCTGATAATTAAAACCTATGAAATTCAGGACTAAATCCAATAGCTAAATAATTTATTGTATATTTAACAGACAAGCTGTACTCTTCACTTATTGAAGGTACGATTAAAAACACATAAAACTTTAATTCATATAATGTTTAATTGGTAGGTTTGAAGCCAATTATGGTACCAGTGTACTCTTTCTCCAATTTTAACTCCTACATTAGTTTCATTAAAAATGTTAAATTAAAAGAAATTGTCATTAAGTATCAGAGAAAGCTGTCACTGAACCCAGCAGGTGGTATCTGTTAACAAAGCTAAGATCACTTAGGAAAATGCTTCCAATAGAATCATGTCTTGATAACTAGTGTTAAGCAACAACAACCCCACTGCCCACAACACACACATCCTGTGATATCCTATACTACAAGCTACAGCACATATCCAAGCCAGAAAATTGGAAAGTCTTAAAAAATAAAAAATACACGAAATAAACATCAGTTAACAATTATATGACAATAAAATTGGCAACCTTTAAAAAACGCAAACGTGCCCTAAGACCCAGGATTACCCAGCTTAAAATTATAAATGCTTCTGGGGAGTATCTTCCATAATCTTTATTTTCTCTCTTTCCCAGAAGGTCTATTCACATCTGAGAAAAAGTTAGGAAAAAAGTCAAGGCCATTAATAACATTGAACCCTTGGTCTGAAGCATAAAAGTCATCTCTGCCCCTTTCTGTTTCAATATATCTCAGGAAAGGGCTATAATTACTATTAATAGTCTGAATCAAAGAAATTCTAAAAATTATAATTCTCTCTCCTTTTTGTCTTATTCTTTTCCTCCAATTTCTATACTTTCTGTTCTTTGAGACAGAATCTCCCTCTGTTGCCCAGGCTCCGGTGCAGTGGTGCAATCTCGGCTCATTGCAAGCTCCGCCTCCCGGGTTCACACCATTCTCCTGCCTCAGCCTCCCGCGCAGCTGGGACTACAGGCGCCCGCCACCACGCCCGGCTAATTTTTTTGTATTTTTAGTAGAGACGGGGCTTCACCGTGTTAGTCAGGATTGTCTCGATCTCCTGACCTCATGATCTGCCTGCCTTGGCCTCCCAAAGTGCTAGGATTACAGGCTTGAACCACCGCACCGGGTCGTCTGTACTTCTTTAATTAAAGGCACTGAGTGGAAAAATATTTTGTACTGGAGAGTCAGGAAGGTTGCACAGCCTTTATGGTGAGGATATTAAAAATTCTCTTTCAGCTCTTTTGAAATATACATTATTGTTGATTAGTTACCCTACAAAAACAAAAAACAAACAAACAAACAAACAAAAAAACACCAGAACTTACTCCTCCTAACTGTGTCTTTATACCTGCTAACTTCTCATCCTCCTCCTCTCATCTCTCTCCAGTCTCTGGTAACCACTATTCTACTTTACTTGTATGAAATCAACTTTTTAAGATTCCACATGAGTGAGATCATGCAGTATTTATCCTTCCCTGCTTGGCTTATTTCACTTAACAAAGAGACCTCCAGTTCCATCCATGTTTCTGTAAATGGCAGACTTTTCTTCTTATGCCTAAATAGTATTCCGTTGTGTATACATACCACATTTCCTTTATTCTTTTGTCCATTGGTCGACATTTAGATTGATTCCGTATCTCGGCTGTTATAAAGAGTACTGCAACCAACATGGAAGTGCGGATATCTCTTCAACATACGGATTTTAATTCTTTGGATATATATACAGTAGTAGGATTGTTAGGGCCTATAATAGTTCTACTTAAATTTTTTGAGAAGCCTCCATACTACTGTCCATAATGGCTATACTAACTTACATTCCCACCAACAGGGTATAACAATTCCTTTCTCTCCACATTCTTGCTAGCATTTATTATTTTTTGTCTTTTGGTAGTCATTTTAACTGGAGTGAGGTAACATCTCATTGTGATTTTGATTTGCATCTCCCTGATTAGTGATGTTGATCATTTTTTCATATACCTGCTGCCCATTTGTATGTCTTCTTTTGCAAAATGTCTATCAGATACATTGCCCATTTTTAATTTTTTTTGCTATTAATTCTTTATATATTCATCATTAATTCCTTGTCATATACATAGTTTGTGAATATTTTCTGTCATTCTGTAGGTTGGCCCTTCATTCTATTGTTTCCTTTGCTGTGCAGTAGTATTTTTTATGTAATCCTATTTATCTGTTTTTCCTTTGGTGCCTGTGCTTTTGAGGCTTCATAAAAAATAAATAAAAAACTTTGCCCAACCCAATGTCATGAAGCATTTACCTGTTTTATTCTAGTAGTTTCATAGTTTTGGGCTTTATATTTAAATCTTTAATTCATTGTAAGTTGATTTTTTGAAAGTGGTGACAGATAGTGGTCTACTTTCATTCTTTTGTATGTGGATATCCTAGTTTCTCAGAGCCATTTATTGAAGGAACTGACTATGTTTTCTTGAATATGTGCTCCTGGAGCCTTTGTTGAAAGTCAGTTGGTTGTACATATGTGGATTTTGTTTTTCTGGATTGTCTCTTTTTAGTACTTCCTGTACTCACTCAACACAGAGTCTCTAGGACCTCCTGATGAATCCATTTAAAATAGTTTTGAATCTATGAAGAGAACAGGGATTAGGATCCCTTAGTCTAAACAGTCCCTCACTGAATCTGCTCTTCGATTTTCATGACAGCAAGTGCCCACCAGACTGGGGAATTGGACTAGATCTGTAAGTTTCTTTTCACTAAAATTCTATATTATATTCTGACCTTATGTATCATATAATAAAAAAGGTTTAAAAATGAGACACCACATCACCCCTGCCATGACTTGACCTGGCCTACTACTTCTTAGACAAACAATCTGAATTTTGCTTAGTTGGATTTTTTGCTAATTATATGTCCTCTTGTTCTATTCCTTCGTACTAACTTTGAAAACATATGTGCATTTTTGTTAGAACTGTTGTTGGGTTTTAGGGATGTGTGTGTGTATGTTTTAACAAACTATGTAACCGAGGAAGGAAAAACAGAAGTTTGCCCAAGTTTTGAAGAGCCTTCCTCAACAGTATTTTTCTCCATAAGCACTGTTATTTTTAGGGATCACTTTTGTGGATTCTAAGATTTTTCAGTAATGCATATATTGTGTTATGTTATGACTTGTAGTTTTAAAAAAGTCAAATAGTGCCAAAAGGCTTATAAAAATAGTGTTGGATTTCTGTCTCAAAACCGTTAGAAACTCTTCTTTATCCCTGGCATTCTAAGATTTCATGATGTGCCTTTTTGTGGGGCTTTTAAAATTCATTTTGTTGGGCACTCAGTGGGTACTTTTTATCTGGAGTTATACGCTTTTTACTTTTGGAAAATTTTCTTGTATGATTTCTTTGATAATTCTCCTCTCATCTTTTTTCTAGATCATCTATGAATACAGTGAAAATGGATGAAGATTTAAATGAAACTTCCTCAGTTATATAATCCAAACACAAAAATAGAAGTCAAAGGAGATGGATGCCAGCTGTTAGCCTATGAGTTGGCATATAGTTTTTGGAGTGCTCTGAGGTGTATTGCAAGTCTTGCCATTATTTGTTTACATTTTTCAAAAAGCTAAAAGTTGAAATAGCCAAAATAACTCAGACTATTTCAAAAGCTCATTGTTTGCATAGTGTATTCATTGGAGCAAGAGGAAAGTCTGACTATTAAGAGTTGCTAGGAAAGGATAAAAGTGGACTCTATGTGTAAAGAAGGGAATGAGAAGGTTGCACACAGGTAGTATACTCTTTACCAGCCAGTGCTGCCATCCCTAGTTGCTGAGAATATAGGCTGATATATAATAACATGCCCTTTCCTAGACAATTTTCTGGTCAACCAGGAGCTGCCTCTCCTCAGGGGCTATGCAACCACACCTCTTGGAGTTCAGAATTTAGATGATGACTAACTGATATCAAGGTTTAAAGGCACCTTGTGTCAAAGTGAGATTGATTCAGTGGTACAATGTGTACTCTAGGGTTTTCACCATGAGACCAGACTTAAGAAACCTCTGAGACCAGATTCTTGTGTAGGTTTTTTGTCTTGCCCATCCTGCATTCCTCCACTCTCCTGAAGGCTTTCCCTCATTCTGTCACTTAAACAAGAATCCCCTCCCAGGCTCTGCTTCCAAGGTACCTGACTTAAGACCACAATTCTACTTTTAAATTAAAAAAGCTACTTTTCCCCTCTGATTACTCTTGTTTATAGTGTCCTGTTCTTGTTACATGAATGTGATAATTTTAAAGGTCTTGTTCTGTTTCCTACATAGTTTCTATTTTCTTTTTATATGGTTGCTTTGATCTCTGTTTCACAAGTAAGGGTTTCCTCAAATGACTCATGACTTTTGGCTATTTATTCCTATTTAAGGTAAGGATACCATAATTGGTTTGGAAGCTTTATTAGTCAGGGTTCTCCAGAGAGAAAAAATCAATACGATAGTGTGAAAACTGTCAGAATAAAATTGGAGTCACTTGAGTTAATTCAAAATACAGCAAAACTCTGACAAATAGAGCCAGGGAACGCTGTGAAGAGAGGGTTTTCATGTAATAACAAAACTAGTAACAAAACACAAAAAAACTCTGCAAAAACTATAACCTTGCACAAAAGTCATTGCAACCTTACACAAAAAAATACTTCTGTAAGTACATCTGCCCAGCAACTAACTGCCTGTCGAAACTTGAACTGACTTCATTCTTGCTATTGATCTTTATAGTAATGGATAATAATTTTAAATCAATATATGATCCTTCTAATTTTTCCTTGGAAAGCCTTTGGCTTCCTTTGCCTCCTTGAATATGCACACAGTTTACTATGGCATGTGTATTCCCACTGCAATGCCATACTCCCAAATAAATATCTTTTTATTTTAGAGAGCTTCTCCTTGCTTGTTATTTAGATTCATGATAGACAGACAGTAGATAGATTGATAATAAATAGATGAGAGGAAATTTATTTGGGTACTTGGCTCATGCAATTATGGAGGCTAAGAAGTCCCACAATAAGCCACCTGCAAGCTGGAGACCAAGTGAAGCTGGTAGTGTGGCTCATCCCAGGCCCCAAAGCATCAGAACCAGGGAAGCTAATGATGTAACTTTCAGTTCAAGGTCAAAGACCTGAGAACCCAGGGGATACCCGATACAAGTCTCAGAGACCAAAGGCAGGAGAACCTGGAGTTCTGATGTCCAAAGGCAGAAGAAGAAGGGGGTCCAGCTCCAGGAGAGAGTGTGTGAGCATATCCATCTTTCCTCTGCCTTTCTGTTCTATCTGGGTCCCCAGCTGACTGGATGTTATCTGCCCACATTGAAGGTGGATCTTCCCCATCAAGTCCGCTGACTCACAGTCCAGTCTCCTCCAGAAACATCTTCACAGACACACTCAGAAATGATGCTTTATTGCTATCTAGGTATCCCTTAGACCAGTGTAAGCTGACATCTAAAATTAACCATCACAGCACCTCTGTGTGAATGGTGGGATCCTCTTTGGTGGACGTTACTTGTAAGCAACTTTAGTGGGTACTGGCTTATCACTAGGCATACCCGAATAGCTTATATTTGGGATGGTTCAGGTCCTCTGGAGAAGCGTTCCTTTTTTATTATCTAGGTGTGGAAGCTCGGTTGCCTGATAGGTATTCTGAAGGGTCTGCTGTCAGGGGACAGCTTTCATTTTGTCCCCTTCTTACAGTCTAACTGCTCATCCTTGCCCATTTGAAGTATAATATATTAGTCTCCAAAGCTTCTCCGATTTCATTTTTCTAGAAAACAGACCTACCATCTCCTGGAGAGACAGGGTAGGTAAGGGGTAATCACAGGTCCAGTTGTTATAGGAACTTTCTAACAAACCCCTTACGTTTATAACTTTATCCCTTTATGGCATCCTTCCAATAGCCTAGCTTTTTATTATCCTCATCAGCACACATTTGTTTAAAACAGATCTTTGTACAGTATTTTATTTAACAAAAATTTATGTAGTGCTTACTATCTGCTAGTGCAGGTCTAAGCACTCTGCAAATATAACTCATTTCAATATCACAAAAATATGTGAGATAATATCTTCATTTAACGAATGAGGTAACTGAGCACAGGGTAACTTGCCCAAGATCGCATACCTACTAAATGGCAGTACCATATTATTTCAGGAAATTTGGCCCTAAAGTCTTTGTTCTTAGCTTGCTGTATTGTTCCTCTAATGTTGGCTCACTTTCCATATTGCCAAATCTTCATTATGATGTGGGTTAAAAATGTCTGAGTTTATTGAAGGTGGAATTTCTGTTTCCAATATTATTCTGGGGTAAATTACACAAGAAGAGGCTTACCATGATCTTTAAGTTGCTCCTGTGGTTAAGGTTTTAGGGTAGACATAATTATTTTCCTTAAAGGCTTAAACATCTGGTTAGAGTGGCAGGAGTATTAGAATAGTGTAACTTGGAAAAAGAAGAATAAAGCCATTTGATTGCATTGATTAATTCCTCAGAGATTTTGATCTCCTCTCTGATTCTGGGCAATTCATCAGACTCTTTAAAAAAAAACTTTCATGAGATACATAGTTATAAACTATATACTTAAAGAGTACAATGAGTTTTCATAAAAAAAAAAGGTGAAACCATCAACATCTAGACGATGAATATATGCATCGTATCAGTATTCTTTTCATGCCCCTTTGCAATCCCTCCCTTTTACCCCCTTCCCTAACTGTCCCATGTCCAAGCCAACATCCCCCCACAGCCCAAAACCCATCTCCCAGGATTTTCTGTCACTACCAACTAGTTTGCATATTTCTAGAATTTTATAAAAATGAAATTATAGAATCACAAAGCATGTACTTTTTTGGTCTTGTTTTTTCTCAGAGTAATTATTTTGAGAGCCATCTATATTTTTACATGTATTATAGTATATTACTATATTTTAAGTTTTCATACACTTAGTGTGTATAAATAGTTTTGTTACATGGATATAATGCATAGTGATGAAATCTATGCTTTTAGTGTAACCATCACCCAAATAATGTCCATTGTACTCATTAGGTAATTTCTTATTCCTCACCCCCATCCCACCCTTCCACCTTTTCTAATCTCCAATGTCTGTTATTCCACTCTTATTGCTGACTGGTGTTCCATTATATGGATATGCCACATTTGTTTATCTATTCCCTTATAGATAGATATTTGGTTTATTTGCAATTTTAAGCTTTACAAATTAAGCTGCTATGAATATTTGTGTAGAAGTGTTTTTGTAAGCACATGCTTTTATTTCACTCAGTTAAACCCATGGGAGTGGAGTGGCTGGATCATTGACTTCTTAAAAATTAACTTCTTAAAAAAGTGCCAGACTTTTCTAATGTGTTTATACCACTTCATATTCCCATCAGTAGTATATGATCATTCCAGTTTCTCTATACCCTCACTAACAGTTTGTATGGTCAGTCTTAATTTTAGACATCCTAAAAGGTATATAGTAATATTTCATTGAGGTTTTAATTTGCCTTTCCCTAATGACTAGTGATATTGAGCACCTTTTCATGTGCTTATTTATCAGCTCTATGTCTTTTTTGGTGACGTGATGGTTGACTTTTTTGCCACCTACTATTTATTTATTTTAACATTGAGATTTGAGAGTTGTTCTTTATATATTCTGGGTACAAATCCTTTATCAGATGTATGCCTTGCACATGTTTTCTTTCAGTCTGCAGTTTGTCTTTTCATGTCTCTCAATAGTGACATCAAAGAGCAGTTCTCAATTTTGATGAAGTCAAATTTACAGACTTATTTGTCTGACTGAAAGGTAGATTCAGAGTTGTACTTAAATCTCCTGACACACAATCTAGTGTATTTCCCATAAATTCTGTCTCTCAGGTCCCACTTAACCTAGCCTAAATAAAAAGATATATACTCTCATCCCAAGGGATCCAGAAAGAGCAGCCCCTAACTCTCACCATCAAGAACATTTTTACTAGTGAATTGTTCACCTTACAGTAAATTTCAGAGGCAAATTTTCAGGAAATCTCATTAAGGACTTTGTTCTATGCAGTCCTGCGTCTCTTCTCAGGCCCTAATTAATTCTCCTTTTTTTCCCCCTTTTCTACAGGCTACAAGGATTCAGTCCTCTTTCCTTTACTTGGAAGTTGTTAACACCTACTCTATTTTCTGGGTTTATTTCCTAGCAAGCCTGCCTGCAGAGTAAGAAGCCAAGCTTCTGTTTTCTCTTAAGGTCCTGAGGATAGGCACACAGACCCTTTTATTTTAAGAAGTTTAGTACTAATCACTATGGGAAAACAGATGGTAATAGCAAAAATAACATTACCAGGAAAGTTACAAAGGTTCTAAAAATTGTACCAAATTCTTACAGTGTATTATCTGGTCCATGATTCTTGGCTCCCTCTAAAAGGCTAACAATCAGTCTGTTTATTGTAGGTGGGGCTTCTCATCTACCTCTAGCAAAGGTTATTTTCTTCCACAGATGCCCTTCTTTCTAATCAGAGGATGCATTATGCCCTGAAGATTCAACAAAGGAAAACACTGTATTCCCTTAAGTGGGAAATTTGTAGCTCTGCAGGCATTCCAACTTGGTGATAGCCATAGTCCTGACCAAGAATGATTCCTTTTATTTACACAGACTTGGGGGTTACCCAGTTGAATCCATACTAAGAAGTCCTGCGAAATAAGAAAAATTCAGATACAAAAGTCTCATTCAGTGAGTTTACAGAGACTAGAAAAACAAATTTTCAGTTTCCAGAAATTAGTAGATAGATTCTGGGGTTTTCCTGCTTCTGGAACCTCAGAGATAGAGAGTAAGTAAGGATTGATAGCTAGTCGGGGGTTAAGACTGTCAGAAATTAGACATAGTAACAAAAATATTCCACATAGTAGACAGTGGGGAGTTACACTCCAATAGCTGGAGTTGGAAATGAACTGTTGACTTGAACCAGTGAGGGAAGCCAGAAATGAGGCCATAATCCTGGAAAGCTGGGTCTGAATGGCAACACCAAATTGAGCAGGGGGAATGCAGAAGTCATCTGGTGGCACGGACTGTAAAGAGTAGGGTCAGAGGGTCATGCCAGCAGCATGTTAAAATATTTTGATGGCTTTCCACCTTTGGCTACATCAGGTTCTGATTTCCTTTTCACTTAGTTTGCCTTAAAGTTGACAAAGACCTCCTTTATCAACTGTCTACTCTTATAATACATAGTCTCCATTCACTTGAACCTGTTTTGTGAGTTCATAGATCATTACAGGTGGCAGAAAAACTGAGTGATCCTCTAGTTCAACTCCCCCCCCCCCATTTATCACATAAAAAGATACTTTATGAAAAATAAACATAATGAGACACATATGACATTGTGATGGTTCCATTAGCAACCAACAAGATGTCAACAAGCTTTGAGGAGATTCCTCAAGACCTTTCTACATTGTGGATTCATCCTGTATAATACCTGCCTTCCCTTTTTAATTTCATAGTTCAAAGGTCAAATGAAATGATGCTTATGAATGCTCTTTATAAATTATGAAGGCTGCAGGGAAATAAAACCCAAGATTCAGACAGTGATGCATGCATGTTTAAAATTATAGACTGGGTAATCCTAGGAAACAGAATTTAGAGAATTTGGGGAAACTTGTCTATAGTTCATATTACAAAAGGAATGAGCAGCAATTATCTATAAGCTAGGGAAAAAGACACAATAGTAACAGCGAGAACCACCATTTGCTGAATATGTGTTGTGTTCTTGATGTTCTCATCTCATTTTACTCTCACAATGACCTTATACATGCTTACCTCTGTTTTCTGAGTGAGGCGACTGAGACTTTGAGAGGCTAGGAAAATCCTCCAAGGCCAAGCAATCAGGAGGAGCTGAGGCAAGATACGGAACTTATCAGACTGTAAGCCCATATTGTTAATTTGCTTCTATAACAAAAACAAAACTTCCTGGAGGTTTGGGTGCTATATACATACATATATGTATTTATATAATTTTATATATATGGTTTTTTTTTTAGATGAAGTCTCGTTCTGTCACCCATGCTGGAGTGCAGTAGCATACTCTCCGCTCACTGCAACTTCTGCCTCCCAGGTTCAAGCAATTCTCCTGCCTCAGCCTCCAGAGCAGCTGGGATTACAAGCATGTGCCACCATGCCTGGCTAATTTTTTCTTTCTTTTTTTTTTTTAGTAGAGATGGGGTTTCACCATGTTAGCCAGGCTGGTCTCGAACACCTGACCTCAGGTGGTCCGCCCACCTTGGCCTCCCAAAGAGTGCAACATATTTGAAAGTGATGGTCTTCATGTTCAGCTTACTGCTTCTGAGCAAGCATAAGCCTGATTTCATGACTTACCCAGTGATTTCTGAGCAGTAGAGGGGTGTTAAATACTTATGAAGGTGATGCCCCCAGGAGAAGGTGAGTGCTTCAAAGAACTAAGCAGGCTCTCCAGGGGAGATCTTAGTCAAGGGATGAACAAATTATCCAACTGCCCACCATCCACACATTTAAGGGAAAAAAGAGTTATTTCTTCTGACCTACTATTTGGAAAATGGGATGTCAAGTTGCCTCACTAAAAGGGGAGAGTGGAATCTTCGATGTTGCTGATAATGCTTTAGTGAGAGCTGCAGAGGCACTGGCCCCATTCAAAAAAAGATACTTAATTAATGCTTGGAAATCATTTTACTGGATTGAATAAACAGAGAAAACCACCTCTTTCTCAAGCTACTCACTCCCATATGGAAACATCTCCTTAGCATCAAAGTTCTGACTATCTAAGACCCAGAGAGAGATTCTAAGGGAAAAACAGCAACTACTTTGAGATTCCTGTGTGAATAGAATTAAGAGGCACGAGAAACTCCAGCCAGGTGGGTTTTAGTTTTCTAACAGCAGAAGCCAGAAGTAATGGATTTAGACAAAAACTTATTTAGTCCCAACTACTAGAGTTAACAAAAGGAAATTGAGTGAATCTTCTGGAGGCCTGGAGAATTCAGCTTGGTAACCCCACTTTAGAGTGGTTGTGTATACTGAATAAGTTAACGTAGTGATTCTAAACCAAAGGCTATTTTGCCCTCCAGGGGGCAACTGGCAATACTTGGAAACATGTTTGATTGTCATAACTAAGAGAGTGGTACTGGCATCTAGTGAGTAGATTATCATAACTAACAGAGTGCTACTGGCATCTCGTGAATAGAGATCAGGAATGCTGCTAAACACCCTACAACACACTGGACATCCCCACTCCCTACCCTGCAACGAACACACCAAAGAATTATCCAGCTCAAAATTTCAACAGTGCTGAGATTGAAAAACCCTGTGAGAGTGCAAAAATGAAACTCTGAGGACAATACCTAGTACACAGTTCGCTCACAGTGTTAACTATTCCTTTTGTTACTACAGAGCCAGGATAACATAGAACCACTCTGCTGAGGAAGCTGCTCCTGCTGCTGCTGTAACCAAGCAGTCAACTATCCAGTTGTCCCAGCTGCTTAGCCAGTCATCTGGCTCCGGCTCCCAGGAACAGACTCCTCCTGCAAGGTTCTGATTCTTGGCATCGTAAATTACGCCTTGGGTCAAGGTCTAGTGTTGATGTAACTGATTGGTGAAATGTAGATTGCCGACTGTGCTTGAGCTAAAGGCAAGATGGAAAGGAGAGTATCTAATATTTTTGGCTTCTGTAATAGGAGATTGGACCTGCTTCCCACTAAACTTCACAGTGAGGTGATTCCCCAAACACAGGAAGAAATTCAGTTAGACAGAAGGAATAAGAAATTTCCATTACACTGAAATATTGCAGTCGGTGATTTGGAAAGTAAGAGAGATTATTATGAAAATTACTGAAAGGAAAAGTTATTTTCTATGTTGTTCTGAAACAGTAGGGAGTTTGTATTGAGATACATAACTAGAAGAGAGTTCTACCATTCAACACATTTGTTGTTCTTACTTTGAATTTACAATGAAATTATTAGTACTAAAGTTATTCTTAATGTTGCGATTATCACGTGACTCCTTCTAGCCTATATTTTAGTGACTTTCCTGCAGTATTTGATGCCATTGACTCTCTATTGCTTAAACTTCTTTATTCTCTTGATTTCTGCAATATCCTTGACTTTTTTGGTCTGGATTCTTCTTTGCTTGTCTCACAATTCCCGAAGTTATTTAGAGTTTAATTCTTAGTTTTCTTCTTATTCTGCATATTCTCTAGTAGATATTGTCTATGTCCTGAATTCTGCTACCAGCTAAGACTGAAGATTTACATTTAAGACCTTGCTGCAGATCTCTCCATGAAATACTAACCCATTTAGCTATCTACCTACTACTTGATTATCTCAAAGTTAGCCTGTCTAGAATGGACACTATTATCTTTCTCCTTCACCTTTTCCCCCTGTACTTTCTATCTCATTTTGTGTTGCCAAGATTTGCTAGAACAACTAAATAAGACAAGTGGGAAATAGTCTAGATTCTTCTTCTCCCTTATGCCCATGTTCAATTAGCAATTAGGTCCTTTTGACCCTATGTCTCTAATATACTGTATTTTCTCCTTCTCCAACCAAAATTATTTGTTTACATGTGTTTCAATCACATTAGATAATAAATGTGTTGAAATCAGGAAAACATCTTATTTAATTTTATATTCACAGAACTGAGAGCTGAGACTGCCTATGTTAACATGATTTGATTATAAAGATAAAACTGTAAACTAATAAATAATTTGCTGTTTGTTTCAGGAAATTATTGCAGACCAATTTATCCAGACAACCAGTTTGCCCATCTGAACAAACAGTTCTCTTATTGGACAACATCATTTTCACTTGGGCAAACAGCTCAATTTTCAGGCAACTGTTTTCTCACAAAAAGCCTTATGTCTATCTTAAACTATTGTGTCATGAATTTTGCCTAATCTAGACAACCTTCACATCTTAAAAAACACACCTCAAACTATTTGAGTATAGTCCCCAAAACCCTATAAATACCCTTCTCTGTTGTCTCCTTTTGAGAATGATAAAACCCTGTTAATATGGCTTTCTCCCTTATTGCAATATGTTTAATAAATTCTGCTTTACCAAACAACAGGTTTATCTGGTGGATGTTATAAAGGAGTCAATAATCAGTAGGTCCAAACACAATCTTCAACAAATAACAGAAGCTCAATTACATTTTTTTTTTATTAAGTAACTAAGCAGAAACTCAGGTAGGGTATTATATAAGAGAAATATGGGGGAAAGCGAGAACAAGAAGGTATTAGTCAAAAGAAAAAAGAAAATTGGTTATACAAGAGTCCAGGAAATCTACTAAATGGCTAAGGGAATAGAACTGACTCTGAAACATAAGACTCTTAGAGCTCCATGAGATTGTTGATGTATAAGGTTGGCCAATCAATTGTGCACACATGTGTTAGCCTCTATAAGGTGTCACATAGAAGGGACATGAAACTATCTGACAGATTTCACAATAAACAGTGTCACTTTTTTCAGTATTTTCTATTCCTAAAGGAAAGGCTTTTTCTGTATTTCTGGTCTAGGATGAAGCTCAAGATTTGCCTGTATGGGTTAATGGGAGATAAACATATATTCATTTAAACGTTCAGTGAGTATTTGTATTTGCTATGTCAGAACACCATTCTAGTTTCTAGCAACATTGAGATGAATATGGAGGGGGCTGAAAAACTAAGGGTTTATTTTATCAAAGAGAAGCAAATGAAAGGAAATAACATGTTAGAGCTATTCAATTCTAAAAGGGCTCATTCATGTTCATAAATTTTCAAGCTATCTTCTGCTGACCCTTAAAAAATCCTATAGAAGGCAAAAACATCGTCTCGAGTAAGGTTCTCTTTACTTCATGTGGACTCATTAACTTAGTTCCTAAGTACTGTAACCTAGAAATCATTGTCAATTGCATTTTTGTTGCAAAGCAAAACCACCTTTTTTGTTTGTTTAAAGGAGTGGAACACTGAGTAATTCTTGAAATGGAAAGTGACTCTTTATATATCACTTAATATGATTATGGCCTTCACCAAAAACTATCTGTCAAGCTAAATAATTAGTAAAGCTCTCCAGTGTGGTAAATCCAAAATGCTCTTGGTCATTTACTCCAGGGTATAATAGCTCTTAATGTCAGTAAATATTTCTTAGCAACAAATGTTAAATCTTTCTCCTCTTGTGAATACCAGGTCTCATTTTCTTGTTCTTGATTCAATAAAGATGAAGACAGTCTGGCTGTTCTTAAAGAAAAATGTTAGAGGCTTACATTAACTAAACCATTGGCATATTTGTTGAGGTTCATGAGACACTGGATTATACCCTAGGAAATAAAACGTACATGGAAAAAAAAGAACAGAAATGTAACAATGCCAAGTTATATAAAGGCCAAGAGGCTCAGGTGAAAAAGTGCAATGAGAAGTGGAGGTCGAGACAAGAACGTGGGAGAGAATGAAACCTGTGAGCCTTGAACAGAACAGAAAGATGGGCAAAAAGAAAAGTTTGGGGAGGGAAGGAAAGCAGCATGAATGAAGGATGATAGAGGATTATTTTCAGGGTAAAATTTAACTTTATTCCTAATACCGAAGATCTGTACACTACTTAAGGATATTTATTAAATAATTATGAATAATACATACATTATAATATACATTTAAGATAGAAAGAAAACCAAAAATTACTTCTAATCACACCATTCCCTCTAGTCCCTATTGATGTTTTAGCCTTGTTTACTGCAGACTTATTCTGAGCATTTTAAAAGGCATCATTTCATCCAAATATAGACTTGATTATGAACTTTTAAATTTATTATTGCATAAGAATTTTTATGTTAATTATACATTTCATTTGATCAAGTATATATACACCAAGGTTTTACTTAATAATTCATACATAGTTTTATCTTTGAGTAACCTTAGAATTAGAATTTTTATAAATCATTTTGCTATTAAGATCTTTGTACATAATACTATCTTTCTGTTGTATAGTCACTGAGAAGGGAGTGAAGTGGAGTGGACAAAACACAAACTTTGGAGTTAAATAGAGCTGGTTTTGATTTTCAGTTCTGCTACTTATAGCTTGTAATTTTAAGCAATGTATCTAACTTCTCTTGAGCCTTGGTTTCTAAAATATAAAATAAGAATCACTATGGTTACTTTGTAGTACTATTCTGAGAATAGGAATTAATAACTGCAAAGTGTGATATGCTTAGAACATTCCCTGACACACAATGAATGCTCATTAAATAACAGTTACTATCAATATTGTTATTAGTATTAAACCTGATACTTTATGGTTCTCCTTAGGGATAATGGGAAATATCCCAGTGTGGGGTGTGGGGATAGGAAGATGTCGTAAAGTAAAACACGAAAAATAAATTCAAAGTGACGTTAGTAGCCTGATTTAATAGGATATGAGCATCTATTCAAATTCTACCTTTTAGTTTCCAGATAATCAAGATCGTTTTATGATTCTAGAGCAGAGTATTTTAATGAAAGCAATGTACTAAGATAATCAATAATTAATCTTGTATTTTTCCCCAGGTTAAATAACTTTAATATTATTAACTTTCCCTATCATGCCTCATATATTCCACATTAACCCTTTGATTCTGCCTGTAGCTTTCCACTTATGTAGACATAACTTCTATTTAAGTCTTTGAGATGATTCCTTAGATCCTATTCCCTACTCAAACATACATAACTCAGTTTGGCACAAAAACCAAAAATTTGGAATTGCCTAACTACACATCAGAAAAACAAAAAGACAAGAAAAAAAATTCTATACCTGAATACCGATTGCAAATCTTTGTCTAGCAAAATAAATTAAATAGCTGAGTCCTGAAAGGTGACTGCACAAAATACTTTGGAAGGTATTTTATTACTGAAATCTTAATATATATATTTTTGCATTCATGTAAGTTCTTCAAAGATTTATTCTCTCAATTACCAATCAAAAGAACTCATAAAGGGAGAACCAGTGGACCAGGCAGGATTAGAGCTGCCTGGGAAGATAGATGCACTGGCCATAGCATCTCAGTTTTAAACAACCTCACTTACTGCTTATTCCTGGACCAAGTGACAGCTAACAGAGTGGCTCATAATTCATCATTTGGATTTTTTAAAAGTCCCAAACCCTACTTCTTAGGTTTTAATTAAGATTGAGACTAAATGTCTTGATTCTTAAGGGTACTTTGTAAGAAGTCAGTAACTTTGTTCCTTTAAGGAAAAACAAAGAACAAAAACTAGAAACATACTAAAACCTAAGAAACACAGTTTTAAAAAAGCCATTGAAAGGTGTTTTCTTTCTAGAAAATTAAAACACACACATGCACACACACACACACTCACACACAAACAGAAGAGAAAGATAACCGTACTCTGATTTTGGCACCTATACTGAAATCTGTAAGTATTGTTATTACCTGCTTGAGTTTGGATTTCTTTCTTTTCCTTCCTAGGAATGAGTGGCAGTTGTAAATAGTATTTGTTTGTTTAGTTTTTATAATATTCTTAATAAGCACCTTGAATGTCCTTGCCTTTCCTCTCTCAATTGCATTTCCATGAACATGTCACAAATGTCATTGAAGTAATTAAAACAATATGCGCTTAGAAAATCAGCCTCTATAATTTACTTACAATACTTTATAAAAGCAAATCATTTTTATTTTCCTATTATTGAAATATATCTACATAATTTTCTTTTTAAGCTCTTTTTCCATTAAAGATGCATCCTAACATTTTACGTGGTTTTTCTGCCCTCTAGTCTATTCAGCTACCAATTATTAATTATTTGTAAACACAAACTTACATATGCTAAGGGAGCTTCCATTTGAAGGCATTCAATGTTGAATTCCTTTAAAATGTCTATGTTTAATAAAGTAAAAGGAGAAAAAAAGATCTGGGAACAGGTCAATGGCTATATAAGGGGGGCAAGGCAGGCAGGGATTTGGGGGGTTGGAATTTGGTGTCTGATGTTTGCAAGGAGCCATGGCTAGGGCACATGTCAATATGCTGTGTAAACCAAAAATAAAATTCGAAGCCCCTGACTGACTGATGATGCACTCCCATTCTCAGCCAAGGGCATTCCAAAGCAAGCCTGAAAAACCAGTTCAGGCCACATTGACAAGGGAGGGTTGAACATGCTGCATCATACTCTCCTCCCTTTGGAATTTAGGCACAACTGACCAGCATTAATATTAAAACAGAGATCTTAAGAATGACAAAATAGACTCTTTTTAATAATAAGATACCCAATTCCAACATTACTCCAGTATAACATCACATGGCAGATAGCAGGATCTTAAAGCAATTGAAGCATTTTACCCCCAAATATATTTCTTTGAAATATTTTGAAATGGCCCTGCAACTCTATCTCTTATGGGGAAAATCTGCATTCTGTGGAGAATTCTCTTCCCTTTCCAGGTTTTTTTTTCCTGATCCAGAAGATAACTAAGAGTCTGGCACCTTTTTAGGTCTGATGAGGGCTCTGAAGCCTGCTACTTGGAGGCTTCATCTGCATAATAAAACCCTGGGTCCCTACAACCTCTTATCTAGACACTCCTTTATATAGAGTCCAGGTCTTCACATAATAAAGCTCTCTCAACCAACTGCCAATCAGAAAATCTTTGAATCCACCTGTGACCTGGAAGCTCCTACTTTGAGTTGTCCCATCTTTCTGGATAGAACCAATGTGGACCTTACATGTATTGACTGATGTCCACTGTAGCTTGTGCCCTCCTGAAATATATAAAACCAACCTGTAAACCAACCATGGGCACATTTTCTAGGACCTCCTGGGGTTGGGTCATGGGTCATGATCCTCACATTTGGCAAAGAATAAATTTCTTTAAATATTTTATGGAGTTTGACTCTTTTCATTGACAATTGTTTCACCGTTTTTCACTTTTTAAAAAATCACACCTAAAGCAATGTTTTGCCTTCTTATACTTTTTTCCCTACCTCACTGCTGTCCCCACCCCCCTTGTATCTATTTTTACACTGTATGTGCATCTGTGTTCTATACATAAAAATCCTACACATAAAAACTTATTTTTACTCCCCATGTACACTCTCTTAGGGGTGATATTGTTCCCAATGAGTTTACTGTGTTTAAGAGATAGACTGGGCAAATGATGTGGTGTAAGAGAAATTTTATATCTCATAAAGGATTGGCAGGAGTCAAGATTGATAAGCTAATTGAATGGAAAACATCAGAACCAAAGTCCTTTGTTTTGGAGTTATATAAAAGAGGACACTTCTTTTAGGAGAAACTACTAGGTGCTATATTGGCAATGTGACGTCAGGTCAGGTCTGAGTTCATCTGATGTCCATGGATGTGTCTTTCCCATTACATGCACATGAGATTCATTCATTCATTCTGCTAATACTTATTCATCAGTTTCCACATTGTATGTTAAATTAGCATCTATCACCTGTCCGTAGAAAAGTAAATACTTGCTGTAAAATCAGAATTATGTCATGCACTGGTATTGCTATACAGTTTTTCAAATAACCCTACTCTGTAAGCATCTGCTGGCGTCTTTTCATATGATCCAGGTTAATTATTATAAAGATTGTTTCAGTAGCCTCATGTATCAGTTATAAATTCCTATACTTGGATTCTTTCCAAGTATCTGATTTTCATGTTATCAGATGAATTGTATCTCCCAAAAAGATATGTTAAAGTTCGAATGCCCAGTACCTCAAAATGTGATATTATTTGGAGATAGTCTTTGGGGAGGTATTCAAGTTAAAACAAAGTCATTAGGGTGGACCCTCATCTAACACAAATAATGCCCTTATAAAAAGGGGGAATTTGGACACTGTCAGTTTGGTAAGGATTCCATAGCAAAATGCCACAGGCTAGATGGTATTAAATAACAAATTTATTTGGTAGCTAGAAGTCCAAGATCAAGGCACTCTCAGGGTTGGTGTCTAGTAAGACCTCTCTTCCTGGCTTGCTGATGGCCACCTTCTAGGAGGGTCCTCATTTGGCTTTCCTTTTGTGCATACACCAAAAGAGGCCAAAGGCGATCTCTGGTGTCTTGCTCTTCTTCTAAGGACACCAATTCTGTCGGATTAAGGGCCCACACTTACTACCTCATTTAACATTAATTACCTTGTTATAGATTCTACCCTCAAACAGAGGCACACTAGGGCAAGGGCTTCAACATATGAACTTTGGAGGGACGCTATCCAGCTCCTAATAGATATAGGGACTGACGCAGACAAGAAGATGTGAAGTGACATAAGGAGAAGACAGTCATCTCAAAGCCAAGGAGAAAGGTTTGGAACAGATCCTTCACTCACAGCCCTCAAAGGGAGCCAACCCTGACATCCTCTTGATTTCAGACTTCTAGCCTCTGGAACTGAGACAATATATTTCTGTTGTTTAAGGCATCCAGCTTGTACTTTGTTACAACAGCCCTAGCAAACTAATATAGTGATTCTCTCATGGTCTCATAAAGTAAAAGCAGTTTATGCTAGCCTCGTGATCATTAGCCTGAGACACTGGCAGTCTAGCTCAAAGGAGGAAAAGAAAAATAATTAAAGCCAAAGTCTTCTGTAACAAATTTTGAAACCATATATGAGAATATAACTGGCCCATTATTCTGCTTTAGGCGAAACTACCCACATACAGAGTTTGCTCTTCCTGTGGATTGCTATTCACTCTTCGGGGCACTGGAGCATTTGCTGTCAAAGTGAATGGAAACTGTGGCAATGATAGGATTCAAGACACACTACCCTAAGTTCCAGCACCTTGGTACTTTGGAAAACAGAAGCAGGAAGGCCACTTTGATCTTCCCTTTCCCCTTCTCCCATGAAGCAGATCATAACACTCTCATCTGAGAGGTCCCCTCCCTATACCTCAAGGAAAGGAACATCCTTATCTCTAAAGACACAGGAATACAGAGAAGCATCAGAAACAAGCCATCCTTGGTAAATCCACCCCGCTAAGTTTATTACTATTAGATTGTAGCCTCATTTTTCCAGCCATACTCATCTATGACCTCTTCTTCACACCCAAGGATAAAAATATACAAGTTTACCTGTTTAAGTTTTCATTTCTGAAGTCTCTTGTGTCACACAAAATCACAAAAAACTCAAATAAATATGGATGCTTTTCTCTTGTTAATCTGTCTTTAGTTACAGAGGCCTCAGTCATGAACTTAGCAATAGGTGAGAAAAGGAAATCATTTCTCTCATATACAAGCTTATACTGAAAAGCAAGATAGGGACCTACATGACCATGGTGGAGAAGAAAGGACACTGTGAAGGATAAGGATGCATGAATGGAGAAAGAGTTAGAGGTACGGTTGACCTAAGGACGTGAGTAAAGATACAGAATCTTTGGGATGGAGAAATGAACAAGGGTCTTGAGAAGTAATGAATTAATTAAAGGGATGATAATTAGAAAAAATACATTTGTAGAAAGTTGCCAGAGAAGACAGGGAGCCCATGGAGAAGACTGGTCAGGATTGGAGAAATGAGAAATCAGCAAGTGAAACTTCATGCTGCATATTCCCAATAAAGGTTATTTA
>NW_012102354.1:2365671-2368832 GCF_000951045.1 Mandrillus leucophaeus
AGATACCATCTGCTCAACCAAAAAATAAGTCATTATAAAGTTTCAAAAATTAAATGGGAGGCATATCAACACAGAAAAAACTTACAGACTAAATTGAAAACAATATTCATTAGGAGCCTGAGATGTATATATAATTTTACTACTTCATAAAGATAGCAATTCAGATCAGTTAGAAAGATTATTCAATTTCTACTGTTAGGCAACTGGCTGATCCATTAGAAAAATATAGTTTGATGATTTTCTCATATCATATATCATGTGCAGAAATAAAAAATTTAAAAACTACATAAAATTACTTTAAAAATGTAGACAAATATTTATAAATTTCTAGTATGCAAAAAGGCATTCAGATAATGACTCAATTTCTTCAAATAGTAAAAATTTTATTAAAACAAGCAAACAAGAAGTAATGAAGTCTATTTAAAAAACAATAGAACAAAGCCTGCTTTTTATATATGATTGAAAAAGTGAAAACATTTATAACGAGTATTTTTTAGTTACTAAAAATCTAGCTGTGTGGCATCAACATGCAACACACACACGCACTCACACACACATACTTTTTTCCTTTAGAAGAGATGATTTTGAAACGTATGAATGTGTGTGTGTATAACTGTCTACACACAAATACATACACAGACATGTATCTCAAGTTTTTAGTTACCACTGAAAGGAAATAATTGTGATGTAAATAGAAGAGGAATGTTTAAATGGGTATTGGATGGGTCACAGATTCCCTAGAAGGGTGGCACAATAAAAGGAATCAAGGCAGGCTAAGTGATACAAACCATAACCCAAACCCTGTTTAGAAGCCTTTTTCACTGCCATTACTGCCTCTGGAGATGTTCTCACTGAGATTGCTGGGAAGAATTCTCCTGTGTCCTGGCTTCTTTGTGTCACATCTGATTAGACAAACCTGTATTTTGGATCCTAGCCTTTGCTACCAGGGGACTGAGGGAAAACAGCTATTTGATTTCAATTTCTGTAGTGGGAGGCAACCACCATACACATAACAGATGTATCCCTCAAAAACAAGAAAAACGAACCATGGATTTGCAGATATGCATGTGCATGCTGTGTGTCTCTGTGTATACATGCTTAGATTCCATTTATTTTGCTCTGTGTAACATGATACTGTCACTACATTCTGTCTAAAACATCTTATGTATTGATTTGGCATTTACTGAATAAGCACCAAATACGTAACTGTGTTGCATACAAAAGAGTTTTTTGCCCATTCAGAAATGTGTAGTCTGAAAGATAAGATTAGTCTACATGGAATATCTAAGGAACACTGTAAGACAGTATATATAAATTTTATAGCTGATAATTGCTGATGAAAACTAGAAAATAGATTTAAGTAATTGGAATAGGTAAGAGGCTTTGTATTAAAAGTACTGATTTGACATGGACTTTGAAAGATGGATAGTATTTATTTCATGTCGCCTATATGTCACTATGTTTATGTAGCTATGCATATGTTGAAAAGTATGTTTATATTAGTAATTATGAACATATTTTCATACAAAAGATACACTTGGATGGTCAGTTAATTGATTAGCAAACTGTATATAGATCATTTTGTGGGTGGATTCAATTTTTCTGAAATAATCCTTTTACTTTTGTAATAATGCCCTGTACTAACTCCAATTACTCTATAAATTTTTGATCAAGTATATATAAAGAATAGTGTACAAGTTATAAGTTTGAATATCTCAATAAATTTTCACAAAGTGATCACACCATATAATCACCACACAGATTAATAGGACATTTCCAGCATCCTAGAAACTCCCAGGTTTTCTCTGTAGTCACTGTCTTCAACAAGAACTAATACTTTGACATACATCACCAGAGTCTTGCCTTCTTTAGAACATTATATAAAAGGAATCATACAGAATGTGTTATTTTGTTCTAGCTTCTTTCACTCAGCATTGTATTCCTGACATTCATACATGTTACACGGAAGTATTTTCCCCCTTCATTGCTATGTGGTATTCCATTATATGAATATGTTAAAATTTATCCATTTTATCCAGTTTTACTGTTTGCAAATTTTGCATTAATATGGTTTCTGTGAACATTCTTTGTGGTGTACATGTGCACGTTTATTTGGCAAACATTTAGGAGTGAAATTTCTTGTCATGTGATATACCTGTAAGTTTTTAGTAGATATCGCCAACTGGCTTACGAAAGTGATCACTCAAGTGTATACCTCTTTCTACTGTGTATGAGAATTCCAGTTCTCCAAATTCTTGCCAATGCTTAAAATATTACCAGTTTATTTTTGCGTGTGTTTAATATTCACCATTCTGATTTTTGTATAGTGGTTTCTCACTGTCATATTACCCAGGATTTCTTAGATGATTAATAAATTTAAAAAACCTTTTAATATGTTTATTGGACATTTGTATATCCTTTGCTTTTTTTTTGATGAAACACCAGTTCAAGTCATTTGGCCATTTTGCTACTTAGTTGTCTGTTATTGATGTATAGTTATTTTTATGTTCTAGATGAGTTTCTTCTCTGCTACCTAGCTATCTATATTGGAAATATTTTCTATTTACCTTTTCAGTCTCTTAACTATCTTTTGATTAACAAATATTTTAATTTTATTCAGGTCCAATTTATCAAAATTTTTAAATGTTTCATGTTTTGTGTTGTGTGTTGGGGTATATGTTTTGTGTTGTGTGTTGGGGTATGTGTGTGTTTGTGTATGTATGGATGTGTGTATGTTCTGTTTAAAAACACTATGGCTATCCAATTAAACAAACATCAATTACTCATAAAATCATAACCTCACCAATACACTGTAGTGGAATATTTTTTCATAAATCATGTGACCACATTTGTGTAGGTCTCTTTTTAGTTTCTCTTTTCTGTCCCAGTGATCAACTTGTATATCCTTGCTGGTCTAGAAAACTACCAGCCCCTCCAGACGGCAAATGATGGTAACAGATTGACTTTTAGGAAAAAGATCAAATCCAGAGCACTCCCAGGGAAAGTGGTCTAAAGATAATGCCAAAAGTGTGTTAATAAGGTAATTTTCTTTTTTCTTTTGAGATGCAGTCTCACTCTGTCACCCAGGCTAGAGTGCAGTGACTGATTTCGGCTCACTGCAACATCCGCCTCCCAGGTTCAAGCCATTCTCCTGCCTCAAC
>NW_012102354.1:2371642-2374554 GCF_000951045.1 Mandrillus leucophaeus
GTAACTAGTTCAAAGATATAAAAAGGAAATAAAATATTTTAGCCATCTTAATACAACTCTTTCCACAATAATCTTTACAGATCTTCTAATTTTTCTGTGTCTGATACAAAATATTTAGATTATCCTCTCTGTCTCTCTCTAAAACATTGTCAAAGATCTACTTGTCTCCATCTGATTGTGCTGCTGGACAGAAGATTTTTAGTCCTCTATGTCAACATAGTGGATTTTCCACAATCAAAGTAGCTTTTTTTTTTTGCTGGTGGTTGCATTATGATATAATAAAAGTTCTTTGCTTTTGCTAAAGTAAGAAAAAAAGATGGAGTGAAATCAACTGTGATATTTCTTTAATGCTAGCTTTTCCTATTTAGAAGATTGTTACTGATGATATGGCAGAAAACATATTGCTATATTAACAAGGTCACTCAGTCACAAAATCCTATTAATGTGGAAAATGACAGAACCAAGCTGCATGGTGACAAATAAGGTAAATACTCACCTTGTATTATTAAGATGCCTTGTTCAAAATCACACGGATGGCAGGAAAGCTGAGAAGAAATTCAAGAGATGTGCATGACTCTGTAAAAAACATAATTCATGTACCATCAGTAGTGACTCTTATAATTTTATTTTTTTAACTTTTTGAAAAAACTGTGGTAGCAAAGTAAATCAGGGAATGCAGTTTCAAATTTATGTTCATATAAAAGAATTATCTACAGAAGTATAAAGAAACCTGCTGAGTAGAAAATTTCAAAATAAACAATATACATTTATAGTATCACTGACATGTTTACTTTTTTTTTTTTTTTAAGAATTAAAGGCACCAAAAAGTCATTTGCATTTTAAATGATAGTCAATGCATTTCAGATTTAGTTGTCAATTTAATGAAGCCTCAAATATTGATTTTAGCAAAACAGTAAAGTAGGAAATAAAAATGAAAAAGATTATTATAATGGTATCCTAGAGGGAATAACTATGGTCACTTCAGTCAATGAGACACTGACTTTAGTGGTGTTGTCTAGGCAAATAAAAATAAAGATTGCCTTGATGTAGCTTAAGCAGGAAAAGGAATCTTGTGGGTTTATGGCTTCATAAATTGTTCTGAATGCTTAACATCCCATGAAGAAGCAACAAACAATGAAGATACTTCATTCAGGAATACAAAACCAGCACACCCAGGCAAAAGCCTTGTCATTCAGATTTAGCATCTTGTTATCCGTGTTTGCATTGCTGAAAGGTCTTCTTTGACTATTCTGAAAGCTTTTTCACTTAGACATTACAGACCATTTTACTTCTGCATTTTAAACACCTAAGAGTCTGACCTGACTTCATAGCTAAACGAAACCTTTGTACGCGAGAGTACTTATTTTAATGCTTTATGGCCTTTTGATGAACACAGATAAATTACACACTCTTTGAGAATAAACTATTTTTTCACGTGTTGAAAACTTAACTGTTTGGCTCTGCTTCACCAAATACTTTCATTTCTCATTGGAAAACACTATGAAAATTAAAGTTAGATGTTTTGTTTACTATAAGGTTGACATAAAGCAGGATCATACAAAATTGAAAGTTTTACATAGATTGCCCAGCCAGTGGGATATCATGACATACCACACAAAAAATTATACCTGTAACAGTTCTCTCTCTCCATATTCTTTTAGAATTTCTCAAATAAGAAAGAAAAGGATGGCGTTACAACTTTGCTTATCTTATCTATGTTTCAGCATCAGCTATTGATATAATTACTTTTGTTTTACAGAATAGGAATGGTATAATACATCTTAACAGGACTATTGCTATCACTCCTGTCTGGAATATTCTTACCATGATATTCAACTTCTCTGGGTCTAATCTCTAGTGATTCCTGTGTACTTACATGACCACCATTTTAGCCAGTAATGACTTGCTCTATCTGCTGGCTTAGACCACTTACTTGCCTTTATTTTAGATCCCATTGTTGTCTTTATTTTTCAAAGGTATGTATCCTGTGATTCTAGCTTACTATAAAACCTTAACGATCAAGATTTTCAACTTACATACATGTTCTTTTTCATTGACAAAGCAGCAAACACTAGATACACTACACACTCTTCTCAGACAAAATCCCAATCATGCATCAATTTTTGTTTCAGTTACTGGGATGCCTCAGGGTAAATTAATGTATGATATTTTTTAAAATAAAGGCCTATAACTTTGTAATTCCATTTAGTCTTTTTTACTCCTGGATTTGATTTGTATTTTTTCTGATCTTACTTTTTAACCTACTATTAACATTTTATTATAGTACCTCTCTTTTATCAAGTGATAGAAGACTAAATAGAAAAGTAGAATATTAGCGTATGCTTATAAATGGTTTAATAATTACTTAGAAAACTTCTTTGTTGGCTACTGTGGTAAATTATTTTGAATTTGGTTCTTGTTTCCAACGAATTCAATCTATGAGGAGAGAGGGTGCTACAGACATATACTATTATTTATTAATCTAAAATTTTTTTATGAGTAAAAACAGATTATTGTACTAAACGTATTCAGCCCAAGAGGAGAAGGATGGCCTCATTGTGACATGTAAAATAGGCCATGAAGAAAGGTGGACTTTACCTAGTTTAATTCGGGGAAAGACAATTTATTGAATGGAATTAACATAAACCAAATAAATAAATTAGGAAAAAACATATTTAATAATTAACAAATTAAAACTGTCTCTCAGACCACAGTACAATCAAATTAGAACTCAGGAGTAAGAAACTCACTCAAAACCACACAACCACAGGGAAACTGAGCAACCTGCTCCTGAATGACTACTGGGTAGATAACGAAATTAAGGCAGAAATAAAGATGTTATTTGAAACCAATGACAACACAGACACAATGTATCAGAATCTCTGAGACACATTTAAGAGTGTGTAGAGGGA
>NW_012102354.1:2375977-2376953 GCF_000951045.1 Mandrillus leucophaeus
AATAACAGACAAACAGCTAAATCATGAGTGAACTCCCATTCACAATTGATTCAAAAAGAATAAAATACGTAGGGATCCAACTTACAAGGGATGTGAAAGACTTCTTCGAGGAGAACTACAAATCACTGCTCAAGGAAATAAAAGAGGACACAAACAAATGGAAGAACATTCCATGTTCATGGATAGGAAGAAACAATATTGTGAAAATGGCCATACTGCCCAAGGTAAGTTATAGATTCAATGCCATCCCCATCAAGATGCCAGTCACTTTCTTCACAGAATTGGAAAAACTACTTTAAAGTTCATATGGAACCCCAAAAGAACCTGCATTGCCAAGACAATCCTAAGCAAAAATGACAAAGCTGGAGGCATCACACTACCTGACTTCGTACTACGAGGCTACAGTAACCAAAGCAGCAAGGTACTGGTACCAAAACAGAAATATAGACCAATGGAACAGAACAGAGGCCTCAGAAATAACACCATACATCTACAACCACCTGATCTTTGACAAACCTGACAAAAACAAGAAATGGGGAAAGGATTCCCTATTTAAGAAATGGTGCTGGGAAAACTAGCTAGCCATACATAGAAAGTTGAAACTGGATCCCTTCCTTACACCTTATACAAAAATTAATGCAAGGGGGATTAAAGACCTAAATGTTAGACCTAAAACCATAAAAACCCTAGAAGAAAACCTAGGGAATACCATCCAGGTCATAGGCATGGGCAAAGACCTCATGACTAAAAGACAAAAAGCAATGACAACAAAAGCCATAATTGACAGATGGGACCTAATTAAACTAAAGAGCGTCTACACAGCAAAAGAAACTACCATCATAGTTAACAGGCAACCTACAGAATGGGAGAAAATTTTTGCAATCTACCCATCTGACAAAGGGCTAACATCTAGAATCTACAAAGAACTCAAACAAATTTACAAGAAAAAAACAACCCCATCAAAAGGTGAGCAAAG
>NW_012102354.1:2377003-2382169 GCF_000951045.1 Mandrillus leucophaeus
GACAGTGTGGTGATTCCTCAAGGATCTAGAACTGGAAACACCATTTGACCCAGCCATCCCTTTACTGGGCATATACCCAAAGGATTATAAATCATTCTACTATAAGGATACATGCACACGTGTTTACTGTGGCACTATTCACAATAGCAAAGATTTGCAAGCAATGCAAATGTCCATCAATGGTAGACTAGATTAAGAAAATGTGGCACATATACACCATGGAATACTATGCAGCCATAAAAAAGGACGAGTTAATGTCCCTTGCAGGGACATGAATGAAGCTGGAAACCATCATTCTCAGCAAACTCTCACAAGATCAGAAAACCAAACACTGCATGTTCTCACTCATAAATGGGAGTTGAACAATAAAAACACAAGGACACAGGGAGAGGAACATCACACACTGGGGCCTGTGAGGGGGTGGGGGGCTAGGGGACGGATAGCAGTAGGAGAAATACCTAATGTACGTGATGGGTTGATGGGTGCAGCAAACCTCTAGGGCACATGTATACCTATGTAACAAAACTGCATGATCTGCACATGTATTCCAGAACTTAAAGTATAATTTTAAAAAAATTATGCTGCTTTCTTCATTATCATAACAGTTCAGTCTGTCAGTTCTTGCCTAGGCTATTTTAAATCACCTACTGTTTTTTATCCCTGTTTTCACAAATTTACCAGAATAGTAAGTTCCCTCTTTAAGTCCATCCAATTAATTCTTTTCTTACAAATATGGCCCTACATCTGCCCATGACAAGCAGGGCCATTGCTTACATTACTATTCTATCTCACCTTTTTTCCTCTTGCATTAATCTGCTGGCACAGTCAAAAACAGTTACCCAAAGCTTAAGGTTTTAGTTTCACAAAGCTGTGAGTTTACCCTTGTATTTCCTCTGTGAGGAATTTTCCACTCATTTTCTGACAAGCTCTTATTCATTCTTAAAGTCCCACCTCAAATTATAAATTCTATATGAAGCTGTTTCTCATTGCTTTCTGACAGAAGTTAATTATTTACTTCTATTTACTGGGCGCTGATGCTATTTCTACTGTATCTTCATATGCATCTTCATATCCCAGTATCTGGCAAAGACTAGGTGCTTAATAAGTGTTGGTTGAATTGAATCAGAATGAAAAATTTAGATTTTCCCCTAACATCATTTACTCCTCTTCACAAAAAAGCAACATAATATGGATAACTAAATGTTAAACATTAAAGTTTATACACAGTACAAGAAAATAAAATTGATATTAAACCTAATACAGAAAGCACACACAAAAAAGAATGCTTCTATAAAATTGTAAGTTTTAAAAAACTTTTTAAAAGGAGTACACTGAACCTCCACATACCCATTAATCAGATAAAAAATTATCAATATCTTTTAATATTTGTGTTTCATCTTTTTATATTTTTCCTTTGCTAATGAATCTTAAAAGCAAATCAAAGATGACAGTATATCTCACATTTACATATTTTTTAATTGACATTTTCTTATAAAGTTCTGCTGTCATCATGACTGATAGAGTAAGCAATTTTTGCTGTCATTCAGTATCCAGTCAATGAGATTTCTATGATGATTTCAAAAATGCCTCATTAAGGTTGGTTTGTTTGGATCGAAATTCAAATACGTTCCACTCATTGCATTTGTTATTTAAGTGTCTTGTGATTCAGATTTTTTATTCCTTCTGTGGTCCTTCTAATTCTGTTATTCAATTCCCTCACCCTATTGAATTTTTGCAAAAACTGGATTAGTGATATTCCACATTCCAGGTTTGTTTATTTGCTTCTTTTCAGTGTCATTTAACTAACTTTCATTTATCTACTGTAAATTAAGTTAGCTGTGAATCTTAATTAGATTTAATTTCAAGGTTTTTATTTCATTTGCTTGTTTTCCAAGAGTGCTTTACAGATGATGTGTGTTATATTTCATCACATCTCAGGACCTTAGTTGACTGCTTAGTCCACCTTTAGTGATGCTAAGGCTCATGAGTGGAGACAGGTCCTGGCAATCTAATCTTATCAGTATGAAGTATCTCTTAACCTTTCATCTGACGCTTTTGTTAATTTATCATCATTGCCTGAATTCACTATTTTTATTTTCCACTAGGAGTTGCAAAACAGATTTCGCATTTTATCATTTCTTCCACATTTATTGCTGGAATTTTTTAGCAAAGATGAACTTTCCCCTCAGCAACTGTAAATATTTGATTATCTTTAAATTTAGTGAATGCAGGAAAGGCAGGGTAATGCCTTTCAATAACCAGTGTTCAGAGTTTTTGCCTTAGTTATGTTCAATGACACACATTGAGGCATATTTTTTTTCTCTTTTTTAAACTCAAAATCATTTTGAACTCATATTCTTACATATTTAGTTTTAGTCAGTTGCACTCATCAGATTTTTAGTGCTCAAATTGCTCTTCCTTTGGCCAAAGGAACATTTCAATGTGTCTCCTATTTTCTTGAGATAGCCCCTTATTTTTGAAGACATCCTTGTTTTCTAGCACAACAGATTTTAGTTTTAATCCTATATATTCTAGCCCAGTCTTGGTATCAGCCTTGATTCCATGGAATCAGTCTCCAAGAAGCCCTGGGTGCCAAGTTACTTACTATTAATGTGGTAATCATTGATTCTAGGCTTTTCAAGTGGACAAAGCTAGAAAATGTATAGTCTTGAAAACAGGACAAAATATTTGAAAGTCTATAATGGCATTTCTAATACATATGCAATATTACAGTATTTTTACATAATTTATCTGATTTTATCCTTATATCTATTTTATACAAAAACTTTTCACTCCTAACAGTAATATGATTTTTAACTTGCATTTTCTGTAATATAAATAAAATAGTTTAAAATGATAGCATTAATACACCCAATAAACTACATAAAACTTAGCATATATAATTATATAAAAATGGAATAGAATGTATCCTACAAGATTCTTTAGATCAAATCCTGTCATCTAAAGTCACTTGAAATAACTCGTCTCTGTGTGTTTATATCACAACAGGTACACAGCCAAACTCTTAGGCATGAATGAAGGATAAAGACATTTTTTGACATAAAATAACTCAGGAAATGTGCCTACCATATACTTTACGTTAAGGAATTTCTTCAGGATTTCCTCCAGTAAGAAAAATTAAAATAAAATAAACCAAGAAAGATTTAGGAATCTGGAAATAGTGCATTAACTTTAAGAACATAAGAAAGAGACTTCCCTAAATGGCAGACAGCTGCGATCCTAGAGATCAGTCAGCCCAGACTGGAAATGGACCACCAAGCCTTAGGAAGATAGCTGAAACAAAACTATATATCCCATGGACAATTTCAACAGAATGCTTGAGAAAGTGAAATAATTTAAAGATAAAATAAAGTTATTATATAGAAGAAATAGAAAGAAACAATTAGAAAAATCAAAAGCTCTAACAGAAAGGAAGTTCACAGAATACTCATTGGCTCTGCAGTGAACCTTCCCAAGCTGATAATAACTTGTTTTCACTTAATGATTTCTAACTTTTTGCATCAATATGTGAACAAAGCACAGAAGATTTAATTGTGCTCATGGAGAAGAACGTAAATATTAGCAACATTGTGTGTATAAAAGAATTTAGGAGACAAAGTGGGAAACTATAGGCAAAATGAAAGTGAGTACATTAATAACCTCATTCTGCAAATGAAGTCAAGAGATATGCTTCATGAAATAAAGATTTTAGTATCTTATTCAAACACATAAAGGACATTTGTAATAATAAAAAATAATTGAAGCAGAAACTATTAAAATATGTGGTCTTTGTGAGAGCAGAACACTGCGTACGGCTGGGAAAGGTAACTTGATTTTTTCAAACTGCATTAGTTCATTTTCATACTGCTATAAAGAACTACCCAGAACTGGGTAATTGATAAAGGAGTTTTAATTGACTCACAGTTCAGTAAGGCTGGGGAAGCCTCAGGAAGCTTACAATAGTGGTGGAAGGTGAAGGGGAAACAAGACCTTCTTCACGAAATGGCAGGAAGGAGAAATGCGGAAAGAAGGGAGAAGACCCCCTTATAAAACCGTCAGATCTCATGAGAACTCATTCCCTATCACAAGAACAACATGGGGAAAACCACCTCCATGATTCAATTACCTCCACCTGAGCCCACCCTTGACAGATGCGGGTTATGAGGATTACAATTCAAGATAAGATTTTGGGTGGGGACACAGCCAAACCATATCAGTAAGCCATCTAGTAATAACAGATGAATCATGTGCATGGAATACATTGATTAAAATGTATAGTATTGATATTCACAGTAGAAGTATTAGATGGCAGAATGACCACTGCAAGAAATGTATCTCACATTATAAATCTGGTGAAAATCTCCCAGGATGCCAGTTAAAGGATAAATTATTGAATGTTGTTAAAGAATGGATGGTCCATGTGAAGACCAGAAAATCGAAATATTACCTGTGAGTAGTTGATGTGCCTAAATGAATAAGAATAAATGATATCAATAAAATAGAAGCTGTATTCAAAGAAGAAAAATGTTCATACCTGATATAACTCTCAATCAAAAGACAAAAATGGTTTATTCTACAAGAAGTAAGTTTTATAAAAAGTAATACTTAGAGCTACAGATCTGAATAAAGTTATGATATTTTAAAAAGAGAGTGATATTACAACAACATCCTGTCGGGCTTTTTTTTTTTTTTTTTTTTTTTTTTTTTTTTTTTTTAAGCTGACTTGTAGACAGAGACATTAGGTTATTGGAAGACTTCCCTTTCCTAACATTTGACTAATATATGAGCACCTATATAGAGCTGGGTAAACAAAAGTAGTGATACAAGAATTTGAGATGGAAGCAAGTTGTTTTCATATGAAGATGCCACAAAGAAAGATTCAGGGATTGAGAAAGTATTCTGCCAATAAATATCACATTCTGAAACAAGCACATGAAGGGAAGGTAGGACAGGTATAGCACTGACATTGAAAGCAAGGGTTTGAAACCGTATCTCCTATTCACATTTTGATCCATCTTAATTCCTGGTTGTATACGGCTGATTTTGTATGTCTAAAATCTGCCAGAGGCAAAAATATTTTCTCTCTGTAAAATAATAACATCATATTAAGGCACAACTTATTTCAAGGAACTTGAATGTCAAATATTAAACACATGAGTAGAGGTC
>NW_012102354.1:2382219-2384858 GCF_000951045.1 Mandrillus leucophaeus
CAAGTTGTTTTCATATGAAGATGCCACAAAGAAAGATTCAGGGATTGAGAAAGTATTCTGCCAATAAATATCACATTCTGAAACAAGCACATGAAGGGAAGGTAGGACAGGTATAGCACTGACATTGAAAGCAAGGGTTTGAAACCGTATCTCCTATTCACATTTTGATCCATCTTAATTCCTGGTTGTATATGGCTGATTTTGTATGTCTAAAATCTGCCAGAGGCAAAAATATTTTCTCTCTGTAAAATAATAACATCATATTAAGGCACAACTTATTTCAAGGAACTTGAATGTCAAATATTAAACACATGAGTAGAGGTCTCTGGAATGTAGCATGAAGACACACGTACACACACACACACACACACACACACAGAAAATCATAAGAGACATACAGGCCATGGTGAAAAGTTCTAACATATGTGTAACTAGAATGCCAGAATGAGGGCAGAAAAAGAATGGGAAGACCAATATTTGAAGAAATAACAGCTATTTATTTACCAAAACTTGCAAAAAGTTTCAAGCCACCGAACTAGGAACCCTAAATGAAATGAATATAAAAAATGCTTGCGCAGAGCATAGTAAAACCACCAAGAAGCCAAAGTATAAGGGAAAATCTTAAAAGAGGCCAGAAAAAAGACATAATACTTAAAAAGAAGTAATAAGCGTTATCAGCTGACTTTGAAAAGAAAGCAGCAAGCAAATAATAAGACAATAGTCTCAAAGTAGCTGATAGAAAACAGCTGCCACTCTAGAGGTCTATATGCCCAGCAAACATACCCTATAAAAATGAGGATGACATCTTCAGAGACTATAAAATCATTAGAATTAATCACCAGCAAATTTGCAACAAAGAAAATGTACTTCAGGAAGAAGAAAAATGCTCCCTGATAGAAACATTGAGGTGTAAGAATTAATATAAATGAATAAGGGTAAATTTGAATAATTTTAAAAGGCTGCCAAGTATATAAAATTAAATCATTAATAAAAAGAGTTTTGTGAAATGTTGAGAGAACTAAAATTCCACAAGCCATCACTATTATTGAAATAAAGTGGACCCTTAGTTCCTGAGAGAGCCAGCCAATTTCTTCTTTATATTTATGTCTGATGTATATAGCCCTTTAGGACCTCCCATTCTTGATGAGAACTGAACTCTAATTTTTGTCTCTCTGTATTCTCAATTCTGTTGAAAACTCTTATTTTCAGGCTCTCGGTCACATTGTCTAGGATCAGTAGGTGCCCTAAGGAGAATAGTAGTCCCAAATGCTATGTATCTTCACTGGCTTAGTAGCTGTCCAAATTGTTTATCTTTTTTAATTTGGCCTGTCTTTTCTAGATGTTTTCTGCAGGAATTTTTGTCTAAATTACATAGTCTTGAATTACTCAAAGTGGTTCAGGTAAACTTAAAACTTAAAAATTACCCTCATTGTTGTTAAAATTTCTCCTTTCCAAATAAATAGAAGGTGAAATAAATATAGATTACAAACATCAAAAGATATAAAACCACAGAAACAAAAAGAGAACACAGGAATAAAACATAAAGTAAGTTAGTTGAGGTAGGAAAAAGGCATATATAATGGAACATCAACATAAATTGAAAAATTCATAACAAGAAAAAAGAGCAGATAGGATTAAGAATTCAATCCAACTAAGTATTATTTTCAGGATGTATATATAGGAGAATAATTCAGAAAATTCATGAGAAAAAAATGAAGAAATAAAGCCCACATTGCAACCCAAAGGATGATTTAAAATCTTTTTTCTCAAAACATATGATTAAAAATAAAACATTAAATCAATTAAATATTTGGAATTTTCATTTATGACTTCTCTACAATGAAATTCTTATGGACTAAATGTTTGTGTCTCATCAAAATTCCTATGTTGCAACTCTAATCCCCACTGTGATGGTATTAAGTGGTGAGGCCTTTGGGAGGTGATTAGTTTATGCAAGTGGACTTCTCATTAATGGAACATTAATAGAATTAGAGCCTTTAAGAAAGAAACCCTAGAGAAGTCTTTTTTCCTTTTTTACCAGGTGAGGATACAAAGAGAAGTTGATAGTCTGCAGCCTAAAAAACAGCCCTCACCAGGACCTGACCATGCCAGTACTCTGATCTGGAACTTTCAGCCTCCAGAACTGTGAGAAATAAATGTTCGTTGTATAAGCCACCTGGTCAATGTTAATTTCTTATAGCAGCCCCAGCTGATTGAGACTTACCAAGATAAAGGGTTAACTATTACATGATATAACTGTGCTGAAACACTTAAGGAAAAATATTTGCAGACTGAAAAAAAAAAGAAGAAGAATTAATTTAATTGTAACCTATTTTTTTTTTTTTTTTTTTGGTGGGGGTCTTTCTCTGTTAAGCTGGAGTGCAGTGGAACTATCTTGGCTCACCACCACCTCTGTCTCCTGGGTTCAAGCAATTCTCCTGCCTCAGCCTCCTGAGCAGCCAGGATTACAGGTACCCACCACCAACGCCTGCTAATTTTTGTATTTTTAGTAGAGATGGGGGACGGGGTTTCACCATGTTGGCCAGGCTGCTCTTGAACTCCTGACCTCAAGTGATTTGCCTACCTTGGCCTTCCAAAGTGCTGGGATTACTGGTTTGAGCCACCGCACCCACCCTCTG
>NW_012102354.1:2387145-2388830 GCF_000951045.1 Mandrillus leucophaeus
GCCCAGGCTGGAACGCAGTGGTATGATCTCAGCTCACTGCAACCTCCACCTCCTGGGTTCAAGTGATTCTCCTGCCTCAGCCTCCAGAGTAGCTGGGATTACAGGCACCCACCACCACACCCGGCTGACTTTGTATTTTTAGTAGAGATGAGGTTTCACCATGTTTGCCAGGCTAGTCTTGAACTCCTAACCTCAGGTGATCCATCTACCTCGCCCTCCCAAAGTGCTGGGATAACAGGCGTGAGTCACTGTGGCTGGCCAATTAAATTGTCTTAATTGACAAAAAATACATATATTATGATGTAAAACATGTTTTGATATGTGTTTTCATTGTGGAATGGCTAAGTCAAGCTAATTAACATATGCATTATTGCACATACTTTTTTTGGTAGTAAGAACACTTAAAGTCTGCTTTCTTAGAGATTCACGAGCCTAGAATATATTGTTATAGCCAAAGGATATGAAATCAGTAACTTGAAGAGATATCTGCATTTCTGTGTCAATTGCAGCATTACTCACCACAGCCAAGATATGGAATCAACTTCAGTGTCCATCAATAAATGAGTGGATAAGGAAAATGTATATATATGTGTATATATATACTCAATGGAATACTGTTAAATGTTCAAAAAGAAGGGATTCTGTCATTTACGACCACACAATGAACCTGGAGGACATTATATTAAGTGACATAAGCCAGGTACAGAAAGACAAAGTGTATGACCTCATTTATATATGTGAAATCTAAAAAAGTCACTCTCATAGAAACAGAGTAGAAAGGTGTTACCAGAAGCTAAGGACTGGGAGAGTTGAGGGATGGTCAAAAGAAGCCTACCTTCACATCCTTTTTACTTCCTCAATATGATGGCCCACATGATTTTGCAGATGAGTTCATTCAAACTTACAAAAGAACTCCACATTTTAATCAATTTAATAGTTAAAGTAATAGGGAAAGAATGAAAACTCCAGAATATTTTTGCAAAGCTAGTATTTCTCTCATGGAAAATATCCAACAATGGTTAATCAATAAAGGAAAGTGACTATTTACAATTTACAAAACACAATAAATCTGAGAGTTAGTTGGGATATTTTTACAATATAATAGAATATAGACTAAAATTCCAAGATAAAAGTATATTGAAATTCTATAGTAAAGACTGCATATAATGTGACAAAATACAAACTTATTAATGAATCAAAATTCTAGCTGTTGAAACAGATTTAAGTGTACTTGTAGGAAATAAATTAAATGATTAAAATGACATTTTTAACAGTGAGAAAAAAATTAATTATTCAAAAATGGTTTGAGAATACCTAGGTTACCACACACAAAAAACATATAAAAATCTCATCCTGGCTGAGTGTGGTGGCTCACACCTGTCATCCCAGTGCTTTGGGAGGCTGAGGCTGGTGGATCTCCTGAGGTCAGGAGTATAAACCCAGCCTGGTCAACATGGTGAAACCACGTCTCTACTAAAAATACAAAAATTAACCAGGCGTGGTGGCAGACGCCTGTAATCCCAGATACTCAGGAGACTGAGGCACGAGAATCGCTTGAACATGGGAGGCAGAAGTTGCAGTATGCAGAGATCGTGCTATTGCACTCCATCCAGCCTGGGTGACATGAGTGAAATTCCATGTCAAAAAAAAGAAAAGAAAATGAAAAAGAAAAAAATCTCATCCTA
>NW_012102354.1:2390615-2392034 GCF_000951045.1 Mandrillus leucophaeus
GATATTGGAAAGGAAAGCATTAAAGCAGCTGGCTTGTGATTCATTCATTTCCTTTAGTGTAGGGATACATCCAGAGGGGAAAAAAAGGGTGACCTGGTTAATCTCCTTGCCAACTAGACTTCTAGGTAAACAGACTAAAAATATTTGCTGAGAGGAGGAGGTCTTATCTACAGGATTCCCTTAAGGGAACATTACTAGCTAATGGGTTACTGAAAGTAAAATATATAAATATATGGAAATATGAGGCACAGCTCACTGGAAAATGGCAAATAAGTTATGTAACTCTCTGGGTATAAAATAGAGATTTTTAAATTATTATTTATTTTTTCAACCTAACTTCAATGCTCCTCTTGCCACATAATGTCACTTAGAGCACTCTTTAGAGACCTCATCTATTATTCTGGACTAGAGTGCATGTTTGATACGGGAAGAAAGTATGTGAGAATAACTGTCAATGTCTCAGACCATTTTTGGCTTTATCTGAGCACTTTGGAGTCCCTGTATCCTTGATACTCTTGACAAAGTTTGATCCTAAGATCCGTGACTTTGTAGAGTCTTATTCAGCACTCCTATTATTTGTTTTAACTCAGAAAATAAAGAGAAAAATAAATGAAGTAATATTGTCTCCAAGATTTTAGAGAGAGAATAATGAATGTAAAGAATATAGAGAAAATAATTGATAAAGAGAAAATCAGGAATTTCTCCATATGAAAATAGAAATTAATTACACTGATAAATCCAGTACTTATTTTATGAGGAAATAATCAGATTAATGATTGAGTAGTTAGTCTATTTGTTAACTAAAGAAATTCCTATCAGTTATTTTTCTGGGGAGTTGCCTCCTCTCTGCCCCACACATTTCATCTGCATTAGCTTGCCCAGGGTTTGATCATTCCCTACTCACCTCTGCAAGTCAATCATGCTCCGGTGGGGCTCTCTATATCTGTGATATGAGCTGGGGAGTCCCTCCATACAGTCAACTGGGATTAGCATAGGGCTCACCCCACTTCTGTGCCTTTGGTCCCAGCATTTACTCCTTTTGTCCAGTTTTGGAAAACAGTTGTTTCATTTACTTTGTACAGTTTTATAGTTGTTTATTAAGGCAAGACAGATCTGGTAACATTTATTTATTCATGGCAGGAAAAAAGTATATTTAAAAGCAAAAATAAAGAAAGGAAGAAAAGAGTAAAAGGGAGCAAGAGAAAATAAAATTCCAAAAACGAGAAGAAAAAGAGAGAGAAAGAATACTCAAATGCAGCAATGAGTAAAGTCTCATATTCAAATACAAGTAATGGAATAATAAATGCTCTTGAAGAACAGAAAAAAAATTGAGTTGATTTAAATAGTCACCCCAAATACTTTGCAAAAATCAACAAAATAGATAATCTACAAGTTTATAAAGAAACAAAAAATGTTTAA
>NW_012102354.1:2395972-2398531 GCF_000951045.1 Mandrillus leucophaeus
ATTCATTTGATCCTCAATCACTGATATTCTTTCTTCCAGTTGATCGAGTCGGTTACTGAAGCTTGTGCATTTGTCACGTATTTCTCGTGTCATGGTTTTTATCTCTGTCATTTTGTTTATGGCCTTCTCTGCATTGATTATTCTAGTTATCCATTCTTCCATTCTTTTTTCAAGATTTTTAGTTTCTTTTTGCTGGGTACATAATTCCTCCTTTAGCTCTGAGAAGTTTGATGGACTGAAGCCTTCTTCTCTCAACTCGTCAAAGTCATTCTCCATCCAAATTTGATCCGTTGCTAGCGATGAGCTGAGTTCCTCAGTTGAAAATGCAGAAATCACCCGTCCTCTGTGTCGCTCGCGCTGGGAGCTGGAGACTGGAGCTGTTCCTATTCGGCCATCTTGCTCTGCCCTCAAAAGCAACGGCTATATATTTTTTAACGGAATTATGGAAGCTCTAGAAGAAAGGGAGTTTAATATTTATATAATTCTATGGAAAAAAATAGTTCTATCTATGACATGAAAGGCAAAAGTCATAAAATACATATGGTATTAATAAACCTGACTATATTCATATGTTCATAGTCATAATATTGAAAGGAAACTGGTGGCTTTTACTTTTAGTCATAATGGATCTAACAGGGAGTAGAAGTACCCTACCATCTTAGATTTAACAAAAACAGACAAAATATAAGAAACAATACTTTTTAGACTTTGAAAACAGGCTTCACAGATGAGTAATTTCTGAAAGAAGAGAAAAAACTGAGGATAACTCTAAAATGCTCAGTTTCTATTGCCTGAGGAGCGTTTTCAGGCTGCAAAGCTCAGAGGGGGAATCCAAACAGAGCCTGGTGGTCTCCTTAGGTTGAGTAGACCAGTTGAATATTCAGGGAGGACAAAGCAGCTAGAGATCACAGGGCGGGGGACTGAGAAAGAAAAAGTGGCACATCGAAAGAGCTCTGGAGATAGGCAGAGGGTTCTCCTTGAATGTGCAGGCGTGTACTGATCCGAACATGCACTAAACTGAGGAAAGAACTGCTAAAAGGAGGGGCGAAGCAATGCCGAAATTCACACAGGGCTGGGACTAGTTGATATCCACACCCAGAGTGAAAAATAAAACTACTAATATTCAGAGTGTCAGGTGACGTACTCAGTGGAGGGGACAAATTTGCCCTAGACTAATGACTTCTCTGGTTGTACTCATCAGAAGTTAGAAGCAAACCTTGAAGCTCAATATGTAGAAGTTAAAATTTTTTTAAAAAAATTAAATAGCATAAAATATTATATGTTTTATACTAACTAACTTTATATGCTGCTTTCCAGTTCACAACATGCTTCTTATAAATATTATCTCATCTTAGGTGTGGCTTCTTTTGTATTGTAAATTCAAATATCTAAGTTAAATAGGTTGAAAGTGATCCAGATGTTTGAAAAGCCTCACATATTGAAGACATACCCCAATCATCTTGCCTTGTAAAAATCAGGTTAGAGATGCTGTCTTGGAGACAGACTGACAAGTATATCCAGAATTTGAGTTGCAAAAGGACTTCTTTTTGTGATTGAATAAGGGACATGGCGTACTTAGGTTTACATTTGTCTCAAACCTTATCCCAGAGATTAAGTTTTCACCAGTAGGAGTACTAACTTTTCAAGATGTAGTAAAAAACTTTAGGTATTTTAATTCAGTGTCAGAACTCTTTGTGTTGCAAGAGGCTTTAACCTAACAACTGCTAGTTTTGTTACCTGTCAACTGCACTTGTGCCAATTCAAGGTATGAATTTACTTCTGATGCTAAAAATTTCTATATAAAGTCAAAATGACGAGTCTTATAGCCAAGGGCAACTGACTTATATAATTGACAAGGAGAAACAATAGAATCCTTAGAAAGCTACTTTTGGGGAAGTCAGATTTGATATCTTTGCAACTGTTCAATCATCAGTGCTTCTTGTTTTTAGTGTTTGTTTAAGCATACACAGTGTTCTTAACAATTCAAGCAGTGAAATAAAATACATTAATTATTAATAAAAATTTATGTCAACTAAGGAATACATCACATAACAAGACAAATAGGAATGGGCTCAAAAGGAGTACATTCCTGTAAGTTCTCAATGAATCTCTTTAAATGGTAACTCCTTCCTAATACATAAGTGGTTTTCATGCTATAAAATTACATTTTAATATATAATATCTGTTGTTAATTTCCTGATTGATATAAGTCATTGATGGTTAGCTTTCTCTTGATAGATATTCTTAATATTTATACTTCAATTAATGAAACATAAACTCTGTCCAATTGCTTTACACAGGTATACATCAATGAGTCTTTCAACTGTTCTTCAAAAAGGCATATGGGCAGTTATTTTGAAATAAATATTATGCAAAACAAAACCACTTGCAAATAAGAAATAAATGAGCTTTAGTCTTCTCAAATACCATGTTTCTTCAATTGGTAAAGATCTATATTATCATTTTTCACATTTTGATTATCAACTGTTCTTCCTAGGATTAATCCTTGATATCAAACTTATGACAAAGATAATTTGAAATACATGGTAAACTGAGTTA
>NW_012102354.1:2398581-2399025 GCF_000951045.1 Mandrillus leucophaeus
TCGTGCTATTGCACTCCATCCAGCCTGGGTGACATGAGTGAAATTCCATGTCAAAAAAAAGAAAAGAAAATGAAAAAGAAAAAAATCTCATCCTACCTATCCCATACTTTATAGCAAATTCCTAGTGGCTTAAGGGCTATACATATATATATATATATACACACACACACACACACATATTTTTTTTTTCACAGAAAAAGAAGTATTTTACTCATTTATTTTTCTGATTTTCAACTTTTTTTATTTTTTATTTTTTACTTTTTTTAAATTATTATACTTTAAGTTCTAGGGTACATGTGCATAATGTGCAGGTTTGTTACATATGTATACTTGTGCCATGTTGCTGTGTTGCACGCATCAACTCGTCAGCACCCATCAACTCATCATTTACATCAGGTATAACTCCCAATGCAATCCCTCCCCCCTCCCCCCTCCCCATGATAG
>NW_012102354.1:2399075-2402726 GCF_000951045.1 Mandrillus leucophaeus
CAGTTATTTTGAAATAAATATTATGCAAAACAAAACCACTTGCAAATAAGAAATAAATGAGCTTTAGTCTTCTCAAATACCATGTTTCTTCAATTGGTAAAGATCTATATTATCATTTTTCACATTTTGATTATCAACTGTTCTTCCTAGGATTAATCCTTGATATCAAACTTATGACAAAGATAATTTGAAATACATGGTAAACTGAGTTATTTTGTCTTTGAATAGAGGTCAGGTCAGAACTCATGCTATACTCATGGCAGTTCTGTTTATCAGCATCCTCCTTTGTGCTTTCTGCTTAGGTTTCCTGCTTGTCACTAATGAAGCTGTAAGGACAAAACAGACTTAAGGCTTTGTCTTTACCTCTGAAAAATAAGTAGTGATTTTCTTCTTTGTTCTCAAGAAACATGTTTGCCACAAGATAAGCGTTTTATGTAGAGAGAGTGAAAATCATTAATTGCTTCCTACCTCTCCTTTTTTTTTTAACAGGTACAACAGAAGGAGATTTTAGAAAACAAAGCAAAATAAAGTCCTCTGATACAAGATGAGATCAGGGTCAATAGACTAGAGTATCTTCCTCTTGTTTTCTCTAAAAGTATTTTCCTGTCTAAAGCTTATCAAGAAATGCACCCTCAAAATATTCTTTTATTATAACATGTCAGATTGAAAATGTATTTTTTGGTAGTGAGAGATGCTGGGATATTGAAAGATAAAATTAAAAGAAAGCTCAGAGGGAAATTAATATTTTCACTTTAGAGTCATCCATGAAATCTTTCTTCTTAGCAGAGTAATAAAAATAAACAGTTCTTTATTTCAAGGAATAGGAATTCAGCATCAGCCTTTGTTTCATGCCTTAGAAGCAACAGGGAGGGCAAAACCATTCATCACATACAACACACAATAAAATCTTGTGAAGTAATAGGAAGAGCTTTTGCTCAGCCAGCCATCTGAATGGAAGGTGGAAAATAATGACTCGAATTGGCCACTAAATAAATAAGAGTAATTCTGAGACATCAACTTTTGAAAGAAGCAACTTCTACTCAAAGCAGGTCCCTGTTTCAAATTTAAAATCTGCCTATCAACTAAAAGGGAAAAACAAGTTACCAGAAGACCCAGATCGTGTGAACATGGTATAATTGTGATACTATCACATTAAAAGTAATAAAAGTTCTATAAAAGGAAGCTTGAATACATTTTTTCATGGCATTCAACTTATTCTCTATCATGCAGTGTGCATTACAGTTAAAACATTGTTCTTGAGAATATAAAACAGTTCAACTTCTGTTGAGGAGAATTTGGCAATTTTTGGAAGAATATGCCAGATTGGATTTTTGACTTATTATGCCTAAGTATCTATACCAATTTATACTGGAAAATATATGAAAAGACTCATGCTTAAGTGTTTTATTCTGCCATTATAATAGTGGAAGATTGAAAACAACCCAATTCATAAAATACACAATGACGGAACAAATTCTGGTATGCCAGCACATTGAAATACCATGCAACAGTGTACAGAAATGAAGATCTCTATCACAGATATGGAGGGTTCTCCATTACACATACTTGAAAAAATCAAGGTAAAAAACATATTACCTTTGCTAAAAGAAAGAAGTTATGGGCCGGGTGTGGTAGCTCACATCTGTAATCCCAGCACTTTGGGAGGCCAAGACAGGTGGATCACCCGAGGTCAGGAGTTTGAGACCAGGCTGGCCAACATGGTGAAACTCTGTCTCTACTAAAAATACAAAAATTAATGGGTCGTGGTGGCACATGCCTGTAGTCCCAGCTACTCGGGAGGCTGAGGCAGGAGAATCACTTGAACCCGGGAGGCGGAGGTTGCCAGTGTACCAGGATCGCACAGTTGTTATCCAACAGAGCGAGACTCCATCTCAAAGAAAAAAAAGATAGAAAGAAGTTATGTAATAATAGATCTAATATTACGAAAAGCAAAAAGACACTAAAAAGATGAACCAAAAAATCAATAAAAACGGTTACCTATGGAGAGGAAGAAGAAATAAGATAGAGGAGGCAAGTAAAGATGAAAGTCTTTAAAAATATAACTTGTTATAAAGCTTTTCATTCTTAAGTGTTTTTAAAACACCTAAAATGAAATCAAATAAAAATAGAAAGCAACATATAAAGTTGAAACCAAATCAAAAACAAAGAAAATAATTTAACTGTATATCCATTTAGTGATATAAACCACACAGAGATAACAACTTTTTAAGTAACTTTTAGCTGTGTTGACATAGTAGAAAATAAGAACACCTAAAAATAAAAGAAATCAAACTTCAATCAGTAGTCTAGTGTAGAGTGGTAGTATTGCTATTATCATTCTGAAACTACTTTATGTATGTTGTAGATTAATGCAAATAAGTAATTTTAAGAAACAAAAGTTAGCTTAAAACAGATACAGTTGTAAAAACCAAATCTTGAAGAAGAAAACATAAATTTAAATTGGAAATATATATGTGAACTGCAATTTTTTTTCTTTCTAAAAAATACTATTTCTTGCTAATTCTATGAAGCAATGATGACTCAATAGCAATAAGCACACCTAATGCCTGGACTGCAGTATTTAAATACCGTAAGAAAGCTGAGCAACCTGAGGTAATGAATCATTCTACATCTGCATGGAAAATATACAAGATGCATTTGGATTATCTAGTTGTAATAGAAATCCGGAAAGTGATCAAATATAAATGAATTATATTAAAGGGACATAGGAACAAACATAGAGGAAATCTGGCCAAGAGTTAGAAAATTGGCACATGTAAAACCATAATGAGTACAATTTATTGTAACATATTGAAATATACAAATTCATGTGTTCATAAGGTTACTCAAAAACATAAAGAGTTTGGGAAAATAAGACAGGAAACAAAACCTGCCAAAATGCAATAGGAAGCAAAGAGGGCATCAACTCCTTACTCAGAAAATTGACAAAAGGAGAGGTTAAACATTTATCATGTTTTTCCTTCACCAGTTCTATTTCCATACAACCAAATGGTCCAAGCTAATGAGGAATTTTTGTTTATTTGTTTTTTGTATTTTGTGGAAATAATTAAAAAAAAAAAACACTAGAGAACACCATTTTAAACCTCTGATAAAATAATTGATTCAGGCAATTATTGTCAGTGGATATAAAATTGTTGAAAAATTGACAGACTGACAGTGAACTTCATAATGATTGGATCAATCAACTACCCCCGAATCCTCTGATCAATTTTAGTATCACTGAATGCGAGACAATAAAATACCACTTTTCTCTTTGTGTGAGACAACATGAAGTGCAGCGTACCATTTTTGAAGCGCTCTTGACAAAAAAAAAAACAAAACAAAACAAAACCATAAACAAAAAAACCAAGAGCAAACTCAAATCCAATTAAGTCTTTATCATTAACTTCTATTTTTATGAAATATAAGGAATAGAGCAACAAATTAAGCCACACTAAGAGGACATTGACAAACAAATGTAAATGGAAGACATTCAATAGGAGAGCTGATTTCGCTTCTATGAAAAATTAATGATATAAAAATAAAGGAGGGCATCAGCTCCTGGTCACAGTCTTAAGAGACACGTCACTCAAAAGTAAACTGTGAACAAAATGTTGCCTTAAAAATATTATTACAATGTCAGCATGAATT
>NW_012102354.1:2402776-2414157 GCF_000951045.1 Mandrillus leucophaeus
ATACTTGAAAAAATCAAGGTAAAAAACATATTACCTTTGCTAAAAGAAAGAAGTTATGGGCCGGGTGTGGTAGCTCACATCTGTAATCCCAGCACTTTGGGAGGCCAAGACAGGTGGATCACCCGAGGTCAGGAGTTTGAGACCAGGCTGGCCAACATGGTGAAACTCTGTCTCTACTAAAAATACAAAAATTAATGGGTCGTGGTGGCACATGCCTGTAGTCCCAGCTACTCGGGAGGCTGAGGCAGGAGAATCACTTGAACCCGGGAGGCGGAGGTTGCCAGTGTACCAGGATCGCACAGTTGTTATCCAACAGAGCGAGACTCCATCTCAAAGAAAAAAAAGATAGAAAGAAGTTATGTAATAATAGATCTAATATTACGAAAAGCAAAAAGACACTAAAAAGATGAACCAAAAAATCAATAAAAACGGTTACCTATGGAGAGGAAGAAGAAATAAGATAGAGGAGGCAAGTAAAGATGAAAGTCTTTAAAAATATAACTTGTTATAAAGCTTTTCATTCTTAAGTGTTTTTAAAACACCTAAAATGAAATCAAATAAAAATAGAAAGCAACATATAAAGTTGAAACCAAATCAAAAACAAAGAAAATAATTTAACTGTATATCCATTTAGTGATATAAACCACACAGAGATAACAACTTTTTAAGTAACTTTTAGCTGTGTTGACATAGTAGAAAATAAGAACACCTAAAAATAAAAGAAATCAAACTTCAATCAGTAGTCTAGTGTAGAGTGGTAGTATTGCTATTATCATTCTGAAACTACTTTATGTATGTTGTAGATTAATGCAAATAAGTAATTTTAAGAAACAAAAGTTAGCTTAAAACAGATACAGTTGTAAAAACCAAATCTTGAAGAAGAAAACATAAATTTAAATTGGAAATATATATGTGAACTGCAATTTTTTTTCTTTCTAAAAAATACTATTTCTTGCTAATTCTATGAAGCAATGATGACTCAATAGCAATAAGCACACCTAATGCCTGGACTGCAGTATTTAAATACCGTAAGAAAGCTGAGCAACCTGAGGTAATGAATCATTCTACATCTGCATGGAAAATATACAAGATGCATTTGGATTATCTAGTTGTAATAGAAATCCGGAAAGTGATCAAATATAAATGAATTATATTAAAGGGACATAGGAACAAACATAGAGGAAATCTGGCCAAGAGTTAGAAAATTGGCACATGTAAAACCATAATGAGTACAATTTATTGTAACATATTGAAATATACAAATTCATGTGTTCATAAGGTTACTCAAAAACATAAAGAGTTTGGGAAAATAAGACAGGAAACAAAACCTGCCAAAATGCAATAGGAAGCAAAGAGGGCATCAACTCCTTACTCAGAAAATTGACAAAAGGAGAGGTTAAACATTTATCATGTTTTTCCTTCACCAGTTCTATTTCCATACAACCAAATGGTCCAAGCTAATGAGGAATTTTTGTTTATTTGTTTTTTGTATTTTGTGGAAATAATTAAAAAAAAAAAACACTAGAGAACACCATTTTAAACCTCTGATAAAATAATTGATTCAGGCAATTATTGTCAGTGGATATAAAATTATTGAAAAATTGACAGACTGACAGTGAACTTCATAATGATTGGATCAATCAACTACCCCCAAATCCTCTGATCAATTTTAGTATCACTGAATGCGAGACAATAAAATACCACTTTTCTCTTTGTGTGAGACAACATGAAGTGCAGCGTACCATTTTTGAAGCGCTCTTGACAAAAAAAAAAACAAAACAAAACAAAACCATAAACAAAAAAACCAAGAGCAAACTCAAATCCAATTAAGTCTTTATCATTAACTTCTATTTTTATGAAATATAAGGAATAGAGCAACAAATTAAGCCACACTAAGAGGACATTGACAAACAAATGTAAATGGAAGACATTCAATAGGAGAGCTGATTTCGCTTCTATGAAAAATCAATGATATAAAAATAAAGGAGGGCATCAGCTCCTGGTCACAGTCTTAAGAGACACGTCACTCAAAAGTAAACTGTGAACAAAATGTTGCCTTAAAAATATTATTACAATGTCAGCATGAATTACATATTGATATCAAGAAACTGCTTTTCAAAATGTTTGACAATGACAACGTGATTATGCAAGGAAATGCCCACATAGATGCCTACTGAAGAATGAATGGGTGAACTGTCATGAAGTCTGGCATTTATTTTAAAATACTTCAGTAAAGAACAAAAGAAGGAAAAGGACGAATGAAACCAATATGACAAAATCTTAATAACTGTTACATCTGGGTGATGAATATATAGAAGTTAGTTGTACTATTCTATTTGGTATATTTTTAAAAATTTGTAGTAATTTTTAAGTTGCAAAATGAATTAAAAATTATTGTAATTATTTCTTAAATTTTTTTTTTATTCATTGGATAGACAAAATTAACAAAAGACCTGGAAAATAATCAAGCTCATACTCGGGGCTCAGTTACTGCACCATTCTTGGTTTCAGGTAAAGTTGAATGAAAAACGTAGGTCTCAAGTAGTGATGATATAAATGGGAGGCTGTACTCTGATATTCCAATGAGACAGAGGCTCTTAGAATTTCAGCCAAAGTAGTTTATATGGTATATTAAATACTTGTATGGAAAAGGAAATATATAACAAAAGATGGACTACTTAAAAATTGCATTACAGGGGAATTAATTTTCCAAAATCTTCGATTTTTGAAAAACTTCTGATTTGTAATTAATCTACTTTACTAATATAGAAAAGATGAATTTTAGCCCAATACTACCTTCAAGAAAGGGATCATGAAATTGAAATCACAACTTAAACACACACACACACACACACATACACACTTAAGCTGGTATATACTCTGTGTCAGGCACTGCTATATGCCCTAGAAATACACAAATATGATGTGGAGAAGCTAGAAGTTTAATGAGGAACACAGAAATCTGAATATTTAAGATGCTCAAGCTAAATTTGAAATCATGAGAAGGAGATAAAATAGAAAACAGATGAAACAATTTTTGTGAGGTCATTCCCTAGAGGAAAAATGCTTTCAGTGAAGAAAAGCATGAAGCAGAGAATGGACATGGAGGTCTATAGGGTATTATGAGTAGATTTGTGTTCCTTAAGCTCCAAGATAAGGCACCAATTGCTTAATGGATCTTACTTTGAAATAGAATCCAAAACCAGATGAATAGGAGAGAATTATTCATTTGTGAAAGAAAGAATATGAAATCAAATTATCACAGATAATGACACCAAAGAACCTAAATTTACTGACTGAGAGGAGCAAAAGTCAAAACACACAAATGTGAAGTACACAACAGTACACTATGAAGAAAAATAAAACTATTGTTAAAGTCAAATGACTTTTATGTTGTTCTGTTAATTTTTAAACATTGTATTATGTGTACTGGTTTGTGTATTTAAAATGTATAACATAAATGTATAACATAAAAAGTTAGATGAATAGAAAAGGATGCCTCTGTCTAATCACATGACGGGGGAAAAGTGTTTCAACATAAATTTAATACTTGCTGACCACTTTTGCATGTTGAATCATCATTCAAGCACATTTAAGAAGCCATAATATTTTGATGAAAATTTAGGGTGAGTCATTATACAAAGTTAAAAATCCTATCATACTATAAATGCCTATCCTTTCTTACACATTTTAGGCAAGTTATTTTTGCATATAGTAGGTTTTCTTAAAGTTGGTCCCAACTCCACTAATAATTAGTTGTGTATTCGCTCAATTCTATAACCATGGTCGAGAGAATACCATACTACTTTCACAGTCAGATCAAAAAGTTAAGATGTAAAATGAGTTGACACAGCACTGAAAATAACTGTTACACCTTAGAAGGTGAAATTCCAGAAGTTAGTTTTCTAGCAAGTGAAAGCTGATATCACAAAATACTAATTGATATGATAGCACCATCAATTTCTTCAAGGTATCTGTGTGTCTGAGATTTTATCAAGATGACATATTTAGGAAAGAGGTAGAAAATCATGAAGTAAGAAATTAAGTATTTTCTATGTTATAAAAAACATTTTAAAGTAAGGATCTAAAAAGAAATGTTCATTTTTTTTCATTATATTTCCAATTCTGTGTTCTTTTCCTGTTGTTTATTCTGAATTGTAAAAGTAACAAATTTGCATTGAGTATGCATTTCTCAAATTCTATGCCTATTCAGAGAAAGCTTTCTAAGAAATGGATTTTTTGGCGTAAGTTTCAATAAGCTAACTATAAAATCAGACTTATAACTAATGTTTTCTACTGTACTCAAGTATGCTCAGTATTCAATCCATGAAGAAAGTGTAGCAGTTGAGCATCCATTCCTTTGAATTAAAGAATGTAGCAGGTCCATTTAGCAGCATCACTATAGAGAAAAGCATAACCATACATTTTAAAAACGCCCTGGGTTGGCACCAACCAATAACTGAGGATATCAATAAAAAGTAAAAGATGAGGTTGATGGATTACAGAAATTCAGTTGGGAGAGAAAATGGAGAAGCAAACTAACATGTAATAAAGTTAGCTGTTGAAGGTCAAATAAATTTTGTTTTTATTTTATCTTTTCTGTGGGTATGTAGGTTTGTCTTTAAAGTTTTATAAAAGGAATTTTTAGTAAAGGTTTTAACGCTTTAATATGGAAAGTCTGTGGCCTAAGATATGCCATATATTAATGATGAAATAGTGGGTTAATTTCCAAATGAACCTAATCTTGTGTATGAGATAATATGGCTTGCTGCATGCAGAGGCAATTACATGTTTAATACATTTGGTGTTGGACATCAATCTTGCTAAATCAATCATTATAAATTATCTTACAAGGGTACCTGCAATTCAATGGCAAAACCTCAAGCAGAAAGTCAGCAAAGTTTACCCAACAAAAGTAACAGAGATTTTATTGTAGCTCAAGAACAATTCTGAGAGAATATTCAAGGATGTCTGGCTATGATAATCCATACTCATTGCACTAAGCCTTCTTGACCTTTCACAGCCTCCTGTGTCTCACACAGCACCTAATGGGATTGTAGCAATTCACAGTTCTCTTCAATGTAAGTTTCTGCAGCATCACTGCATCCAGATAGGCAGATGAATAACTCTTATACTCACTTAAAAATTAGAAAATGTATTGTATTTCTAGTTTTCATCCACAGGCTTCTCTAATTAACATAACTTTTTAAACAGTGAATAAAGATTACAAGGGTGACCATAGCAGCTAGACTGGTAATATGTAGAATTCTTTGAATTGGGGGGAATTCAACCCATGAGCTTACTCAGAAAGGAGGAAAGCAGATTGATTTGTTTGAAAATGGAAATATCTCCCTTCCCGCCTCTTCTCCACCTCAGGCTTCAGTGCTTATTCCTTTTGTTTACTTCCCATGCATCTTGAAAGTATCATCATTATTCTGCAACAAGATTCCTTAAAGAGGTCATTGCTGGTGTACATAACCTTGTTATGTAAAGAGAAATTTCTTAAATTTTTCCATCTTCTTTTTCCCTTTTATATTAATAAATACATATAAATACACATACTATATATTAAATATACATACACATGCACACACATATATACATATCTACTATTAGCAAATACTGGCTTTTCATTCAATGCCTTTGGTATGCTCTCTTAAACAGTTTCAAGACTGATTTCAACAAAAGATATCTTGCATGTTTTGGAAGGAGTAAGATTTGAACCCTACTACCACTATTATGAGCTCATTCACCTACCTTAAGTTAAAAAAACAGACCTGGCAAAAGCATGTATATTCATGTACAGATGGCACCTAGGTATGTATATCCATTCTTAGCCTTACACTTTGTTTCCCTGATGTGTAGATCTAAAAAATAATTAATGGAAATAATAATCATGTCTCTCTATTGGTATATTTAATAATATAAGGACTAAAAAGTCATACTGTAATGAAATACATCTTTATTGATTAACATGCTGAAATGCTCTGGCTAAATGTCAGTGTTCATTTCCACACATGGTTTCCATTTGGAGCTAGTGTCTCTGTAAGTCAGTAACAGTCTCCTCTGTCTAAGAGCATGCTCCTCTGACTTTCTCAAACGGTCATCTAAAATGGCTGCCTAATGGGCTGGCCAGATGACTTCGGGTATGAAAACCTCTTTCAGCCTATTACAAGGTAATTTTACCTAATGGGCTTTCGTATCACTCTGTTCCTCAGAGCTGCAGCCCCATTCTCTATTTCACTGCCCGCCTCTGGCTCTGAGCCTAAGTCATCAAACCCAAATATTTAAAAGCATTATAACCCTACTTGAAACTACTTACATTTTAATTTTGTATAAAACTTATATAGACAACCTAACAGCTCAACTTGGCTCCAGACAGTATCACAATAATATACAACATAGCTAAAAAGGCATTCCAATTTTTTCTAATTGGTCCTCATATGAAAATGAGAAAAGGCTTTCAGCCTACTAAATTATTCAGTGGTACTATGCATTCTCTAAATTTATTAGTCTTGGCTGATACAGTTTTAGACATAAATGTCAGAATCTGAACTAAAACTGCAATAAATAGAACTGTCTTTACCGACAATGGTTGTTAAAAAAACGTTGCATTTTCATACTTCACTTGTAGTGACTATATATCATCAAATTTATTTTGATAAAAAGTTTAACAAAGTGAGAGGAACAGATCAAACTAAAATCACATTCACTAACTTAAGGACTATGTGAGGGCAAGTAATCACATATTTTTGGTTAATTGCTTCACACATATTCCTGTTTTTAACACTTTTGTAGAAAATAAGACAAGATTACTAAATGTGTTATGGGAGTTATGTCAAAGATCACACATTACCCTACTTGGTTTTTGTACTGTTCTAGTTTACAAAAAAGATAAGCAAAAGTAGTAAAAGTAAAATAAGATACAAAATATCTCTTGATGTAGTTAAAAAAAAAAAAAAAAGGAAAGTTTTAAGTCAGTCTTTGCCCTCATCCATTTTTGAAATTATTGCAACACTTAGAAACTACTCCTATTTTATAATCCAATAGTTTCTTAATCTTTCCCTTACTTTAAATTACATCAGCCTCTGACACAGTTGTCTCCTTTCTTCTTGAGGCTTTTAATAGGCTCACTTAATAAAAATGATGATGATGCAACAATATTAATAACAAAAACAATAAATAACATTTATTGAACATTGACTATGTTTCAGAGATTGTGTTAAGAGCTTTATCTGAATGATCTTTTGTAAAATCTTCACAATTATCTCTGTAGATTTATTGTGATTAACCCCTCCCTACTCATGAAGAAACTGAGACCCAGAATAAACAAGTGACTTAAATGTTCCAGGGCTACAAATTCATACACAGGCTTCTGGCTCCAGTGCTACATATCTCGCATTTTTAAACGTAAGTGAGATGTTACACTTTGGTTCAGAGCCCACTGGGCTTCCCTTGCTTCCTAATCTCATTCAAGTGTGCACTCAAATAACACACAGAAGGAATTTTCCTCAATATCCCCTCTAAAATATCACTTTGTTTCTACTCTTTAGCATTATTTTTATTTTTAGGGATTACTATCTGCCAATATGTTAAATATCTATACGTGAATGTTTTCCCCCTTTGGAAGCTTTGGGAGCTTCAAAATATCTCTTGATGTAGTTAAAACAAAAAAGGAAAGTTTTAAGTTAGTCATTGCCCTCATCATTTGCCAAATGCATCGTTTGGCAAAGCACCATTTGAAGTTTTGGAAGCTTCAAAAGGACAGAGATTTTGTTTTGTTCATTGCTATAATCCTAATGCCCAGTGTAGTGATGACACATGGTTGATTGTCAATTAACATTTGTGAGAGGGAGGCAGGGAGACAGGAAGAAAAAAAAGGAGGAATGAGGGAAGGAAAAAAAGAATGGAGGCAAAAAGAAAGAAGAAAAGAGGGAAGAAGGGAAGAAGGAAGAAACACAAAAAGAAAGAAACTGATTCTGCCAGGCAATCTTTCTACAGTACTGTATAACTCCTACTGTCTTTTTTATTGTTGCTCTTCCTTTGCTGACTCCTTTTTATTTGCTTCCTAAATATAGGCATTATCTAAGATTTTCTTTTCATGGTGTCTCATTGCTTTCTTTCCAGAAACTTCTGTTTTTCCCCCTCCCTTTCTCCTATATTTAAGCAACCAGATTTATTTAGATGAATTCTTATAGTTATGAAGTCCTGATATCACAGAAGTTGAAAACTTTGAAGTTGAAGTTTCCTCCTGCTCTCTGTTAGGAGTAGTGAAAGCCACTGAGCCTAGAATTCATGGATTCTTTCTCTTCCTGTAGAAGTGTAAGAATGTTTGATGAGGAAAAACTCAACCAAAGTTTATTCTCATGGTTTTGTAGCAGTGAGAATAACTGACACACAAGGAGTGCTAAGTCACTCAGGTGCTATTCTAGAGGCTTTAATGCATGTTTCATTAGATCCTCATGTAAACTCCATGAGGAAGATTATTATTTCACTCAGAAGTATATAATGCATCCTATGACTGCTTAGATCCTAGAATATTGAATATCCCATATCCTTGAAAGGAAGTGAACTGAAGTGACCGTGTTTGGGATAATCATGCAAGGATGGGGAAAATTAGGGATTCAAGAAGGATACAAATTCTAAGCCCTAAACTATTCCCAACCTAAAGCATTGAATCAAATTTATAACAACACACAAAAAAGAAAACCCACACACATAACAACAACAACAAAAAACATGAAAATTGACAGTTTAAAAAAAAAAAAACCAACAGCAATTCAGGGAGAAAATTTTCTGAGAGCACATGATGATTGGATATCATTAAATAAACATATATTGCTACCACATCTAGATTACAGTAAAAAAATTACAAGACTTACAGTTATTTAATTTCAAAACTCTAAACATTCCTAGGAATTGTCAGTTTAATTCTCCTTTGAAATGGATTGCAATTCTATTCCAAGATTGTGTATACACTATTCTAGACATTTATATGGGAACCACAATATTTAATCACTACCCAGATGTTTCCAAAGAAATGTCCCAGATGGTAGACACTAGGTCTGAAAGATCCAAGTTGTGAAATTTTCAGAATTCTTATTAAGCTAAAACTTCTATTCAATACATAAAACTAAATTAGAATACTCTCTTTTTGTTTTTGTTTTCCTACCTGATTTTGCTTACTTTTTTTCTATTTCTATTGTCAATACTCTAAATCAGCTTTCTCAAGTTTCATTCCTAATATTGTAATAAGTATTCTTTCAACTGCTCACATTTTTCACTCACAATCACCTCTACATACAGACATGAAATGGAAGATACACTGTGTTTAGGAAACCTGAGGCTTTCCTTACTCTAAGGATAAATTCCAAATTACGTAAACTATCTTTAAAGTCTCTCAATAATCTGATAACACCAGGCACATTGAATATTATCTTTCAGTATTTGCCAAAAAAAAAAGAAGCAGCAATATTCATTGTTCTAATTTACACTACAACTACCAAACCTTTACTTGGTGAAGACTTGATTCAAGTCTCTATATAAAGAACTAAAGAGTATAATGTCCTAGCCTCAATGTCCTAAGTTGCCATATATTTTCTTCTTCTTTTAAAAATTTAAAACTTCACTACTCTATTCTCCTGTTTAGTTTGAGTTCACCAATTTAATACACTTTTCCTTTCAGATTTGTTCTGATATAGCCGAGTTTTCTGACCAGAAGAATTTCAATGAGGGAACTAAAACAATTTAGATTTAACAGAAGTGAGGTCAAAAATGAATTCATCTATGCAAATGTATATGTTTATATTTTATTTTTAATGGAAATATGGTAATCATACTTATTTATGGGCTACAGTGTGAGGTTTCCATACATAAATACATGTGTAATGAACAAGTCAGGATAATTAGCAAATTCATCATTTTAAACACTTGTCATTTATTTGTGATGAGAACGTTCAAAATCCTCTCTTCTAGGTATTTTGAAGTACACATGATTGTTGACCATTGGCATTCTACTGTGCAATAGAACACCAGAAATTATTCCCCTATCTAACTTTGTGACCATTCACCATCCTCTCCTCAGCCCCATCCCCTCTACTCTCCCCTCTACATTCTCTTCGGTAACCACTATTCTACTTTCTAATTCTATGAGGTCAACTTTTTAAGATTCCACATGAGTGAAATCATGGAGGTATTTGTTGTTCTCTGCTTGGTTTGTTCCAATTAATATAACATCCTTTAGGTTCACCCACGTTGTGCAAATGACAGGATTTCGTTAATTTTTAATGCTTTATTTCATGACTACATATATACCATATTTTCTATATCTATTCATCTGTTGTTGTATACTTAGGTTGATTCCGTATCTTGACTATTGTGAATATAATAACAGTTGAATAGTGCGGGAATAAACCTGGGAGTGCAGATATCTCTTTGATACATTGATTCAACTTCCTTTAGATATATACTCAGTAGTGGGATTGTTTAACATTTTTGTATAGAGTTGTTTGAGCTCTGTTGAGGTTATTATTATAATCCCTTGCTAGATGGATAGTTTACAAATATTTTCTCCCATTCTCTGGGTTCTCTCTTTACTTTGTTGATTGTTTTCTTTGCTGTGCAGAATCCTTTTAACTTGATATAATCTCCGATTTGTTCATTTTCCCTTTAGTTGCCTGTGCTTGTGGGACATTACTCAGTAAATCTTTGTCCAGTTCAATGTCCTGGAGAGTTTCCCTGATGTTTTCTTTTAGTTCATTCATAGTTCAAGGTCTTAGATTTAAGTCTTTAATCCATTTTGATTTGATTTTTGTGTATGATGAGAGATAGGTGTTCAGTTTGATTCTTCCACATATGGAGATCCAAGTTTCTCAGCACCATTAATTGAAGGGTTTGTCCTTCTTCTCTTGGTACCTTGTTTGAAAATAAGTTCACTTTAGATGTATGAATTTGTTTCTGGGTTCTCTGTTCCGTTCCATTGAATGATGTGTCTGTCTTTATGGCAACACCATGCCGTTTTGGTTACTTAACTCTGTAGTATAATTTGAAATCAGGTAATGTAATTTCTCCTGTTTTGTTCTTTTTGCTCAGGATAGATTTGGCTATTCTGGGTATTTGGGGGTTCCATATAAATTTTAGGATTGTTTTTTCTATTTTTTTTTTTTTGAAGAATGCCCTTGGTATTTTGATAGGGATTGCACTGAATCTGTAGATTGCTTTGGGTAGTATAGACATGCTTACAGTATTGATTCTTCCAACAGATGAACATAGAATAGCTTTCCTTTTGTGTGTGTATCCTCTTCAATTCTTTCATCAAAGTTCTATAGATTTCATTGTAGCAAACTCTTACTTCTTTGGTTAATTCCTAGGTATTTAACTTT
>NW_012102354.1:2415031-2429426 GCF_000951045.1 Mandrillus leucophaeus
TTACTGGGAGAGTTTTTATTAAGGCTTCAATCTCCTTACTTCTAGATTTCCCAATTGACTAGTACATAGTTGCTCGTAGTAGCCTCTAATGATCTTTTAAGTTTTTGTGGTATTGGTTGTTATATCTCCTCTTTAATTTCCATTTTTATTTATTTGAGTCTTCTCTCTTTTTTCTTAGTCTGTCTAAAGGTCTGTCAATTTTGTTTATCTTTTCAAAGAACCAACTTTATGTTTCATTGATCTTTTATTTTCTTAATTTTAATTTCATTTTTTTCTACTCTGATATTTATTATTTATTTTCTTCTACTAATTTTTGGTTTGGTTTGCTCTTACTTTTCTAGTTCATTAACATTCATTATTGGTTGTTTATTTGAAGTTTTTCTTCTTTTTTCATGTAGGCACTTATAGCTATATATTTCCCTCTTAGTACTGCTGTCACTGTATGCCAGAGGTTTTGGTATGTTGTGCTTCCATTATCATTTTTTTGAAAATATTTTTCAATTTTCTTCTTAATTTGTTCATTTACCCACTGGTCATTCAGGAGTATGTTATTTAATTTCCATGTGTTCCTATAGTTTCCAAAATTCCTCTTTGTAGTCGATTTCTAGTTGTATTCCATTGTGGTCAGATAAAATAATTGATTTTATTTCATTTTGAATGTTTTAAGATTTGCCTTGTAGCTAACATATAGTCTATCCTTGAGAATACTCCATGTGCTGTGGAGAGCAATGTGTATTCTGCAGTCACTGGATGCAATGCTTTGTAAATATCTATTAAGCCCATTTGGTCTACAGGGAAGATTAAGTCTGATGTTTCTTTGTTGATTTTCTGTCTGGAAGATCTGTCCAATGTGGAAAGTGGGGTACTGAAGCCTCCAGCTATTATTGTTTTGTGGTCTATCTCTGCCTTTAGCACTAATAATATTTATTTTACCTATCTGGGTGCTCCAGTGTTGGGTGCATATGTATTTACCATTGTTATGTCTTCTTATTGAATCAACCCATTTATAATTATATAATGACCTTATTTGTCTCTTTTTATCATTTTTGTCTCAAAATATGTTTTGACTTCTATCTTGTTAGGTTGTATTTGTGTAGGAATACATATAGCTATTCCTGCTCTTTTTTGATTTCTATTGGCATGAAATACCTTTTTTCGTCCCTTTATTTTCAGTCTATGTTTGACTTTATACAAGAAGTGTGTTTCTTGAAGGCAACAGACCATTGGGTCTTATTTTGTAATCCATTCAGCCACTCTATGTCTTTTGATTGGAGAGTTCATTTACATTCAGTGTTATTATTGATAGATAAGAATTTACCTCTGTAATTTTGTTATTTTGTTTCTGGTTGTTTTATAGTCCTTCCTTCCTTCCTTCCTTCCTTCCTTCCTTCCTTCCTTCCTTCTTTCCTTCCTTCCTTCTTTCCTTCCTTCCTGTCTCTTCCTTTTCCTTTCCTTATTCCTTGCCTTTCTCCTTTCTTTTCTTTCCTTTCCTTATTCCTTTACTTTCCTTTTCCTTTCCCATTTCCTTTCCCCTTTCCCTTTCCCTCTATCCTTCCCTTTATTCCCTTCCCTTCCCTTCCATTCACTTCTCTTCCCTTCCCTTCCTTTCCCTTCCCTTCCCTTTCTCTTCCTTTTAGAGTAGGTAAATTTCCCTGGTGGTATGTTTCAAATTCTTGCTTTTTTATTTTTTGTGTATACATTATATTTTTTTGATTTGAGGTTACTATGAGGGTGGCAGGTAATATCTTATAATCCACTATTTTAAACTGATGACAACTTAACACCGATTGCATAAACAGACTAACAAACAAATAAAAAGAAAACTAATAAAAACTCCACACTTTGTTCTCCCACTTTTAAAAGTTTGTTCCTACTTATATTGTATTGTATTATGTCTTGAAAAGTTGTAGGTACTATTTTTGATCTGTTCATCTTTTTGTATTTCTACTTAAGATATGAGTAGCTTACACACCACAATTACAGTATTGTAATATTCTTTGTTGTAATGTGTGTTTACTATGGCCAGTGAGTTTTATACCTTCAGATTTCTTATTACTCATTGATGTCCTTTTCTTTCACATTAAAAAAAAAACTCCCCTTAACATTTCTTGTTGGACAAGTCTGGTGTTGATGAAACACCTTGCCTTTTGTTTATCTGGAAAGTCTCTATTTCTCTATGTTTAAAGGATATTCTCAGCAGATATACCATACCAGGGTGAAATTTTTTCCTTCAGCACTATAAATATGCCATGCCACTCTCTATAATTTCCACTGAAAAGTCTGCTGGTAGATATACTGGCTCTCCATTGTATGCTATTTGTTTCTTATCTCTAGCTGCTATTAGGATGCTTTCTTTATCCTTGACTTTTGGAAGTTTGATTATTAGATACCTTGAAATCATGTTCTTTGAGGTAAATCTGCTTGGTGTTTTATAACCTTCTTGTACTTGGATATTGACATCTTTCTCTAGGTTTGGGAAGTTCTCTGATATTATCTCTTTGAATAAACTTTATCCCCTCTCTCGATCTCATCTTTAAGGACAGTTACTCTTAGATTTGCCCTTCTGAGGCCATTCGCTAAGTTTTGTAGGCAAGTTTTTTGTTGGTTTGTTTATTCCTTTCTGTTTTGTCTTCTCTGTGTATTTTCAGATAGCCTGATTTCAAGCTCACTAACTCTTTTCACATATCGCTGTTTTTTTGGGGTTGGTCCCTGGTGCCTTATTTAGTTTGTTTGGTGAGGTCATGTTTCCCTGGATGATCTTGATGCCTGTGGATATTCTTTGGTGTTTGGGCACTGAACAGATAGGTAATTAATGTAGTCTTTGTAGTCTGGGCTTGTTCGTACTCATACATTTTGGGAAGGCTTTCTAGAAATTTCAAGGGATTTGGGTGCTTTTTGTTTATGTGTTTGTTTGTTTCAGACAGTGTCTCTGTCACTTAGGCTGATGTGCAGTGGCATGATCATGGCTCACTGCTGCCTTAACTTCCTGGGCTTAATCAATTCTCTTACTTCAGCCTCCTGAGTAGCTAGAAGTACAGGTACATGCCAGAATGCCTGACTAATTTTTATATTTTTTGTAGAGATATAGTTTCACCATGTTGTCCAGGCTGGCCTCCAACTCCTGGGCTCAAGTAATCTGCTAGGCTTGGCCTTCCAAAGTGCTGGAATTACAGGTGTGAGACACTGCATCTGGCCAGGACTTGGGAGTTGTGATATAAATTTTAGGTCACTGCAGCCAGATCTACATTAAGGGGCACCCCAAACCCAGTAACACTGTGGTTCTTGCAGACTCATAGAGATACCACCTAGGTGGTCTTGGATAAGATCTTGAAGAATTCTCTGGCTTACCTGGTAAAGACTCTTATTCTCTTCCCTTACTTTCTCCTAAACAAATGTAGTCTCTCTCTCTCTCTCTGTGCCACACTGCCTGGATCTGGGTGAGGGCTAACACAAGTACGCCTGGACCTACCACTACTGAGACTGCACTGGGTCAGACCTGATGTCAGCACAGCACTGGGTCCTAACCAAGGCCTGCTGTAACCACTACCTGGCTATGTTAAAAGTTTTTCTATGTTCACTCAAGACCCTGGGGCTCTACAATCAACAGGTGGCAAAGCAGTCAGGTTTGTGTCTTTTGCTTCAGGGTAGCAAGTTTCCTCAAGCCCTAGGTAGGTCCAGAGCCTGGAGTTAGAAATATTAGAAATCTACTTGGTGCTTTATTCTACGGTGGCTATACTGGTACCCAAACCACAAGACAAAGTCCTTCCCACTCCTCCCTCCCCTTTCCGCAGCCAGAAGTGTCTCTCCCCATATCCACCACTACAAAAGGTCCGTGGGGATTACTGCCAGTCTACGGCTGATGTTCACTTAAGGCCCAGGGCTCTTCAGTCAGCTTGTGGTGAATGTTGTCAGATTGAGACTCACCCTTCAGGGAAGTGGGCTCTCCTCTGGCCCAGGGTAGGTCCAGAAATGCCATCCAAGAGCCAAGACCTGGAATTGAGGAACCCAAGAGGCTCCTTTCTGCTTTATCTTACTGTGACTGAGCTAGTACCTAAGCTGAAAGACAAAGTCTACTTTACTCCTCCTCTGCTTTTCTCAAGCAGATGGAGTCTCTCCTCATAGCCACCACAGCTGTGAGTTTGCTGTGACACATCTGAAGCCAAAATGTCTCAGTATCTCACCCAAGGCCTGTAAGGTGTAACACCTGGCTACTGCTGTCGATTACTCAGGGCTCAATGACTCTTTAGTCAGCAGATGATGGATCCTGCCAGTACTTGGTCCTTTCCTTCAAGGCAGCAAGTTCCCTTCTGGCCCAGGGTGTGTCTAGAAGTGTTGTCCAGGAACTAGGGCCTGGAATGGGACTTCATGATTCTATCCTGTGCTCTATCTTATGGTGGCTGAGCTGATATCCAAGTTACAAGACAAGGTCCTCTTTACTCCCTTCCTCTCCTCTCCTCAAGCAGAAGGAATAAGTATCTTTCAGAGCTGTAAGCTGTTCTGCCTGAGATCGGGGGAGGGGTGGTACAAGCACTTCCTCAATCACTCTAGCTGGTGTCTCACTATGTCATGTAACCAAAACGTCCACTGGCTCTGAGACCAGTATAGCACTAGGAATCACCCAGGAGTTGCAGTCCTTGTGGCCTAGACTGTATTTCAAGTTTATTTAAGACCTCATAGCACCTCAGCCCACAGTGACAATGCTGTCAGACTCAAGTTCAGATTGCTGGACTGGTCAATTTAGCTCTGGCTAGCACTTGTCTAAATGCTCCCTCTGTGGGTATCAGGTAAATTCTGCCTTGTGTTGGCAGTACTGAGTTCCAATGCAAAGTCCCACAATCACTGTGCTCTCCCTCCCACAAGTGCACAGATTCTCTGTCAGTCACATGGCCACTGCTGGGGAATGGAGAGGGGTGGCCTCGGCATTTAAGACTGTCATTCCTACCCTCATCAGTGCTTCTTTTAGTGATATGAAGTTAAATCAGGTGCTTTCATCACTCACCTGATTTTTTGTTCATAAAAGCACTTTCATAATAAAGTGCTTTTTTGTGTAGACAGTTGTTATATTTGGTGTGCCTGCAGGAAGGACAAGTGGTGAAGGCTTCTATTTATCCATACTGATCTGTCTCCTCCTGAATTTCTTATATTCTAGATATTAATTCCTTGTCAGATGCATAGGTTCTACATATTTTCTCTCATTTTGTAGGTTATCTCTTCATTCTATTGATTGTTTCCTTTGCTGTGTGCAAGTTTTGTAGTTGATGTAATTCCATTTTGTCTATTTTTTCCTTTTGTTGTCTGTGATTTTGAGGGCTTATTAAAAAAATTCTTGCCCAGATGAGTATCATGAAGCATTTATGTTTTATTCTAGTACTTTCATGGTTTTAGGTCCTAAATTTAAGTCTAACAAGTACGTGGCAAAAAATTGGAAAACTAAAAAGAAATGGATAAATTTTGGATACATAAAACATACCAAGATTGAATCAAAAGAAATAGAAAACTTAAACAGATCAATAACAAGTAATGAGACTCCGTAATGAAAAGTCTTCTGTCTAATGAAAGCTTAGGAGCTGATGGATTAAATGCTGAATTCTAGCAAATATTTAAAAAAGAACTAATACCAATTCTTCTCAAACAATTCCTAAAGGATGTAATGGAGGGAATTCTAAACTCACTCTGTGAGGCCAGGATTAGGCTGATACCAAAACTAGACAAGAAAACAAACAAAAAGAAAACTACAGAACTAGAGTCTAATATCCCTAAAGAACATAGATGCAAAAGTTCTCAATAAAATAGTAGGAAAATAAATCTAACACTGCATCAAAAACATCATTCACCATGATGAAGTAGAATTCATCCCAGGGATGCAAGGATGGTTCAGCATAGGCAAATCAATAAATGTGATACATCCCATTAACCAAATGAAAGACAAAATACTAATGATCATCTCTATAGATCCAGAAAAAGCATTTGATAAATTCAACATCACTTCATGATAGAAATCCTAAACAAATTAGGTATGGAAGAAATATACCCAATATAATAAACACCCTATTTGACAAACCCACAGTTAACATGCCAAATGAGGGAAAATTAAAAGTTTTTCCTCTAAGAACTGGCATAAGACAAGGATGCTCACTTTCACCACTTCTGTCCAGCAGAGTATTGGAAGTCCTAACTAGAGCAATTAAAAAGGGGAAAAATAAAAGGCACTGAAATTGGAAAGGAAGAGGTTTAAATTGTCCTTATTTTTAGTTGACATAATCTTATATATAGAAACACCACAGACTCCCCAAAAACTGTTAGAACTAATGAACAAATTTAGTACAGTTGCAGCATTTAGAATTAATATGCAAAAATCTGTAGTGTTTCTATACACCAATAGCAAACTATCTGAAAAAGAAACAAAGCAACCCCATTTACAATAGCTACAAAAAATAATACTTAAAAATACAATTTAACCAAGGAAGTGAAAGATCTCTACAATGTTAACAATAAAACATTGATAAAATAAATTGAAGAGGACACTAGTAAATGGGTTTATAGCCTATGTTTATAGATTGGAAGAATTAATATTGTTAAAATGTTCACAGTATCCAAAGTGACCTATGGATTCAGTGCAATCCCTATCAAAATATCCACAACATTTTGCACAGAAATACAAAAAAAAAATTGAAAAGTTCTTATGGAATAAAAAAATACCTCAAATAGCCAAAGCAATACTGAGACAAAGCTATATGCATAATAGCTAACGAAAAAAGCATGGTAATGGCATAAAATCAGACATATGGACCAATGGAACAAAATAGAGAGCCCAGAAATCAATTCACACATTTACAGCCAACTAATTTTCAACCAAGACCACACCAAAACCACACATTAGGGACAGGATAGTCTCTAATAATTGTTGCTGGGAAAACAAAATATCTACATGCAGAAGAATAAAACTGAACCCCTACCTCCATCACTTATAGAAATCAACTCAAACTTTTTAATGGTACCTATTCCTTAAGTTTACTGTATCTATATGCACGTAAACTGAAGTCCTGCAATGTAAGCACCCACTTTTCACAAACATTAATAATTTGATTAGGGAAAAATAAGTACTTAACATTGAGTAAAACAAACTACATTCTCAAAGGGCAAGCAAGTATCCTTTTAAAAGTTATCATTATTGTACGACTAGAAAACAATAACTAGATTCTTAGATTTTTGAATGCAGATACATTTGACCCTTGCACAACGTGTGTTTGGACTGTGTGGGCCAACATGTATAGATTTTTTTAAATAAATACAATCACCCTTCTATAACTGCAGGTTCCACATCCACAACTGAATGTGTATCAAAAATACAGTCAGTCAGCTACTTCAGAAGCTGAGGCAGGAGTATCACTTGAGTCCCCGAGTTCAGGATTACAATGAGCTACGACCACCACTGCTCTCAAGCTTGTGTGACAGAGCAAGACCCCATCTCAAACAAACAACAGCATTTTGGGGACGCAAAACCCATGGATACAAAGGGCTGATTTTCATATATGCAGGTTCTGAAGGGCCCACTGTGGGACCTGAGTATGCACTGATTCGGTATCTGTGGGGGTCCTGGGACCAATCCCCTTTGGATACCAAGGGACAACTTTACACTGATTTTTGCCTATCTTCTATAACCCTAGAAGAATAGGATGTATATATAGGTGCTGAATCGATACTTGTATGTTTCTTTAGTAAGAAACTTCATGCGTTTTTAAATTATCAAGAGGTGGAATAAGTTACATGGTGATGCTTACCAAAAACTTAAAAACATTATTCACAAACCAAAGAATAAAGTCACTTTTATCCTACTTTTCAGAGGAATCAAATGACAGCAGCTGAAATAACAAAAATCAAAGGATAAAACTTCTCTAGTATCAATAAAACAAAGAAAACGCCACACTCCTAAAAATATTTATATATGTCTATCTATCTATCTATCTATCTATCTATCTATCTATCTATCTATCTATCAATCATCTATCTATCCATACTTAAAGCATAAAATATAAAGCATATCAAGTAAAATAGTACCATGAAATTGTAAGGGAATGTATTGAAAGCTAACACTTTCCTCTTCAAAGTTCACTGGGATGTTGCTTTCCTAAACCTTGTAGTCAAAGACCATTTCTTGAAGTAAAGTAGGGAAAAGAAGGGGGAAAAATCGTGTATTTCAGATTACAACACAAAGAGCTTGTGCCCAGGACACTGCCGTGGGTCATGTCAATCACGAAGGTAGAAAAAATATATTTCTCTAGGAGAGTGTTAGGCCCCCAAATCATGCCCCCAGCACCCTTTCTTCAACTCCCCATGTAACCAAGCAGCTCAACTTCAAAATGCATTTTAAAACTTTTTTCTTTTCTCCCTTGTCTTGAGATGTAACCTGAAAGCAAACTGCAGACACCTTTTCCCATAACCTTAAAATAGACTCTACATCCCTCCCTTTCCCACCGTATACTCCCTTCACATTTATCTAACTATATGCTAGTACTTAATTCTGTACTTACTTAGAAGTTCCAAGGGCTAATCTTGAGACAGACAAACCAAGCCCAGAGACCCAGCTGCACAATTCCAGAGATTATCTCAAGGAGGCTAGTCAACAACCTGGCCGTTGTTGAGATGACTCCAGCCCATGTTCCAGGTGGAATGAGACTTAAGATAGCCACTGAAACAAGACATGCAGACCTTGTACTCAGCACAATTCCTGCATGCCTCCCCATATCAAGTTTCCCTTTTGAAATCCCCGCCTCCTCCCCAGAAATTTAAAGTGGTTACTTTAGATGAGAATCTGGGCATTTCCCCATCACTAGTTTTGATTAATAAAGTAACTTTCTTTTTACCATACCTTGCACTTGTCACTGGACTCTGTAAGCAGCAAGTGGCCAGACCTGTGTTCAGTTACACCTATACCATTGTTCAGCAAGCATTGAATCCCTCCGAAAATGAATAATAATCAGACAAAAAGTCACAAAAGACTTCCCCATGGAAACCAGAAACAACAACAGTAGCAATAATGAGACAGAACCAAAAATGGGCAAAGTGGGGTGCCTGGATAAAGAGTTCATGAGGAAAAGGCAATATTCATGCAAATTAACATTAAGATTCTTAGACAAATAATTTTCTACAGTCATTAAGACAATATGGTTACAGAGATTCAGAGTTCAGATGCAATAAACTGAAAGAGATGAAGAGGGGCTAACAGAGCAACGTGGAAACATAGAAGAGAAAAATGAAAATATACCACAGCCAAAACACACATGCAGTACAGACGAACTGTGATGAAAGCTAAGTAGGATACATGGTGGATAGCTTGCGGAAAACGTACAGTATGAAGTGGAAAGAAAATTGTAAATACTGTTAATTGAGATAACGGATATAGAAAACAAAACAAAAAACTTCAACATAATAAGTGCTCCCAAAGGAACAAAAGAGGAAAGCATTTTTGAAATAAAGGCTTGGGTATGCAAATTGAAATAAAATGTGTTTCTGAGAAATCATATTGAATAATTACAACACTAAGGCATAATCAAATAAAGCTACTGAACTTCAAATATAAAGAGAATCAAATGGATATTCAGGTAGAAAAAGCATGTCACAGACAAGGAAAAAAATCATTTTGGCCTTAGGCGCTAAGCAAAGCAACATATTTATACCAGAAGAAAGTGAAACAATGGCAACACATTTGTCAATGAGATAAATTAATCTTAGGATATTTACTCTGAGACAGGTTGTTCTTTAAGTATAAAAGACAAGCATGCATACTGGAATCATCTCCACAGGACCTTTCTAAAACAAGACCACTATATCTATTAAACCACCAGCCTTTCTACTATCAAGCAGCAAAATCCAGTCTTTTAAGAAAAAAATTACATTAATAACTTAGCAATGGAGAAATTATGATGAGCACTGATTCTACTTAAATATAAAACTAAGATGGAGAACTAAGATTATGAGTAGATTTATAGTATCAGAGCAGAATATTAATGTTATAACCACCATCAGTATAATAATGGGAATAGTAACAAAATAAAAGGGAGAGAGGAGTGTGAGAAAGGAGTCAGAGACAAAGAGTGATTATACTAATTTATCCATCTTTCATCACTCAGGATCAAGAGACTGACTAAAATTAATACACATACTTTAGAAGAGTAATAAATATGTTTTAAAAAATTTTAAATAATCTTTCAGTTTCAGAATATTTTTAAACTATATGGTTCCTGTAATGAATAAATTTGTATCTGAATTTGAGACGTTCCTTAAAGTTGTGTTTTGTGGCTTTTTTAAGTCAAACAAGTTAAATGTAATGTTTTGTAAGCTAAAATATTATGTAAAGAATAATTTCTTTATTCTCAATCATTTGTATTTATTCATCTGTCAATCCATCATCCCAGAAATACCACTTAAAATTAAGAGTAGCTATTTCTGGATAGTGGAAATTTTTGTGATTTCTTGCTTTCTTGTAGTATTTTTTCCCTCCATGGGTTGGGGTATTCGTAATAAGTCTGTATTTTTACAATATTACTATAGTGTCTATTAGCATGGTTAAAATATACTGTTTACTGTGGGTTGAATGTCTCTACCAAAACTAATGTTGAAATTTAATTGCCAGTGTAAAGGTGTCGGGAAACGGAGTCTTTCAGAAGCGATTAGGTTATGAGAGCTTCACCCTTACGAGTAGATTAATGCTGTTATTGAGGGAGTGGGTTAGTTATCACAGGAGTAGCCTCCTGATACAAGGATAACTTTGTGGAAGTTATCATACTAAGTAAAATAACTCAGGAACAGAAAGTCAAACACCAGATGATATGGTTTGGATTTGTGTTCATCCCAAACCACATGTCGAATTGTAATCCCCAGTGATGGAGGAGGGGCATGGTGGGAGATGATTGGATCATGGGGGTGGATTTCCCCTTGCTGTTCTTGTGATAGTGAGTTCTCACGAGATCTTGTTGTTGAAAAGTGTGTAGCACCTCCCCCTTCACTCTCTTCCTCCTTCTCCAGCCATGTAAGACACGCTTGCTTCCTCTTTGCCTTCTGCCATGATTGGAAGCTTCCTGAGTCCTCCCCAGCCATGTTTCCTGTACAGCCTATGGAACTGTGAGCTGATTAAACCTCTTTTCTTTATAAATTACCCAGTTTCAGGTAGTTATAGCAATGTGAGAAAGGACTAGTATACCATGTGTTCTCACATAGAAGTGGGTGATGAACAATGGGGAGAAATGGACATATAGAGTGGAATAGTCAACATAGGAGACTACAAATGTGGGCGAGTTGGGGGAGTGAAGATTAAAAATTACCTATTGCATACAATGTTCACTATTTGGGTGTGGGTACACTAAAAGCCCAGACTTCACCACTACACAATATATGCAGGTAAGAAATCTGCACATGTACCCACAAATCTATAAAAATAAAAAGTAAAATAAAACAGTAGATTTAAGTCTAACCATACCAACAATTAGATTCAATGTAAATTGTCTATCATTCCACTTAAGGGATCAAAGTAGTTATATTATCTTTTTAAAAAGATCTAGATGCTGAGCTCAAGAAAGCCAATTTAGTCACAAAAGCTTACACAGATTAAAAGCGAATGGATGAAAAAGGATACCATGCAAACAATAAGTAAAAGGAGCTTGGAGAAAACATAACAATCCTAAACAGGTACGCACCTACCTAACAGCAAGGTTTTAACATATATGAAGCGCGTGCACACACACATACACACACACACACAAACTAAACAAATTTAAATAAGTGGAATTCGTGCAAAGTATTTTAAGTGACTATAATGAAATTATATTAATAATGAAAGATGAAAGAATTTAATCTCTGAGAGGGTGGTAACTTCACCTGCATTCTTCACAGATACACTCTTGGTGACTGGAATAGTGCCTAGAAGATAATAAGTCATTAATAAATATATGTTGAATGAAAAAATGTTTAAATTTGGCCTGATTTCCTCTATCTGTCTAATGTGCTTGCTTCTGCCTTCTGCCCTTCTACCGTGGGATCACCCCCAACAGATGCTGGCATATGCTCTTGTATTTCCTTATAAATTACGCAGTCAGTGGTATTCTGTTACAACAGCAGTAAGCAGACTAAGAAACTGATGTAACAAATGCCCCCCTAATGTCAGTGCCTTAGCCCCCCAAAAGTTTTAATTTGAATTCATGTCACATCATGAGTCAGCAGTGGCTGTATTACACCATGAAGTCACACAGGAACTCAGGTTGCCATAACTGTCTTAAACATTTCAGAGTGTGGCTGCTCAAGTCACAGGGTCAAGCCTGCCATCAATGGGAAGCAGAAGTATTAATTATCCCCAGGGAGAGGTAACAAATAATTTGAACAATAACACAGTCTGCAACAAATAGAAAGTCATTCTTTGTTATAGAAAATATACTATTCTCAGGCAGAGTAGATCTTAAAATTTAGACCTTTTAAGGCAAAGAAAAAATTCTTACTTTTCTTGATGAGATATCTCTAGCTCTGTGACTTTCCTCTTACCTCTACAAACCCTCTAGCGCTTTGCACAGTTTTTTCCACATAGCAGGTATTCATTCAAAACATGTGTCTTAAATTGGACTAATTTGATATATCAGCTTACGGTAAGATATTATGTTTAAAAATACATTCTGGGTGGAATACTTTTTTCCTTTCTCTCTCTGTCTTTACCTCCTTCCGTCCCTTCTTCTTTTCTTCCTTTTTAATTTTCTCCAAAATGAAAATACCTTCTAGAAGGCAGTAAGAAAAAGAGACAATTTATACATGAAAATAAGTAAGGTGACAGAATTTACCTAAAATAAATCCAGAAGGTCAATCAAATTATAAAATATATGCTTAACCAAAATTGCCACTAAAGAAATCCAAAATCAAAAACAAAACAAATTAAGATAGTTTTCTCTATTTAAAGTTGCCGAAAAATTGAAAAATCTTGTAAGCCTAGTTCTAGTAAAAATACATGTTCTATTTGCTTAGAATTGTCTTGGCTATATGGGCTTTCTTTTGGTTCCATATGAAACTTCAAGTAGTTTTTTCTAATTCCGTGAAGAAAGTCAATGGTAGCTTGATGGGAATAGCATTGAATCTATAAATTACTTTGGACAGTATGGCCATTTTCACGATATTGATTCTTCCTATCCATGAGCATGGAATGTTTCTCCATTTGTTTGTGTCCTCTCTTATTTGCTTGAGCAGTGGTTTGTAGTTCTCCTTGAAGAGGTCCTTCACATCCGTTGTAAGTTGTATTCCTAAGTATTTTATACTCTTTGTAGCAATTGTGAATGGAAGTTCACTCATGATTTGGCTCTCTGTTTGTCTATTATTGGTGTATAGAAATGCTTGTGATTTTTGGACATTAATTTTGTAACCTGAGACTTTCCTGAAGTTGCTTATCAGCTTAAGGAGATTTTGGGCTGAGACGATGGAGTTCTCAAAATAGACAATCATGCCATTTGCAAACAGAGACACTTTGACTTCCTCTCTTCCTATTTGAATACCCTTTATTTTCTTCTTTTGCCTGATTGCCCTGGCCAGAACTTCCAGTACTGTGTTAAATAGGAGTAGTGAGAGAGGGCATCCTTGTCTTGTGCCAATTTTCAAAGGGAATGCTTCCAGTTTTTGCCCATTCAGTATATTGACTGTAGGTTTGTCATAAATAGCTCTTATTTTGAAATGTGTTCCCTCAATACTTATTTTATTGAGAGTTTAGTATGAAGGGTGTCAAATTTTATTGAAGGCCTTTTCTGCATCTATTGAGATAATCATGTGGTTTTTGTCATTGGTTCTGTTTATGTGATAGATTATGTTTGTTGATTTGCGAATGTTGAACCAGCCTAACATCTCAGGGATGAAGCCGACTTGATTGTGGTGGATAAGCTTTTTGATGTGCTGCTGGATTTGGTTTGCCAGTATTTTATTGAGGATTTTCACATGACGTTCATCAGCGATACTGGCCTGAAATTTTCTTTTTTTTTCTTGTGTCTCTGCCAGGTTCTGATATCAGGATGATGCTGGCCTCACAAAATGAGTTAGGGAGGATTCCCACTTTTTCCATTGTTTGGAATAGTTTCAGAAGGAGTGGTACCATCTCCTCTTTGTACATCTGCTAAAATTCGGCTGTGAATCCAACTAGTCCTGGGCTGGTTTTTGGTTGGTAGGCTATTAATTACTACCAAGGTATAATGCTACCTGACTTCAAAGTATACTATAAGCCTACAGTAACCAAAGCAGCATGGTACTGGTACCAAAACAGAGATAGAGACCAATGGAACAAAACAGAGCCCTCAGAAATAATACCACACATCTACAACCATCTGATCTTTGACAAACCTGACAAAAACAAGAAATGGGGAAAGGATTCACTGTTTAA
>NW_012102354.1:2430133-2460503 GCF_000951045.1 Mandrillus leucophaeus
ATATACTCGAAGGATTATAAATCATTGTACTATAAAGACACATATACACGTATATTTACTGCAATACTGTTCACGATAGCAAAGACTTGGAACTAACCTAAATACCATCAATGATAGACTGGATAAAGAAAATGTGGCACATATACCCCATGGAATACTACGCAGACATAAAAAAGGATGAGTTCATGTACTTTGCAGGAACATGGATGAAGCTGGAAACCACCATTCTCAGCAAACTAACACAGGTACGGAAAACCAAACACCATATGTTCTCACTTATAAGTGGAAGCTGAACAATGAGAACACATGGACACAGGAAGGGGAATATAACACACTGGGGCCTGTTGGGGGATGGGGGCTAGGGGAGCGATAGCATTAGGGGAAATACCTAATGTAGATAACAGGTTGAGTGCAGCAAACCACCATGGCACATGTATACCTATGTAACACATCTGCTTGTTCTGCACATGTATCCCAGACCTTACAGTATAATAAAAAAGGAAAAAAATAGGGATAGTATTGATGCTAAACTGTCTCATTTTATAAATCAGTAATATTCAAAAACAGCTTTATGAAGTAATTGCTAAAAAAGATGTATCATCTCATCAAAAGATACAGTTACAGTAAAATGCTACTTTTTGTGTTTAATAAAAAAAGAATACATGGAAGTTATATACTGTTAGTGGGAATATAAATTGCTGTAGCCATTTTAGAAACTATTTTGGCAATATCTATGAAATATTTTTATACATATATATTTTGATTCAGAGTTCCATAGTTAGTAACATAAGTGTACAATGTGGTTGACAAATTATCTTGGAATAAATGAACAACTATATTCACTCAAGCACAGTCTGTAGAAACAAAAAAACAGGACAAGCTAAATGTCCATAAAGAGTAAAACCTAGAAACAACTTAAATGACCATGACTAGAGATACAATGGTAAAGTATGCATTTATTTAGAAATACCTATTACATTTCTATGTGCATATATGTAATGACTTATATGTTAAACTATATCTTATATTGAAAAAACATTGAATATACAAACACACATATATATGGTGACATATGTGTAGAATTATTTTCTGGATATACATACCAGAAGTATTGGCAATAATGGTTATCTTTGGAGATGGATGATGAGAGAAGATTTTTACTTCTTATTTGTATATTTCTTTTGTTTGAATTTTCAAAGTATTACTTTGATTTTAAAAATATCAGTGAGATTATTTGTATGTGGGATATATGGACCATTTTGTGTCTTCTTTTTTTCTGTCTTTAAAAAATTAATAAATGTTATACATATGGAAAAGGTTTATTGTTTTGTCTGTTTAAAAACATATTCTCATTTGTAAAAATAAACCAGGTAACAGAGAAAATAAAAACTATGAAAAAGAAAATAAAATTAGCACAGAATTCCACTTCTGAGACCGTATCTTTTAAAAATACATGACATACAGAAGAATAATCAGCATCAGTCACAACTCAATCCTGTAGGTGAGAAATGATGTCCTCTATATCCTTGAATATTACACACACCTTGTACCCCTATGACACATACACAAAGATGGAATATGGGGTGGAGAGAGAGAGTGTGTTTAATATTATTAGATGATTGGCACAAAATCCCTAAATCTAAGGCACAGGTTTGCCTGTACCAATGTTGCATGAGAAAGTTACAAAAAGGAGCACTGCACTTATGGGTGATACTTAGGTGTGATAGAACATGTGGTGACCAACCCTTTGAACTGATTGAAAATATGCTAGGAAAGTCTGTTCTGCCCCAGTGTTTCACCTAAAAACATCCAACCCAGCAATTCTTCACAGTTAGCTGGAGCACAACCAATTTATCATCTTTCCCTACAATATAAAACAGTAATTTGTGTTAAAGCTCAAATAACCATGAGTAGAACAATGTATTAAGTTGTTATCAGCCATCGAAATCATAGTGTAGATTTGTTTATAAATTCCTTTTCAAAAAGCACAGAACATTAGATGAAAAGAAGTGGTAAAGCTAAAAGGAGGTGGTATTAATATCGATAGAAAAGATGCTTGATATGTTTTTGGTGATAGTATCCCTACTTTTTGCATTGTTACACAATGTATTTTATTTCTTTCTGGCAAGTGAGTGTGCTTTATCGTAATTATGACTAATCCTTCTGGTGTTTACTTTTATCATGCTCTCACTTTCATTAATGTTTCTTTGTCTAAGCAAATAGAAAAGTAATTAGCACAAGGCAAATTTTATTTTATTTTAAGCTCTACATTGTGCTGACAGTGAATCATCTAAGTCCATTGCTTTGACAAATAAAAACGATGGTTAAGAGAAATATACTGAATTAGTATTGGTGGTAGCATAGCCAGGTCCACCCACTGGGTAAATGTGACCACCACCTGAAATCTAGAGATTTCTGATGAATAAAGTAATTATGAATAATACTGCATACCTTGCCTGTTTCGGAGCATATGGCAGGAGCTCTGCATTGCCAAGAAAGAATGTTTCTGTTTGCATGTATTCTTCTGTTTCGCTCAGAAGCTTTACCTGCATGTGACTCACAGAAACGTAAGAAGGGTTCTGCTGCACCACGCTGACAGAATTCACTGCAAAGGCTAATATTCTAAACAAAATCATCAGGAGTTGCATGAAATTAAATTTCAATCTGATGCCAGAACTGCAAAAGCAATTTAAATATGTACAGTACTTCTAAAGATCATGCTTCTGTAGTCATAAATATGAAATGCTAACAACCAGCATGATTTAATTGGTTGAATTTTTTTTCTAGGAAATTGAGATTTTTTCAAAGGTCTGTGTTTTCCTGGCTGTTATTTGTAATGAACAATTTTTAGTTCTATTTACAGATTTTTCCATGCTGGTGGAAAATAATTGTTTTGGGGAGACAAATTAACTCTTTCACTCATCCCATTGAAAACAATGAAGTGAAATATATGCTCCTTTTCTCCCTTTACATGCCTCCCCTCAGTCTCTTTCAATATGACTCCCTTGTCTATGTACCTAGTGTCCTCATTTACTCAATCCTCCCCTATTACCAACTAGTAATATGTCACTCTGGCAGTACCTCACGAACCCCAACTTTCCTAATCACTTCTGCCTTCCCAAAATATTGCTAGTCTTTGTCTCAGCTTCTCAAGACTCCCCTCATATTAAAGGACAAATAGCTGATTTTATCAAGTAATGACAAAACTGTAGGTGAAATATTTAACTGATTATTCTTCTCCATTAGCCTATTATTGTTGCTATCACGTTGCCTAACAAACTACTCCCTGACTCCATTGGTTTATAACAATAAGCATTTATATTTCTTACACACAGATTTAAAAATTAGCTGAGGTGTTCTGCTTCAGGGTTGGTTGAGCTTGGTTCTGGGCTCTGGTCACATAACTTCTTGAGGGGCTTAGACTAAAGGGACAATGGCGTTCTGGGACATGCACTTCTCATGATAATCAGATAAACATAGGAGACTGAGCCAAATTGTGCAAATACACTTAAGGCCTCTGCTTATATCCTGTAAGCAAGTCTTTCTTAAGTGAAAGCAATTTGAATGTCCCAGCTCAATATGAAAGGGATAGGAATATATACTTCATCCACCACAAAGCACTGCAAGTTAGAAGACAGAAAAGGGGTAAAGAATTGAGAATCTGCATATCCTTGAAAGAAATATATTTCTTCTTCTGTGGGAATGTACTATAAATAGCATTGTGGTTTAAGTGAAAGCATAATTTATATTGGTAAAAAATGTTGGCTCATTGTAATTTTGTGTATTTCTCCAACTAATTCTCACAATGAATCTGGTGAATCCCATGTATTACATCCTATGGATTTTCTATGTCATCAATCATATAATAAGAATAAAATCTAATACTCTGTGCCAGATACTGTTTTAAGTGCTTTATGTACATAACTCATTTAATTATCACAATAGTTACATCAGTTGATTACCATTTTTGTCCCTTTTGACAGTTTAATAAAATGAGGCACAGAGAGATTTACCAATTTTTCCAAAGCCACACATCATAAGTTATATCACACACACACACACACACACACACACACACACACACATACATTCTCTAGCCCCAGATCTTAAACGCCTGATAGACAGAATATGCAAATGGACAATGACCAGACCACATGTGAAAGTAGAACTCTGCCCTACAACCTGCAGTCACGTACCTAGAAAGCTAATCCCTTATCTATAATAACCAGCCCAGGAGGCCAACCTGTTGTAAATCAGAACTGCAGGAAGTCAGACTGTTATCTCAAGTAACAATCCAAGAAGCCAGAAAATAACTACTGTAACAATCACCTCAAAATAGCCATGACTTGATTAATAACTGACAGTTTCCCTAACTTTTGTCTCTGCCTCTAATTCAAGACCACTCAGAGAAAGCCAAATATGCAGCCCTAACCAATCACATAGAATGTCCTGTTTCTAATTAGCCTGCCTACAGCTTCCCTAGGCCAATAGCCTCCCATTAGGTCGAACCCAAAACCTTCTCTTTTTTCCACTATAATGCTTTCCCACTCCAGTCTTGTCTTTGAGCCTCTCTGCCAAAAAACAAGTGATGGTGGCTAACTCAATTGCTATAGCAAGTTCTGAATAAATAGCTTTTGCTTTTCTCATTTTGGTTGGTCTTTATTTTTAGATAATCATAACAATATTCATCATATTTAGTTCAATAGAACTTGTGCACAGAATATCTAATGGAGACTAAGACTACAGTTATCACTGCAGATGGCTAATAGTTGGCTCTTTAAACATTTAATTTTGATAATATGGTCCTGATACTTAATATTTAGAGAAGTATATGTATATACCTACAGAAAGTTCATGTCAATAATGATCAAAACAACATTAACAAAACTAACATAAAAACAATAGTTATTTTATTAAGCACTTAAAAGTACCACACACATTATTAAAAGCATTGCTTAGATTAGTTTGTTGCAAACTTTTTACTGGGAGTATCCTCATTTCACAGATGGAAAATTAAGACTTAAAAAGGGTAAGCAACTTGTTGATGCACATACTGCTTGGATATTATCCAAATAAGCTTTAATTCTGGTAGTTTAACTCCAAAGTTTAAGTGAAGTGTATCAATGCTGGGTACACAGTGGAAATTCAACTTACCACTTACAAAATAAAAAGGATTATTACTTGGCCAACTCCCAACACTCAGTAAAACCTACACTGACCATGAAAATCTATCCATCAAATCCCATGAAACTTACTCAAGATGTACTGCTTCCTCGGATTGTCTTTTTTTACAAGCATATTATTTGTGTTAATCTGCATTTTTGCTATGTGTATAACCAGTTTTCCCATTTAGATAAGCATATCTTAAGAGCATACAGTTGTTTTTTTTTTTTTTTTTTTGCTTTTCCTCCAGAGTTTAGTTTAACTGTGTGAATGTTGTGAACACTCAGTAAATGCTGAGGAGAAATGGGTCCATTATTCTATGCTATCTACTTGCCTCTGTGCCTAGTGAATCTGCCAATGGCTGTTGGTAGCTGCAGCTCTAGTCCCTTACCAAATTCAAATCCAAAAGTCTACAATCTTCCAGTTAAGGAACCATCAAATTTGACCGAGCTGTATGTGTAAAGCAGAAAATTTTGAGGAGGTGTTTTCCTGACAACCACATGTTGTGAGAATACACTTAGCAATAAAGTGTTGCAAAACCAGTTTTTCAATTCTTCAGCAGGACAGTTAAGAGAACTGGAATCTTGATGTACATATGAGTTAGAAGGCAGAGCCCATTTTCTCCAAAGGGCTTGAGATCAATTGTGAGGAGACCATGTAAGGTTGACTTATAATAAATATCACTGATAAATATCAAAGCCATGATACAGGAAATATATTGAAGTAAAAAATATTTAAAGATTTTGTTTAAAGATCTCCAAGGATGTCAGGATGATGGACTAAAGGTTCCCAGCACTCATCTCCTCCACAAACAGGGACCAAAACAGCAAGCATATCATCACACATCAAATAGGGCATCTAAGAGAACACAGGAATTCAGCAGGGAAGTGACAGGGGATCTCTGAGGCATAGGAGAGAAAAGCACACCAGCCAAACTGGCTGGGATCAGCTCAGAGCCAGGAGAAACTGCCCATTACAGGAAAAAAAAAAGTTAAGCGAGAGGTTTCAGGCAGTCCACATTTCCACCTCAGTTTCCTGCAATCCTAGCCAAAGGAGAGCGTTTCGGTCCTTGCGGATGTTTAGATTAGTATAGGAAGCTGCCTGGAGTCCAAGCAACAGCATTGCTCCACATAGGGAGCTCACATGGAGTCCAACATATTCTGTGAGACCCAAGCAGCTGTAGCATGGTACCATTTTGAGAGCCCAGGCCCCAAAATACTACATCCTGCCATGAGATTCGACAGTCTCTGCCTCTCCATATCTTTGAACCTCTGCTAATATTGCTTCCACCCCTGCCACATCCACCCAGAGGGCTGCAATGTTGCAATGCTAGATGGATCCAGTGGTGTGGCCAGGTCCCCAGCCCTATAGCCCATATGGTGTCCTATACCCCAGGGAACTAGTGGTGCAGCACACCAGGGTTGCTGTCTCCTGGGACAATGGGAGTTAAAGAGATATCTCCCCAGAGCATAAGAGCTGTTTCCCCAAGGCCACTGCTCTGATAGTAATCATGCTCCCTCCAGCGGTGGGGCTACTGTGCACCTGCATGCACCTTCAGAGGGTCTAAAGATAGGTCTCTCTGGTCACTGTCCTGGGGGCCGAAGGGACAGGCCAGCCGAGCCCAGCTCAGCCCTCTGCCACCCCTGTTAGCACCCCCGTCACACCATCTAGGGGCCCGAGGACAGGCCTGCTCCTCCCACTGCCACTATCACTGGTGCCAAAGTGCACCATTTAAGGGCCTAGGGATTTACCCACCCCACACATCACCTCCAGCACTCATGTAAAGCATATGAGGGCAAGCTTCCCAAGCCTGCTGCCATAGGGACTTGCCCACCAAGCCTGTTTCTACCAGTGCTAGTGCCTGAACATACCACCTGGGGGCCTGAGAGTTGGCCAGCAGCTGCAAGGAAACTGACAATGCCACACATATATCCAGGAGCCAGAGAACCCACCTTCCCACTCAGCCTACTGTTGCAACTGCAGCACCTCAATAAGCTGCTTAAAGGCCCAAGGACTGTTCCACTAGAAACTGCTACCAGTAGTGCCCTTACCACCACTATTATCCTCACAAATGTGCCATTTAGAAGTCCATTCCACTGCTACTACCACTGGTTCTTGATGACGAGCTTGTCTGGCATACCTATCTCAAGCAAAGCCTCACACAGTCTCCATTACCAATTACAGCCCAGGCCATTGAGGGGCTCACAGACACCATTGATTCTGACTATAACCAAAAAGTTTATACAAAGACTACATTGTTATGCCCCACCAGAATAAAAGACAAAGCACCCTACCCAACCTTATACAGGAAAGTTTTTCCCCCACAAGATCCAACCCATAAAATTGGAACAAGTGACTGTTACACCAAAAGCACAAATATCAATCAGTAACAAATCCTAACAAAAAGAAAATCTTTGAAATGCCTGAAAAAGAATTTAAAATAATGATATTTAAAAAGTCAGTGAGAAATAAGAGAATACAGATAAACAGTAACAAAAAAAAAATCAAGAAAAAAATTCATGATTTGAATCAAAAATTCAACAAAGAAATAGATTAATAAAAAAGAACCAAACAAAAATCCTGGAATTGAAGAATCCAATGAATAATATAAAAATATAATTAAGAGCTTCAACAATAGACTACATCATGCAGAAGAAATAATTTCTGAACTTGAAGACATATCTTTTGAAATAACCCAGTTAGACAGAAAAGAAAACAAAAGAAAATAAAAGAGAGGCCCGGCACAGTGGATCGTGTCTGTAATCTCAGCACTTAATGAGGCTGAGGTGGGTGGCTCATGAGGTCAGGAGTTCAAGACCAGCCTGGCCGACATAGTGAAATCCTGTGTCTACTAAAAATATAAAAATTAGCCAGGCATGGTGGCGCGTGCCTGTAGTCCCAGCTACTCCAGAGGCTAAGGCAGGAGAAGCTCTTGAACATGGGAGGTGGAGGTTGCAGTGAGCTGAGATCACGCCACTACACTCCAGCTTGAGAAACAGTGAGACTTCATCTAAAAAAAAAAAAAAAACAAGAATGAGGAAATGCTATGTGACATATAGAACACCATAAAGCCATAATTTTTTCTTAATTTGGGGAGGTCCAGAAGGAGAAGAGATGGGCAAAGGCATAGGAAATCTGTTTTACAAAATAACGTATGAAAACTATCCAAGTTTTACAAAAGATAGAGACATCTAAACAGAGAGCTCAAAGATCCCCAATTAGATTCAACCCCAGAGGTTTTCTCCTAGGCATATTATACTCAAACTGTAAAAAGTCAAGGACAAAAGAATTCTAAAAGTAGCAACAGAAAAGTGTCAAGTCACACATAAGGGCATCTTCATCAGACTAAGTGCATTTCTCAGCAGAAATCTTACTAGCCGAGAGAGAATAAGATGATATATTCAAATTTCTGAATGAAGAAACTTACAGCAAAACTATCCTTCAAAAATGAAGAAAAATTAAGTATTTCCCAGACAAGCAAAAATGGAAGGAATTTATTACCACTAGACAGGTTCTATAAGAAATACTTAAAGAAACCTACATCAGGAATTGAAAGAATGATACCTGTCATCATGAAAACATGCAAAAATATAAAACTTGATGGTACAACAGACTGAGAAAGAGAAAGGAATCAAATTGCTGCTACTACGGAAAACCATCGAACCACAATTATAAACAATAAGAGAAGATAAAAGGACAAATAATAAAGAAAAAGGACAAAGAAGAGCAAATAATTTGCAAAACCATTAGAAAACAACTAACAAAATGACAGGAATAAGTCACCTATCAATAATAACTTTGAATGTACAAAGATTTAATTTCCTACTTAAAGGACATAAACTGGCTAAATGGATTTAAAAATGTGGCCCATCTACAAGCTGCCTACAATAATCTCGCTTCACCTGTAAAGGAACATATCAACTGAAAGTGAAAGGATGAAAAGATATATTCCACGTTAAAAACAAAAAATAAGAGCAAGCAGCAATAGCTATACTTATCAGATAAAACAGACTTTAAGTCAAAAACTATAAAAAGATAAAGAAGGTTGTTATTTAATAATAAAGGTATCAATTCATCAGAAGGATATAACGATTCCAAATATATATGCACTCCATACTGGAGTACCCAGATATATAAAGCAAATATTATTAGATCTAAAGGGACAATAAACTCAAATACAGTAACAGTTGAGAACCTCAACACTCCACTCTCAGCACGGGACAGATCATCTAGACAGAAAAACCAACAAAAGAACATTGAATTTAAACTAAAACTTGGAACAAATAGGCTTTACAGGGATTTACAGAACATTTTTATCCAGTAACAGTGTAATATACATTCTTATCATCAGCAAATGGAACATTCTCCAGAATAGGCTAAATGTTAGCTCATACACAAAAATTCAAATTTTTAGAAATCAAAATCATATCAAGTATCTTTTTATACCACAATGGAATAAACTAAAAATAAACAACAAGAGGAACATTGGAAAATATACAAATACACAGAAATTTAAAAACATGCTCCTAAATGACCACTGGGACAATGAAATATTAAGAAGAAAAAAATTTCTGAAAACAAATAAAAAAGCAAGCATGCCAAAACTTATGACATAAAGCAAATGCAGTCTAAGAAGAAAGTTTAGAGTAATAAACATCTACACCAAAAAAGTAGAAAAATTTCAGATAAACAAAAGTGCACCTCGTGGAACTAGAAAACAAGAACAATGCAAACCCAAAATTAGAAGGTGGAAAGAAACAATAAAGATCAAAGCAGAACTAAACAAAAAGAGACTAAAAAAAGTACAAAGGATTAACAAAATGAAAATCTTTGTTTTGGAAAAGATAAACAAAATCAATAAATTGTTAGCTAAACCAATAAAGGAAAAAAGAGAAAATACCCAAATCAATCAAATCCAAAAGAAAAATAGAGACATTAAGCTGATAACAAAGAAATACAAAGGATCATTAGAGACTGTTATGAACAACTGCATGCTAAAAAATTAGAAAACCTAGAGGAAACGGATAAATTCCTAGACATATACAACCCAAGACTGAACCAGGAAGAAATAGAAAACCTGAACACACAGTAACAAGTAATGAAACTAAATGAGTAATATAAATTCTCTCAACAAAAAGAAACACAGGACTGGATGGCTTTCCTACTAAATTCTACCAGACTTATAAAGAACTGACACCAATTTTTCACAAGCTATTCCAAGAGTTCGAAAAGGACAAAATTCTTCTTAACTTATTCTATAAGACCAGCATTACCCCCACACTAAAACCAGATGAGGGCACAAGAAAAAAAGTACAGGCCAGTATTCCTGATGAATATAAATGCAAAAGAAAAAAAAATCATCTAAAAAACACTAGCATACCAAATCCAACAGCACGTCAAAAAGATAATACACCATAATCAAATGGGGTTTATCCCAGGGATTCAAGGATGTTTCAAAAGGTGCAAATCAATAAATGTAATGCATCACCCCAACAGAATGAAGGATAAAAACCATATGGTTACCTAAATAGGTGCAGAAAAATCATTTGATAAAATTCAACATCCTTTCATAATGAAAACTCTCAACATTTTAGGCACAGAAGGAACATATCTCAGCATAATAAATATCGTATATGGCAAAACTACAGCTAACATCATACTGAATGAAGGAAAAGCTGAAAGTCTCTTCTCTAAGAATTGGAATGAGAGGACAAGGGGGCCCACTTTTGTCACTCCTGCTCAACATAGTACTGGGATTTCTAGTTAGAGCAATCAAGCAAGATAAAAAAAAAAAAAAATAGAGACATCCAACTTAGAAAAAAGGAAGTGAAATTTTACCTTGTTAAAAATGACATGCTCATATATACTTTTTCTACATACATATATATACAGAGAGAGAAAAAAAAATCATGAATAATCCACCAACAAAATGCTTAGAGCTGATAAACAAATTTGGTAAAGTTTCAGCTACAAATATCAGTAGTGTTTCTACACACCAACAATGAACTAGCAGAAAAAGAAATCAAGAAAGCAATTTTGTTTACAATAACTTAAAAAGTCCTAAGAAATTTAACCAAGGAGGTAAAAGACCTCTATAAGAAAAATCACAAAATACTAATAAAAGAAATTGAACAGGACACAAATAGAAATACCTCCCATGCTCATGAATCAGAAGAATTAGTATTGTTAAAATGGCCATACTAATCAAACTAGTCTACAGAGGCAATGCAATTGCTGTTAAATATCTATCACGTTTTTTCACAGAAATAGAGAAAATAATTCCTAAAACTTGTGTGGAACCAAAAATGATCTCAAATAGCAAAGCAACACTGGGCAAAAAGAATAAAGCTTGAGGCATCACACCACTTGACTTCAAAATATACTACAAAGCTATAGTATCCAAAACAACATGGTATTGGCATAAAAGCAGACACATAGACCAGAAAAAAAAACAGGATAGAAAATCCATAAATAAATTCATATATTTATGGCTAACTGATTTTTGGCGAAGGAACCAAAAACGCATATGGGGAAAAGGACACCATCTTCAATAAACGGTATTGGGCAAACTAAATATGCATTTACAAAAGAATGAAACTAAGCCTCTATCATTTACCATATACAAAAATCAATTCACAATAGATTAAAGACTTGAATATAAGATCCAAATCTATAAAATTACTAGAAGAAATCATAGTGGAAATACTCCAGAATATTGGTCTAGGGAAAGATTTTATGGCTAAGACTTTAACAGAACAGGCAACAAAAACAAAAATGGACACATGGGTGCACATTAAACTAAAAAGCTTCTGCACAGTGAAGGAAACAATCAACAGCATGAAGCGATAACCACTAGAATGAAAGAAAATATTTGCAAATCATTAGTCCAAAAAAGAACTAATACATAGAATACTCAAGGAACTTAAATCAACTGCAAAAATACAAATTATTCCATTAAAAAGTGGGCAACGGATTTGGATAGGCATTTCTCAAAAGAAAATATACAGATGGCCAACAGGTATATGAAGAAATGTTCAACATCAGCAATCATCAGGCAAATGCAATTCAAAACTACAATGTTTCCTCACTTCAGTTACAACGGCTTTTATCAACAAGACAAAAAAATAACAAATGCAAATGCTGGCAAGGATAATGAGAAAAGGGAACTCTTATATGCTGTTGGTGAGAATGTAAATGGGTATATCCATTACGGAAAACAGTATAGAGTTTTCTCATAAAACTGAAAATAGAACTATCATGTGATTTAGCAATCCCCTACTGGGTGTTTATTCAAAGGAAAGGAAATTAGTACATTAAAAGGATACGGGCACTTGCATGTTTATTGCAACATTATTCACAATAGTCAAGATATGGAATTAGCCTAAGTGTCTATCAATGGATGAATGGATAAAGAAAATGTGATATATATACACAACAGAATACTAGTCATCCATAAAAAAAGAATGAAATTCTGTCATTTGTTGCAACACAGATGGAGCTGGAGGTCATTAAGAGAAATAAACCAGATATAAAAGGACAAATATTGCATGTTCTTACATGTAGAAGCTAAAAAAATTGACTTCACTGAGGTAGAGAGTAGTACCAGAGGTGGAGAAGGGTGTGAGGCATGAAGAGCATTTGATTAATACCAGAAAACTTACAGGTAGATAGAACGAGTAAGTTTTAGTGTTAAATAGCACAGTATAGTGACAGTAGTTAACAAGAATTTATTGTGTATTTCAAAATACCTAGAAGATAAGATTTGAAATGTTCCCAACACAAAGAAATGTTAAGTGTTTAAGGTGATGGATATCCTAAATAACCTGATTTGATCACATTGTATACATGTGTCAAAATATCACATGTACAGGATAAGTGCATATAAATATACAATTATTATGCATCAATATAAAGGTCTCCAAGAGAAGGTATAACTTTTAGTTATGAAAAAATGGCTATAGGTTTAATTAAAGGCAGGGGAGAAGAGAACATTCCAGTCATGTGAAATACCATGCCCTAAGGAAAAGCAGTGGGATAAATAAGACATGTAAGACTTCACATTAGTAGATGTAAGTAAAAACGTTTTATGCAATGAAATCTTGACCCTCATTTCTGTTATGACTTCAGTGTACATGAAGAATGTCTGACCTTTAGTGGATGATCAGAGAAGAACGGGAAATAACACATGTGCTTATTTTGGAACCAAAACTTCAAAATGGCAGTTCTACAATTTACATTTTTAGGGATTGAATTATCATGACTAAATGCCATTTTTCTTCATATGTGGTGATGTCTGTTCGTGTGACAACACGACATTTTATAAATAACACATTATACCATTCTGTACTTTTCAGAAGAAAATACGCCTGCTGTCCACCCCATTTCTTCCTTGATACCTCATTTCTTTACCCCCTCAATAAATTATTCACTATTCCAAAAAATTATGCTTGCAGTTGTTTTTCTTTTCCCAAACCAAGGCCATGGAAACAGTGAAGTCTCTCTTGTAAACCATTGAACTACCAGTCCTCTTTTCTGAAGACTCATGGGTGTGCTTGTAGTCCGTAGTATCATAAAAGTAGAATTTTCACCTCTCTGCCATTTGCTAACACTGGGATCATCCTTAATTAGTCTTTTCCCTGCTTTCTTTATACTTGAGTTAGGACGATTTTCACATCAAACATCTCCCTACTATTACCTCCCATTTTGTTAATCTGGATTTGTTTCCAGTCCAGAACACACACATATACATCTCAAGAATATGAAAATCTATGAGGTATTTTCACAGATTTGGCAGTTGACTTCTAAGGTGCTTCCCTCAAGGAACACAGACAATGCAGACGCTAGAAAACAACTAGAGTGGGCTTTTCTTTTCAAACAGCTGTGCCAGAACAAAGCCTAAGAGATAATTGGGTGCCAGTGTGTCATTGTTTACAAATCGTTTCACTCAGCAGTTGTTACTGTCTTTCTTCACGAGGTTCATTGCTAGGTACTGTGAGGGTACATGGATGGTAAGAACACTGTTATTACTATCAAAAACTTATAGGATAACACATAAGATAAGAGCATAATTATATCATAGTGATGAGAATTGTCAGAAAAGTAGAAATAAAGGGCTATGGAACTTGAAAGAAGCAGGGGATTATTTTTTCCTGGTCAAGGGTCAATCATACTTTCTGAAAAACACAATATTTCACTTCTGCCTTAACATTTGGATAGAAAGTATGCAGCAATAAAACTGCACACCCAGATGCATTGACCCATAGAGAATTAGTAAATATCATTGGCCACGTCAAATCCTGCTTTTCCCCCCAACAGGCATCATTTCATTTAACTTTACTATTCCTGATCCCAAGGATTTCAAGCACATAAAAATCAACAATATAAAATAACCTACTTGATTAAGTTGATTTCAAGTTTTTACTGTTGTTGCATTGCTTGCAACCACTCCACTCATTTTGGTAACTATAGAAAAATAACCTAAAAAACAGTTAAATAATTAATGGTGCCCAAAGTCGCTTTCTATCACAACATTCTAGTTCTCTCTTTCACCATAAATCTTAAGTGTGCTTTAAGACTCTAACAGCACTTTAGTGAGCATGAAATGGGATTATGATTGTGAAAGTAACCAGAAATGAAAACATAAGTTTACTAGCTATGTTATTCTAAAATAGAAATACTTAGGGATGGGAGTAATCTCAAATCAGAGATGCAAAGATTCTGTGAGGATTTAAAACTCATCATCTAGCTGCTGAGACGTCTATTTCTTTTCCTTTATTTATTTTGTGCTGAATTAAATTATATGTCTATATTATGAAGTAGCCTGCATTTTTCCATTTCAAATTTTCTAATACATAAGAAATGATTAACCTTATTACATCGGATTCTAGATGACCAAACTGCCCTTTCCCTTATTAGTGATTACAATTTGTCTGACATATTTTGGGTCACTGACAATAAGCAATCCAACCTTTAATTTAAATTGACTATACACTGCTTGGAAGAGAAATCATCTCAATGTGTAATTAAAATGTCATAATTTCTGGATGCATGTGTACTTCTGATAGGTTACCTGTAGTTCACTTATCATGACCAATTTAAACAGAAACACACTCCCATTATTCCATACATTATCAAAAATATCCAATACACCAAATTTAATTTTAACTGTTATCTAACCATAATGTGCTGTTACAAAGAGTATTGTTCATATGTCAATGCTTCTAAATCACTCTGCACATGTTGTGAAGGTGGGAGTAACATTTGAGATATTTTATTCACATAAAATTACTATGATAGTGAGGCAGAAACATGAGACACAATTTCTTTCAACGGAGATAAATTGATCAATGTATTAGTACATATTACATAGAAAAACTATTTCCTATGAAAAAATTATCCAGAGGAATCTGAAAGGTTATATTGAAAGTTAATTTTACAAATGTTAACATAAAATACTCTCACATATTATCATGATTTCAAGGGAAGAAACTGTTTTTGATACTTTAAATAAAATTCAGAAGTAACAAGGATCTTAAACTATATGTGCTATTTGGCTAAGCAATGCTTACCAAGCTTCAAAATTATGGTAATTTTCAATCCTGAGGTTTTGTTTCTTAAATTTATATTTTAAATAACAGCTAAGCACATTTTATGAACTGCAACACTAAGAAACCATCTGTACATTTTTATATAGGCCTCTTAAATTTTGTTAAATTTGTCAGTTGCTAAGCTGTGGTTTTTCAAATCTTTGAATGGTAGCTCTCAAGACCAAAAGCCCCTGTGGTTGTAGGTGAAAACATTCCAAATGTCTACTGTTGCTTTAACAGGCATCGGGAAAAAATAAAAGCATGAAATAAGAGGTGTGTCTACATACTGCCAAGATATCCCATAAATGTAGAGAATTTTGTTAGTTGTTGAAATGATGCTGTGCGCTAGAAGCCACCAAATGTTGGAGGGCTAATGTTCCTGTTCATATCAATTTACAGATGGTATTTGGTACTTTCCCATCCCGCTCAACACACATACCTGAGTGTTCTTGGCTGGTTTGTTACTGGGAGTAACTGGGAGTTACTCGGATTTTGTATAAAGTTAGCCTAGGCCACATAGATTATTCTTAGCCAGGCTTGTACTTACGTGTCACTGAGCAGGCAGCAGGAATCAGCAGAATTCTGTCCTCAGCTTGCCTTTCAAGTGTGCTTCTCTTCTGTTAGGATTAAATGCCTAAGGAAGTGTTTCTTCAAGCCTAAGCACACTGTGCCAGGATTTTTGACCTGGGACTCAGCCGCTGTTGAAATTGTGTGTGTGTGTGTTTGTGTGGCAAGGAATTTAGTCCAGAAATTCTAGCAAACTTTTTAAACTTTTAGTTCCATCAAAGTACTTGGGGTAGTACTCGGTAAAAATTTAATCTAAGATTTTCCCTTTATCTTTTTCCTTGTATTATATTTCCTCGTTTCTTATCATTGTTAATATTGTTCATTTCAACTAAATCATTTCATTTAATTATGACTGGCAAAACAGCAACATTACTAACAAGATAACAAGAAGTAACCTATGTTGAACATATATGCATACATAAACATGTATATTACATATTTTTTCTTAACTATTTGTGACCCCTAAATAAGTGAGTGTATAATTCCTGAGAACAAGGACAGTCTCCTATACAGAGACAGAACTTTCAACTTCAATTGACATTAATACAAGGCTATTCTATAATCGACAGACCTTAAATTTTGAAACTTTTTCCCCAATAATGTATTGTATAGTCATCCCCTTCCTCCAAGTTTCAGTCTAAGGTCCAATCCAGGATCACTCATTCCATTTAGTTGTTTGATCTCAGTTGTCCCTCGAATCTGGCACATTTCTTCAGTTATTTGTTTCGTCTTTTATCACCTTTACATTTTTGAAGAGTACAAACTAATTATTTTGCAGTATATTTGGGTTCAGCTGAGGTTTCTACAGGATATTTTCATGTTATGAATTTTAGGAGTGGAGATAACACAGAAGTGATTTGATGTCTTTCGCTTTTGAGAAGCTGCATGATGTGAGTTTGTCCCGTGACTGATATTAACCTAAATCACTTGATTAAGGTTGTCTCTGCCAGGTGTCTCACCTTGTCATTAATGAATGTTTTGTGGGAAGATATTTTGAACCTATGCAAATATGCTATTTACACATCAAAATTTTGCTTACTAGATTTAGCATCCATTGATGATTCTTGCCTGACTCAAATTTACTATGATGCTGGCCAAGTGGTGACTTTTTCTCTGCACTTCTTAATTGGCATTTTACTACCAAAAAAATTAGCTTTTTCTTCTCCATTTGTCTATTTATATAGTTATATAAGAGTTTTACAAACTATTGTCTCAATTTGATGGTTTATAGTTTGTGTAAACATGGAGATACACTCCTCAAATCTCCTTTCAAGAGAAGCTAGTCTGCAGATGTGGTTTTGTGACAGTCTCCAGTTGCTGCACCTTCAGATACACTGCAATATTCACATGAAGATTATGGTATCCCAGAGCTGCATCCTGGTCAACGCCTGGGTGTTGCAGAGGTATTGGAATTGGGCCATTTGCACCCACTACAACACTGCTGTAAAGGGACAATCTTCGCTAGGACTGCTATCAATTTGTGCAAAACTTTCTTTTCCAGAGCTCCATTGCAGACTGCAGCTGTTCCCATGTAATCCTCTTTTTCCCTCCTCTCCCTTAACATAAGTCAGCCTCCAAGTTAGTTGGTGGCTCTCCCTGTGTACTTCTACTCCCTGTCTTCTTTATCCTTCACAGGCATTCGCCCCAGTAAATCCATTGTACTTCTAATCCTGCCTTGGGGTCTGTTTTTTGGAGGATAGACATTCTGCTGAAACATTCTGCTACTATCATTATTTATTCTGGTGTTAAACTTGTCCCAGATTAACCAATAAGAGTTGATTCAAGCTGGCTTCTGTACTCCTTTTTATCATTTAATTTTGAAATAATTGTAGATTCAAACAGAAGTGAAAAAATAATATAGAGAGTTACTGCTGTATAGCCTTCACCCTGCTTCTTTCAATGATAACATTTACATAACCATCACACAGTTGTCAAAACCACAACATGGACATTAGAAACATATTAATTAAACTGCAAACATTTTTCAGATTTCACCTGTTTGTCCATGCACTCATTTGTATGTGTATGTGCATATGGTTCTATGAAATACTTATTTGTGTGATCACTGCCAAAATAAGGACACAGAACTGTTCAGTCAACCAACCCAAGGAAATTTACTGGCAATGCCTCTTTGAAGTTGCAGTCTCCCTCCAAATCTAATCCCCGGAACCACTAATATTTTCTTTGTCATCATGATGTCACCATCTTGAGAATATTTTATAAATGGAATCACATAGTATATAACTTGTTGAAATTTTATTTCATTCACACAATTCCCAAGAGATCCATCAAGTGGTTGCATGTACCTCATCATGCTATTTCAATTGATGCTGCTTCCTCATGAAAATATTACTTACTCATTTTAAGCACCCATTGATGATTCTTTCCTGATTCAAGTTTTTCTATGATTGCAGCCAAGTAGTAAATTTATTTCTACACTTATTAACTGGTATTTTACTGCAAAAGAGTTTTTTCTCCATTTGTCTATCTGTATTAATTATATCATAGATCCACGGACTCTAATTTTAATTTGATGGGTTATATTCTGTGAAATCATGGAAATACAACCCTCAGATTTCCTTTTATTCTTTTCCTTGTTGAGTAGTATTTCACTGCATGGATATATCACGTTTTGTTTTTCCATTCATCCATTTGAGGTCATTCGTGCCGTGTTTCTGGTTCGGGGCTTGCACAAATGTTCTGCTATGAACATTCATGTCCATGTGTTGTGTGTGTGAACATCCATTTTAATTTTTCTTAAGTAAATACTGAGGAGTTCTATGATAATAACCCAGTCATGGCTGGGTCATATGGCAATTGTATATTTAAGTTATAAAAAACTACCAATCTATTCTTCAGAGTGGCTATATCACTTTATATTAGTGCTTTTCTGTCATTTTGATATAGCCTGTCATTCTCTGAGTGCTTTGTAACTTTCTGGCACAATATGATACTCCAGGGTTACCTTTTGCTTTCTCTGCTCTAGAATCAACCAATTCCCAAGCAGCTCTAGTTCCTTTTAGTAAAGAATGGCATTTAGAAATTAAGATCTGTGCTTCAGGTATGCTCATTATCAATGCAGTGTGTGCACACACACATACACATATCTACATTTATCTCTAAATCAAATAATGTAGAATTATTTATCTGACAATTAATTTATATTACTTCCTTCAATTCTAGTCCAGCATCACCAAGTCTGTTCTAGTCTCCTCCATTTGTATATTTTTAATTCCTCTAATAGTGAAAAACCTGGCTCCTAGTATTTTTATTATATGTATTTACTTAGTCATAGAGTACACAGAGAGTAGTTTCAACAATTTTCACCCATATCACATAAGAAATACCTACCAATTTAGTTCAATACCTGTATATGGCAAGCAGGTAAAATACAGTGTTAAAATTACTTGGGTCATTTCTTTTCTTCCTTCTTCAATTGTAATAAAGTCATTAATAATACAGTTGGTTTCATTTGTTCATGTCTCTGTCCCACTTCATAGTTGTTGTCCATCCTTGATAATATCTCTATACCTATCTATTCATCCATCTAATTCTGGTGCAATATTCTGCTTTTGGATATGAGCCTAGTGTTATGCATAAACAAAAATATTCAGGTTTATTTAAAAAAGGTTTCAACTAAAATAGTTATAAGAAAATGATATCATATCTCCATTATGATTAAAGTCTGTGTGGGCCCTTCCAATACTGAAGACTATGGCTCACTCTTATGGGTATGTTCTACTCTTAATGTTTACCTCTCATGTGCGTTTCTTTTGAGGGGTAGGGGGTATAAATAGGTATCCCTAAACACGTTTTACATGCTTTTGAACTTTTTTCTGTCCATGGGATTAATAGTATTCAATTTGTTTCTTATTTACGTGTATTTGTTTTTAACTTTTTTCTGTAATTTCAAACATTGCTTCAATAAACCATCTTGTGCTGTCTCATTGCACCCATGAGCAATAGATTCCTTAGGTCCTTGTGGGTAGATTTGCTAGGTTATAGAGTACGACAGCTCCTTGAATACTGTTGTTCGTTATAACATCAATGAAAAACATGATTCCTGGCTAGGGCTACTTTCTGTGTAAAGAGTGCAAGTTCTCCCCATGTCTGTGTGGGTTTTATCTGAGCACTCTGGTTTCCTCTCACATTCCAAAGATGTGCACATCAGGTTAGTTGGCAGGTCTAAATTGTCCCAGTCTGAATGGGTGTGGAAGTGGGTATGAGTGTTCCCCGTCCAAAGTTGGCTCCCATCTTGTCCCCTGAGCTGCTGGGATACGCTCTGGGCACCTGCAACCCTGAACTAGAGCAACTGTGTTAATAATTATCTTACCTGTTTTTATTAATCTTTTAAAAATATATGCATAGCTCACATTTTTTCAATGCTTATTTTAAGTGTTTTGGGTCTTTATACAAAAATTTGGTGATATTTTGTGACCAGAAAGATGCTGCAGGAACTTACCTGTAGTTTGAATCAATTAGCCTATGGTAAAATTGATTTTATTATATGTTGTTTCACTTAAAATTGCAGTTTCCAAGAAACTATCAATGCCATTAAGTAAGGACTTACTGTGCAGACATCTTTAACTTCATGCAGACATTGATTAGGAGCTTTTCAAAATGATTCTACCAATTTACACTTCTACGGCAAGTAAGTGTTCTACTTATTCTATATTCACCATTAATTGCTATTGTGAGACATTAAACATTTTTCATTGAAGTTTATAAAACAATAGTCTCATTGTGGTTTTCATTTTCATAAAAATGAGTAAATTTTGTCATCTTTTTATAAAATGACTGGCTAGTAGGGTTTACTTTTTTGTGAGCTGATGATATAGCATATTTTTCTACCATTAAATTGGTTTTCTAATCTTTTTCTTATGAATTTAGGAAGACTTTCTATACTCAGAATTCTAGTCCGTTTGTAATTAGGTTTTGCAAATATCTCCTTACTACTTTGGCTCCTCCACACCCACTTATTAAATGATGTATTTGTATGGAAAAAAATAATTTTAACATTCTTTTATTCTTAACACTTTTTATTTATGTTTTGTATTTTATGTCTCATTTAAAAAGTTCTTCCCAAGACTTAAATCACAAAGATATTTCTTTATATTGTAAGACTCGTATTTAGGTTAAGCAGTTACTTTAAATTGATTCTGGCTATTATATGAAATGGAGATTAGGTTTTATTTCCCACTATGCATTATATTGGTACATAATTATTTCCAAAATCCTTTTTCTATTTACCTGCCATGCCACTTACTTCATATATCCAGTTTCCACATATGTGTGTGTATCTTTGTTGGCTTTCAATTCTATTTCTTTGTTAATCTGTTCCTATACAGATACTCACTTTCTTCATTAAAACAGGTTTATAAGACTGGGCGTGGTGGCTCACGCCTTTAATCCCAGCACTTTGGGACGCCAAGGCAGGCAGATCACGAGGTCAGGAGATCGAGACCACCCTGGCTAACACGTGAAACCCTGTCTCTAAAAATACAAAAATTAGCCAGGCGTGGTGGCGGGCGCCTGTAGTCCCAGCTACATGGGAGGCTGAGGGAGGAGAATGGCGTGAACCCGGGAGGCAGAGCTTGCAGTGAGTGGAGATCATGCCACTGCATTCCAGCCTGGGTGATGGAGCATGACTCTGTCTCCAAAAAAAAAAAAAAAAAAAAAAAAAAAGAAAAGAAGAAAAAAACAGGTTTATGAGATTTACTATAAAGCAAATTATTCTGTTCTTCTTCAGAATTTTTTTATGTTTTGCTTTCCCATATTAACTTTAGAATCAGCTTGTCAAATTTCATTCAAATCCCTGACAGGATCTTTTTGGGTTTTCACTGAAAATATAGATTATTTTATGGAGAACTGCTATCTCCATGATATTGAAACTATTAATGAACATATTTATTTTTATGTAGGTCATCTTTAATATTTTTCAATAAAGTTTTAAATTTTCTTTATAAAAATTATGAACATCTTTGTTTATACTTAATCTTAGGATTCTTTTATATTTAATGCTGAGACCAATGATACATATTTTAAAATACATTTACTGTTGTTGCTAGTATACAGAAATGCAATTTTTTTTTTTTATGTGGATCATACATGCTGATATGGTTTGACTGTGTCTCCACCTAAATCTCATCTTGAATTCCCACATGTTGTGGGAAGAACCTGGTGGGAGGTGACTGAATCATGGGGCTGGGTCTTTCCCATGCAGTTCTCATTATAGTGAATAAGTCTCAGGGGATCTAATTATTTTAAAAATGGGAGTTTCTCTGCAAAAGCTCTCTCTCTTGCCTGCTGCCATCCATGTAAGATGTGACTTGCTCCTCCTTGCCTTCCACCATGATTGTGAGGCCTCCCCAGTCATGTGGAACTGTAAGTCCATAAAACCTCTTTTTCTTCCCAGTCTCAAGGATGTCTTTATCAGCAGTATGAAAATGGATTATCCCTTGCTGACTTCTTATTGATGCTAATCATTTGCCTGTAGATTCTCTTAGGCTTTCTATGTAGGCAATAATAATAACATGTCCAAATCATTACATCTTTTTTTCTTTTATCTCAGGTCATAAACCTCTTAATTATATCTGTATCTATATACATATACATATATATATATATATTTCTTTTTTACTATGCTAGAAAGATCTGGTACATTATGAAATAAAAGTAGTAATGGCAAGTGTCTTTGTCTCATTCTTAATATTAAAAGAAATGTGTATAATGTTTGACATTACTGTGGATTTATGGATACTCTTTATGAGAAAAAAAATTCCTCTATTTCCATAATTTCCTAAGTTTTTTTCGTTTTATTTTTGTTTATTTATATCTATTGGTGTTGAATTCTATTTAACGCTTTTAAAGCAACTACTGAGATGAGGATGTGGATTTTCCCCTTTAATCTGTTTATGTGGTGAATTTCATTAACAGAGTTTTATAACTAAAGCCAACTCTGTATTCCCAAGATAAATCCAACATAGAGATGACACGTTATTTTCAAATCAATTCCTACACTCAGTAGCTGATATTTTATTTAATAATTTTGCATTAATATTCATTAGTGATATTGGCCTATAATTTTCCTTTTTAGTGCTGTTCTTGTATGTTTTAGTATCAATGTCATATTGGCCTTGAAATAATTAGGAAGTTCTACCTCTTTCTATTTTCAGTGGCCAACACAATCCTACTGATACCCACAGTTTGACTAGAGTTTAAACAGGTTTGTTTATGACAATAGTTTGCTGACCTCCCTTTTCTTAGAGCAGTTGCTTTAGAAAATTTGCCATTAGAAATTCTTTCCTTGCCCCTTTGAGATGTAACTCCTCTATAACCTCGGAATGTGTTTCTCAAAGATCTGGGAGCCATCACTTTGAAATAAAGTAAATATTGAACTTTTACTGATCCTTCTTCAGTCATCAATTTTCAACATTTCTATTTAACTTAAACAAACTCCCCAGTATCAAATGTGCACATCACCTGTCCTACCTTCTCAAAACAGTTTTATCAATTTGTGGGAAGTAAAATGCATTAAAACTCTTGGTAATCTGACCAAACAAGTGACATATCAGTTTTTCTACTTCTTTCTTTTGAATCATTCCAGAGTCTTCCACCCTCCTGTTCCCATCTGGTATGACTGTTCTCTCGGAGTCTGCTCTACAGCTGATCTCCTTGCTCCTCCTTTATCTTCACCCTGGGAATTACTTTCCCTTCTCTTTTGCATTAAAGCAAATGCTTTTGTTTCTATGTTGTATCATTTTATCCTCTTGGTTTATTCTTTGTATCTTTTTCTTTAAGTTTTGGGGCATCATTTCTAGGATGCAGGGCAGAAAAAAATATATCTATCACAAGTCAGAAAATATCCTCATTGTATCTTCCAATTGGTTGACAAATAAGCACAGAATTCTGAGTTGGATATAACTTTACTCAAATTTTTGAAGGCATTGCTTTCTTACCTTCTATATTTAGCTATGGCCACTGAGAATTCTGAAGGCAATATAAATTTTAATTCTTTTCCTCTGTGACCTAATTTTATCAACTCCCCTAAAATATTTGTTTTTATTAGAATTCTAAAATTTCAAGATGATGTATCTTAATAAGAATTTTATATCTTTGTTTTCTTTTATTAATGATCTATATACTTAGAGGACTCTTTCAATCTGGAAACTCAACTTCAATTCTAAGAAATATTTTAATTAATTAATTAATTTTTTTTTTTTGAGACGTAGTCTCATGCTGTCACCCAGGAGTGCCACAGCACAATCTTAGCTCACTGTAACCTCCATCTCCCAGGTTCAAATGATTCTCCTGCCTCAGCCTCCCATGTAGCTGAGATTATAGATACCCACCACCATGCCTAGCTAATTTAATCTTTGTATTTTTAGTAGAGATGGGGTTTCACCATGTTGGCCAGATTGGTCTCGAACTCGTAACCTCGTGATCTGCCTGCCTCGGCCTCCCAAAGTGCTGGCGTTATCAGTTACAGGTGTGAGCCACTATACCTGGTCCTGATTTATTCATTTTATAATTTACTCCAGTTTTTTCTTCTTTTTCTCTTTCAGAAAGTATTATTCTTCATTTCAAAGTTGAATCTTTAGAAAAAGTCATCTAATTTTGATCTCCCTCTTTTTTTCTTTTGCTATTGTTCATTCATTGTGTATTTGTTCTATTTTTTAATTTACTCAACTCCATTGTCTAAACATCTATTTAATTATTTCTTTAATATATTTTAATTCATAAGAACTATTTCTTTTTCTGTAATAGTCCATTTATTTTAGCATCCTTTTTTTTTCGTGTATAAAATATCTTCTCTCATCTCTGGTGATATTAATTGTAGTTCTTTTTAAAAGCTTTCTATCACACTGATTGCATTTATTTTTTTCACTTTTCTTGTTTTGGCTTTTCTTTTATGCTTATGATTTCCCAATATATCTGCAATTCTTACCTGCCTTTCATATCTAAGAACGAGACCAAGGCATTGAAAGTTTGATTGGAAACTGTGTGTGTGATTAGGAATTTTGACCAGAGAAATTCAGTGGAGAGTTATCAGGCAGAAGCTCTGGCATTTCATTGAGGTACCCAAAGTGTCAGAATCTCAACATATCTGAAGCAATGTCTCTGAAATAATTATATATTTTTAGGTTATCCTGCACTATTCTGACTGGGTAGGGGACTGATGATAGGCCTGTTTATAGATTTTTAAAAAGCTAGAATTGTCTCATCACTCACTATAAATGACACAGTCATTTTGAAATAGCAGAAGTCAATAGAGCATAATTCCATAAAGAAATTTTGGGGACACCTTTTGGGTTTCTAAGCAAATCCCCTCACTGGGAACCTGCACTTACATTTACCATATTCTGCAATGCATTTTTTCTAGTGGTCATTTCTTCTTGCTCACTCTAACCCTAAATTTCTGGCAATGCAAATCCTCCCTATGGGTCTCATCATCAGGTTCTCTCAAATAGAATTTTAAAAGGCCCCCAAGCCTCTTCCTACTCTTGGGTCCTCATCAGGTCCTCATAAAAGGCTCCTTTGACTCATCATCTAAAAATGTGTATCTATTTTCCAATGCAAGTCTCTTTATTGCTACTCAGGACCAGGCCATGGTTCTGGCACCAGTCTCTGCTTCCTGAAAAGTCCAGTGAATATAGACCAGAGTCTCTCAGGAGTTTTCCTGGAGCTCCTTTCATGCATTTTAGGCTGATTTTTAAACAGTCCCTTTCCTTTTCCCATGGGGGAAATGTTGCAAAGAGATTTTCTCTGAAAATAAAACTCCTTCTTGACATTTCAAATATTTTATGCACTCTCAAGGTAAAAGTTGAGCTACAGAAAACAAACTGGCCTTCAACACAGTGCATTTCACAGTTTTTCTTAGGTGGTTCAGCATCTAGCTATTAGATATAGGGTTTGGTCTAGGCATCCAAAGCTTCAGACAGAACTGAAATGGAATCTTAATTTGAGATCATGTTATCATCTCCTTTATCTCTCAAATAATTGTTTATAAAAAATAAAAAGGCTGGCATGGTGGCTCATGCCTGTAATCCCAGCATTTTGGGAGGCCAAGGCGGGCGGATCCCCCAAGGTTGGTAGTTTGAGACCAGCCTGACCAATACAGAGAAACCCCGTTTCTACTAAAAATGCAAAATTAGCTGGGCATGGTGGCACATGCCTGTAATCCCAGCTACTCAGGAGGCTGAGGCAGGAGAATCGCTTGAACCCGGGAGGCAGCGGTTGCAGTGAGCCAAGATAGTGCCATTGCACTCCAGCCTGGGCAACAAGAGTGAAACTCCATCTCTAAATAACAAATAAGAAGAAAACATTGCTTACAGGTACATTCTGGCCAGATTTTGGCATATTTTCATATTACTCAGAGGTTTACCTTGTTTTCGCTATGTTACATTTCAATTTGTTTTTGACTCTTGGAATTTATGGATTTCACCCTTTTGGTTCTTCCCTCTGTGGTCAAGTTTAGGGCAAAGAAAATCTCACTTTAATATCATGTGTTGTCGGGACTTTTACATGATCTTCATGAAATCCGTATCTCAGCATTGTTTGGTTTATTACTGCCCAGTGTTCCATGATTTGAGGTCTCTCCAAAACAGGGTTTTCAGAGAAAATTCTTTTCTTCTGCCACAGTAGGGGAAGAATTGCCATCTTGCTGCGACTGTTAAGGAAGAACTATAACGCATTAATTGCTACTTAAACTGACTCTTAACCAATTTTTTGCCCTTCACGCCACCTTTAAAGGTATTTGGTACCATCAAACTGGTGTGTCCATACCAGAGACGTTTAATGGGTTACCACTTAATCAACATCTGCGGTAATTCGACCTTCTCAGACACCAACTTAATTCATTTACAAAAGAACTGGGTTATGCAATCTCACGTCAAAGGTTTTATGGCTTCTTTTCATTCATCAAAATAAGTTTGTCCAAGGTAGAATTCAGCAGCCCCCTAAACTTTCAATAAAATTAGTATACTAGCTTTCTATTTCTAAAAAAATAAATGTTTTCCTAATGATCATGATGTCACTTCCAAAAAAGACTGACACGTTATGGCTTAATGCACAGATCCTCATACCAACACATTCTCAGTTGTCTGGAATCATTTCACTGCATTTTGAATGTAATGTTTTAACTATCTACTGGCACAGTAGATTTATGTGATGCAAATAACAGGACTTGCAGTGGTTCTGTCAAAGCTTCGTCTCAGCAATTTCAACTGGGAAAATTTTATTTTATTTTCCAAAAAATTTAAGGAAAGATTTCTTGAAACAAACAAAAAATGTTACCAATTCTTACACTCAGTGTTGATCTATGAAATAAGCTTAGAGGGGATTTCACTTGCACATCTCACCAAGGGGCTGCCACACATATTAGCTCATTAGCCCTCCATTGTTTCCCTTTTCCCTGGAGATGAGTATTTCAAACGGGCTTTAAATTGATCATTTCCTCCTTTAACTCACCCCAGGTCTAACACTAATCATAACTAGAATCACTGGACTGCAAAATTAGCATGAATATAGATGAAGGGACTCAGCATTTACTGAACATCTTCCATGTTTCAGACACTTTATATGCATTGTAAATGAAGAAATTTTCAAACAATCCTAAGAAGTAGGTACTATTCTTCTAATTTTCTAACATTAATAATGAGGAACTGGAGGCTTGAGAGGCAGGGTCTTAAAGTTAGTAAGTTGTGGTCCAAATACTAAAATATGTTCCTCTTACTTCAAATCCCATGCTCCGTGCTTTACATAGGATTGCATGAAGGTTAACACTGAGTAAAAGACCTTTCTATTTCACAGGTAATCTCTTGAGGTCTGACTAATTTATGCAACCTGCCCATGACTTCTTTGGCGAGAGCTTTGTCCTCTATGAATAAATGAAACTTAATTTTCTGGCATGAGCAGATAGAAAAGTTCTAATTCAATTTGTAAAAACTGTTAGAGAACCAAAAAGCATCTCTCTCTCCCACATGCACGCATGTGCATACACACACCCACAAACCCACATCACCTCACATGATCCCACAAAGCAATTACATTATAATGGATCTGAATGGATATACTATCAGTCCTAAGAGCCATAAAGGCAGAAAGCAGATTTTCACTACGACCCAAGGAATTTATCTTATCATCATTTTATTTTAAAAAAGAGGTGTGTAGATTAGACTTGTGTTCTCTGCTTGGATTTCAATCATGGAAAGTTTTAATAAAGTCCACCTTCAAGTTGCTACATCAGTTTCAGTTAGCTGAAGAAGACCAAAGAAAAAAAAAGGAATGAGTGCTGTTTATTAATATTGGCAAATTAATATATATTAATGCTATTTTTTCAAGACTTTGATTTGATATTGTGATAATCCATTTGTTGTTAAATGAATATGTGAACAAGTTCATATTATTTATTAATATAAATTATTTTTTTGGCCTGGATGATTTTATTAGCAAACCTACTCCCACTCCCTGGAAAGGCAAAGGAAGAGATTATTATTAAATAAACACTTTTAAAATTCAAATATATGCCCTCAGTCCTCTACTTCTTTAGCATGAAAACTGTTCTATTTGTGGAAGTGTAGACAGGGCCAATAAAATACAATTTTCTGAGCCTACTTCTCCTATTAAATAATAATACCTCAGAGGTGAGAGATTTGAGAATGAGAAACTAAGGTGATTATGTTTTGTTTTAATTTTTGGTAGAAGCATAAGAAGTACATAAATGACTTTTGACTCTTATCTCCTTTAATAAAATAATGAATTCAAACTCTTCATCCAATATGTCACCTAAGGAAATGCACATTGAGTTCACCTTTTATATGGATGAAGAAAAACATATGGACATCCCTAGCCCCCACACACAAAATGCACAGACAGAAACACAAGATTTAAGTCAATTGAAAACACTGTAAAGTCAAAAATGAAGGAGAATATTTTTTAAATGTTTTTATCAGATAGAGGTTATAGCTGTAAGAACCATAAATGTTTAACTGGTCAATTCAATAAGAATAACCATTCTACAACAGACTTCTTTTTACTATACTCTTAAAATTCTATCATTTTTTAAACATTGGATTATTAACGTCTCTGCATGTGATAATCTAACCTCAGGTTTTTAAAGATAAGAATTTCTCGCTTCCGTGCCAAGATGGCCAAATAGGAACAGTTCCAGTCTCCAGTTTCCAGTGTGAATGACACAGAAGACGGGTGATTTCTGCATTTCCAACTGAGGTACCAGGTTCATCTCACTGGGGTGTGTTGGACAGTGGGTGCAGGACAGTGGGTGCAGCCCAATGAGCGAGAGCCGAAGCAGGACAAGGCATCGCCTCACCTGAGAAGCGCAAGGGGGAAGGGAATTCCTTTTTCTAGCCAGGGGAAACCATGTTACACAACACCTGGAAAATCAGGTCACTCCCACCCTAATACCGTACTTTACTAAGGGTCTTGGCAAACAGCACACAGATTATATCCCGTGCCTGGACCAGAAGGTCCCATGCCCACAGAGCGTCCCTTATTGCTAGCACAGCAGTCTGAGATCTAACTGCAAGGTGGCAGCAAGGCTAGGGGAGGGGTGCCTGCCATTACAGAGGCTTCAGTAGGTAAACAAGCTGGGAAGCTTGAACTGGGTGGAGCCCACCACAGCTCAAGGAGGCCTGCCTGACTCTGTAGACTCCACCTCTGGGGACAGGGCATAGCCAAACAAAAGGCAGCAGAAACCTCTGCAGATGTAAATGTCCCTGTCTGACAGCTTTGAAGAAAGTAGTGGTTTTCCCAGCATGGAGTTTGAGATCTAAGAATGGACAGACTGTCTGCCCATTGGGTCCCTGACCCCCGAGTAGCCTAACTGGGAGACATCTCCAGTTAGGGGCAGACTGACATCTCACACCTCACACAGCTGGGTACACATTTGAGACAAAGCTTCCAGCAAACGATCAGACAGCAACATTCACTCTTCTGCAGCCTTCGATGCTGATACCCAGGCAAACGGTCTGGAGTGGACCTTAAGCAAACTCCAACAGATGTGCATCTGAGGGTCCTGACTGTTAGAAGGAAAA
>NW_012102354.1:2461446-2462717 GCF_000951045.1 Mandrillus leucophaeus
TAAGTGAAGGAGAAATAAAATCCTTCACGGACGATCAAATGCTGAGAGATTTTGTCACCACCAGGCCTGCCCTACAAGAGATCCTGAAGGAAGCACTAAACATGGAAAGGAACTACAGGTACCAGCCATTGTAAAAACATGCCAAAATGTAAAGACCATCGATGGTAGGAAGAAACTGCATCAACTAACGAGCAAAATAACCAGCAAATATCATAATGACAGGATCAAGTTCACACATAACAATATTAACCTTAAATGTAATGGGCTAAATGCTCCAATTAAAAGACACAGACTGGCAAATTGGATAAAGAGTCAAGACCCATCAGTTTGCTGTATCCAGGAGGCTCATCACACGTGCAGAGACACACGTAGGCTCAAAATAAAGGGATGGAGGAAGATCTACCAAGCATATGGAAAACAAAAAAAGACAGGGCTTGCAATCCTAGTCTCTGATAAAACAGACTTTAAACCAACAAAGATCAAAAGAGACAAGGCCATTATATAACGGTAAAAGGAACAATTCAACAGGAAGAGCTAACTATCCTAAATATATATGCACCCACTACAGGAGCACCCAGATTCATAAAGCAAGTCCTCAGAGACTTACAAAGAGACTTAGACTCCAACACAATAATAATGGGAGACTTTAACAACCCACGGTCAACATTAGACAGATCAACGAGACAGAAAGTTAACAAGCATATTCAGGAATTGAACTCAACTCTGCACCAAGCAGACCTAATAGATATCTACAGAACTCTCACCCCAAATAAACAGAATATACATTCTACTCAGTACCGCATCACAGTTATTCTAAAAGTGACCACATAGTTGGAGGTAAAGCACTCCTCAGCAAATGTAAAAGAACAGAAATTACAACAAACTGTCTCCCAGACCACAGTGCAATCAAACTAGAACTCAGGATTAAGAAACTCAATCAAAACCGCTCAACTACATGGAAACTGAAAAACCTGCCCCTATATGACTACTGGGTACATAATGAAATGAAGGCAGAAATGATGTTCTTTGAAACCAATGAGAAAAAAGACAAAACGTACCAGAATCTCTGGGACACATTTAAAGCAGTGTGGAGAGGGAAATTTATAGCACTAAATGCCCAGAAGAGAAAGCAGGAAAGATCTAAAATTGACACCCTAACATCTAGTTCTCTAACTAAAAGAACTAGAGAAGCAAGAGCAAACACATTCAAAAGCTAGCAGAAGGCAAGAAATAACTAAGATCAGAGCAGAACTGAAGGAGATAGAGACAAA
>NW_012102354.1:2467487-2497795 GCF_000951045.1 Mandrillus leucophaeus
AAGTGTTGGAGAGGATGTGGAGAAATAGGAACACTTTTACACTGTTGGTGGGACTGTAAACTAGTTCAACCATTGTGGAAGACAGTGTGATGATTTCCCGAAGATCTAGAACTAGAAATACCACTTGACTCAGTCATTCCATTACAGGGTATACACCCAAAGCATTATATATCATGCTGCTATAAAGACACATGCACACGTATGTTTACTGTGGCACTATTCACAATAGCAAAGTCTTGGAACCAACCCAAATGTCCGTCAATGACAGACTGGATTAAGAAAATGTGGCACATGTACACCATGGAATACTATGCAGCCATAAAAAAGGATGAGTTCATGTCGTTTGTAGGGACATGGATGCAGCTGGAAACCATCATTCTCAGCAAACTATCGCAAGAACAGAAAACGAAACACTGCATGTTCTCACTCATAGGTGTGAATTGAACAATGAGAACACTTGGACACGGGAAGGGGAAACATCATACACTGGGGCCTGTTGTGGGGTCGGGAGAGTGGGGAGGGATAGCTTAGGAGATACACCTAATGTAAATGACAAGTTAATGGGTGCAGCACACCAACATGGCACATATATACATATGTAACAAACTTGCATGTTGTGCACATGTACCCCAGAACTTAAAGTATAATAAAAAATAAAAAAATTTTAAAAAATGGAAAAAAAAGAAATCACAAAAAAAGAATTTCTATTTATTCAAAAGCGAAATTAACTTTGGAAATAAATAACAATATAAACATCTCACAGTCAATTTAATCTATACAAAAGATAGAAATTTGTAAAGTATTAGTATGACTTTGGCCACTAATATATGTTACATTTATGTCCTGCTTTAAGTCTTCAATCAGTCTTTTCCATCTGTCAAAATTGTATAACTACTGCATGATAAAGGCTCTGTTGCTATGGTAATTATTCCATCACCTAGGTGATAGTGTTTGAATTATGTCATTACTAAAGTGATCTAACTCATAAAACATTTTTAACTTTTGTTATGGATAGGCAGAGAGAAAACTGATTAGTGATACAAATTCAAGAAGGCTAGAAGAATGCCACTTTTCTCAATACACTCTATCACAAATGAGAATTAGAAGGTAAATGCTAAAATGAATTTCCCCAATTATCTCCGCTTACAATTGGGTCAATATCTTCATCAGCATTTCACAAAGCTGAAAGAAGAGGAAGAAAGATTGCATGTGCAGGGAAAAATAAAAAGATAGCAAGGTGTTCTACTGGAAGAATGGTAGAAAAGATGTCCTACTTAAAATTTTTCCCCATCTCTTCAGTTGAATCTCATGCGTGCAGTTATTAAAAAAAACTACCATGCACTTTTATTTTTGTACCATGATCTAATTCTTAAACAGAGAGCTGTGTACAAAGAGATATAGAGAAGGACACAGAGGAGGAGAGGGAAATAGGAAATTAGGTGGAGAAAACAGCAGAAAAGATCAGAAACAGGGTTATAGGTCACTGTTCAGAATATGATAAAAGAGAAATCAGAAAGCAAAAAGGAGGCAGCAAGAAGGGCGGATGACAGTTTCAAAAGTTTGACAAACTTCAATAGGACTTGTTAGGAGGTGACTGCCCTGTGACCAGAACTGATTCTGTCTAATCCAAAGGACTTTTAGATGTTGTCAACCATATAGCATGACACTCTCCAAGCTTACCAAACAGGTAAGGTTGTACAAATTGTTCCCAAGATACAGAACAACTGATCAGATACTTTTGGAAATGTCCTTTGAGTTCAGAGTATTCTATAGCCAACCATGCTCTAATGGCTGCGGATGAATTACTGCCCACCAAAGGAAAGACATACCAACGTTTCCTTTATGAAGAGACTAAAGCATTTCTACAAAGATCCACTTTCTCTTTTCTTGTGTTTTGGTGTTCTTTACTACATATTGGCTTACCCTGTTCTCTCATACAATAAGGGTTGAATTATGAAGCTTGAAGAGAATAGAGAAATCCTAGCTGTATATTTTATAGGTAAGGAAAATGGTCCAGAGAGGTCCTTGCCTTGTGAATGATGACTAGAGTTAATAAAACTGTATTGTGTACTTGAAATTTGCTAAGAAATTAGATCTGTTCTATGCACAAAAAAGAGAACTATGTGAGATGATGTTAATTCACTTAACTGTGGTAATTATTTCACAATGCAGATGCATACCAAATCATTATGTGTACATCTTAAATATATACAATTTTAATTTGTCAATTACACCTTAGTAAAAATGGAAAAACCTCAGAGTTGTAAGACATGTGTACACCATTTAGTCGTCTAATACCTATTCAAGGCTTGAATCCCTGCTAACACCTGCTAGCCTCTCTGATACTGCAGGGCACAGGAATTCATCACAGCAGGAGGCAGCACATTCCATTTTGGACAAGTTGACACAATCCATCGAGGACAATGCAATTATATAAACCTATGAGGACTTAATGTGTTGGTCTCTCTTGATATTTAAATTTTATAACACAAACATGGAAAGAGTATAATTTTTCCCAAAAGCTCAAATGGCAGAACTCCAGGCACCAGGATACTTAGGCTGGTGGTGGGAGGACAGGGAAAGATGAATGTCTCCTAGAAACCACACAAATCACAGTGCTGGGGGTCACTGCTCTCTTTATTTATGTCTATAGCTTGTTTGGCTTAACTGGGGAGGGTGTGCTTACACACTGTGCACACATTTATTTTTTGGAAACAGTATGAATCAGGCAGAATAGGAATGGATGATAGCCACAAGCTCAACCAGAGAAACAACAGCTGCTAGGTCATCACCTCACTTTGTGAAAACTGGTAATGGACCCATTAATTGTAGTGTTTTAGGCAACTCCCAGAGCTAATATGAAAGCCATTCCCTGATTAATAATTAGCCTTTATTCAATTAACAGCTTCATGCATCTTGTTCTTGGTATATATTACACAACTTGACATTGCACTTAGGACACAGTTTTTACAAGAAAATGTGGCATGGCAACAACATCACTTTACAAATGCCCACTGATTTCAAATTCTAACAGGTTTTGTTCTTTCCCCAAGGGATGGGGGAGGACATAACAAAAGCTGGAATCTAAATGCCTAAAGCTCAAAGTAATGAGTCAGATTGAACCACCAACATCGTAAATCAAGCTCATTAACAGCATCTGATAAAGCTTATCTGCCTCACATCACCGGGGAGGCACTTGCTAGCAGGCAGGGCCTTTGTGGATAGAGTTTTCAGTAGATACCGTCATTAGAACTCAGTAAAATAGCCATCCATGGAACAACTTGCAGCAGTTGCTTCTGTATCATAATTACAGAAATGATTACACTACCAAATATTAAAAATGGTGCAGTTATGCATAATTTCTACAACATCTAATTTACCAGCAGTAAAAACAGTAATATAAGCATTGCCCAGTGATGGGACAAAGCAATTTTCAGTCAAGATGTCTAAAAATAACATCAGTTTTCTTATAGCTGGATTCATTGTTAACATGGTTTGCTTAGTCTCTTGCTTGAGAGAGCTTAATCAAGACCTAGGTGACAACTGTGTTAGCTAACATGTGATACTAATGGACTTTTAAGACAAAATAATATGACTTCTGGATTCCCTGAAGAGCTACAGCTTTGTTAAAGGCCACCCACAGACGATAATAAAGACTCCTAAGAAAAGCACCACTTCTTTCAGCCAGGGAACAAAATTATGTATTTAAACTCAACATGATCTCCTTCCCTGGAGCCCCCATTTCCCATCCTGGCACTTTATGCTCCTATCCACTCACCTGTCTCCACTTGATATTCTACTACTTTGGATCCATACCAATGCTGTTCTATTATAGTTTAAGCTCTTGGATGGAAGGGACTATAACTGATTCATGTCCCTAATCTCTCTCTCCCCAGAGAATCCAGCACCATACTAAACACAAAGTAAATGTTATACATGTTTGTGAAATTAAATTGATAAACCTGAGCTGTCAAGTTATACCACGTAAGTTAAATGTTACTCAGAAATGTTAGAAAAAACATAATACACAATATCTGTACCCAGATGAGATTGAATTTGTTTACTGAAAGCAAGAGTTCTCAATCCTGGCTGTTCATTATATCATCTGTAAGGCTTTAAAACCTAGTTGCAAAGTGCCACCTTACACCATTTAAATCAGAATTTCTGAAACTGAGGTCTGGACATAGGGATTTTTAAAGCTTTCCTGAAAGAACCAGGGTTGAGAATCACTGACTTAAAGGGTATGAGTAAACATACACTGGGAGTGTAAGTATGGAAAATAACTGATTTACTAGGAGTAAAGAAATAGCTTCCTTTGCTCTGTGTCTTTGGCCATGTGCTTATTCTCTGAGTTTCATTTGGTCCCGCTATGAATGTAAGAGAATTCATCACATATGCTGTGATTCGTAATTATTTTTCAGAACAAAATTATGTGAGTATATTGCAACACCAACGCCAGAAAAACCAGTTCAGTGCCTAGCTACTGAGTCACAGTTCCCAGCAGTGGGAACCAGGAATTCATATTCCTGAAAAACTCCCCAAGCCACAAAATTGCTCTTCAGACAAAAATGACAAGAAAGGATTACTTCTGTGGTCTAATCTAAGAATACAAGATAAAAAATGAGAAAACAAAATATTTCTAAAAAGCAGTATAGGCCAGATCTTGATTGCTAAATAATCATTCTCCAACAAGATTTTTCTTTGAGGAAGCAAGACTCCCTGGAGCAACGCTAATTCTATGATTGAGAAGGGTATGATATAGGATAAACTTGGAGCACCCTGTGTGGCCAGAAAATAAGAAAATGTTCAAAAATATAACAAGTGGGCATGCCAAAGGGAACAGGAGCCAATCTGAAAGAACTTCCAGTGCCCAAACGTGGATCAGTTTGAGCAACATAATGAACAGCATAGTATTGGATGATAACTCCAAATATAGAATAAATATTTTCTACAGATTGAATGTTTGTGTCCTTATTCAAATTCCTATATTAAAACCTACTACTCAATGCCATGGTATTACTAGAGGTGGGGACTTTGGAAGGTGATTAGGTGATGAGAGTGCAGCCCTCATGAATGAGGTTAGTGCCCTTCTTAAAAAGACTCCAGAGAATGCTCTCACTCCCTTTCAGCATGTGAGGACACAACAAAAAGGCAGCTGCCATCTATGAACCAGGACATGGGCCTTCACCAGGCGACAAATTTGCAAGTGCCTTCACCTTGGACTTCCCGGGCTCCTAAACTGTGAGAAACAAATGTCTGTTGTTTATAAGACATCTAGTTATGGTGTTTTGTTTTATCAGACCAGAGAAGACAATATCCATGGGTCCATATTAATATAAATGCTTGAGTAACTAAAGATGTGGGCAAAGGGACAAATCTCCCTTAGAGAAGAATTCCAAATACATTATGTAGATATCTCTTCCTCTAAGAAGTGCAGCATCACTTCCATCACATTGGTTGTGGGCCACATTTGGTAACTCCTCCCAAAGTAAGAGCATGGAAAGTAAATTCATCACTTTACAGTGATTATTTAAACCTGAACTAAGTTAATTACAGTTAATATCACCAGTGATGTCATGTTGCTATCACATATCTTCTGATAGGATGAGATGGAATGGATGGGTATATCACCTCTGAGGTCTTCCTACTCCAAACCTACAACTTCTGTCTGATCATTAGAGAAACATCAAACAAACCCAAACTGAGGAACATTCTAGAAAATACCTGGCCATGCCTTAATATGGTCTGCATTAAGAAAAATAGGAAAGACTGAGACGCTGTCACAGACTGAGGACACATGATGATTACATAAAGTGTAATACTCTGAATTGTACGTGGAAATAGAAAAGGACATTTGTGGAAACACTAGTGAAATCTGAACAAATTCTGCAATTTAATTAATAGTAATGCACCAATGTTAATTTCTTAATTTTGTAAATGTATCATAGTTAATGTAAGATACTAACTTTTTAAATGTTAATATACACTACATAACATTATATATTACAACATATATTATGATATATATTATATATAACATATATAACGTATATATTCTATAATATATCTATTATGCAGCTTTTCTGCATAATAGATATATGGGAATGCTATGTACTATTTTTGTGAATTTAATCTATATTTAAAAACATTCAAAAGTATAAAGTTTTCAAAAATTGTGTACAAATAAATCAATTTAAGCATGAAAATATGGTCGTTATAGCAATTTCTTACCTTTAAAGATATTTAAAATGTTTTGAGATGTAAAACCTTTGCCACTGATTCCTTGTTAGCTTGAAATAAATATATATATTTTGTATATGTTTATATATTTATATATTCATATTTAATATATCACATATTCAACGTTTTAAAAATAATTTACACTTTTCATTAAACCAGCATGGACCTAAAAGACTGCAAAGTGTATTTTGTACTTAATGCCACAACAGAGCGACTCCTGCACCACTTCTTAGGACCATTTAGCAGAGAGGCACACGTTGTCATTTATAAAATAAACCCATGTCAGATGCATCTAATTAAGGGCCCCAGATGAGTGTCAATTGAGTGAACTGACTGTACGGCTGCAATGTGTTGTAAATGCATCATAACTGATTTATACGGTGCTTTTTTCTTGAGGCTTAAATTCTGTCTTAGAACATAACTATACCCATGCTTACTGGTGGATGTTTAGTACCCATTCTTTTATATTTTAATTTTTTTTTTAGAGACAAAGTCTTACTCTTTCACACAGGCTGGAATCCAGTGGTGTGATCATAGTTTACTACAGCCTTGGACTCCTCCTAGGCTCAACTGATCCTTCTGCCTCAGCCTCCTGAATAGCTGGGACTACAGGCGCACACCAACATGACAAGCTAATTTTTAAATTTTTTGTAGAGATAGTGTCTCACTATGTAGTTCAAGCTGATCTAAAATTCCTGGCCTTAAGTGACGCTTCCACTTCGGCCTCCCAAAGTGCTGAGATAACAGGTGTGAGCCACTGCACCCTGGCTTATCCTTTTGCTATGTTATTTTACAAAGTTAAAGTTTCTCCAAATGAAAAGGAAATCTCTTACCTAAAATTTCAAATTAGACATTTATTTGCAATTTTTGCTGGTTTCACAAACTAATATTTTCAAAAAGCAATCTTTTCACTCTGTTATTTGCATCCAATATCAAGTCTTCTAACTGGTCTCTCATGTGCTCTTCTGTTGAGCTCCTTCTTCCTACCTCCAGTATATTCATTTTGCATGACCAGTGGTCACTCTGAGTTCCAATATGACTGTCACTTCTGTCGGTACAACCCTCTCATGGCTATCTACTGTTTACATGTTAAGTCCAAGGTTTTTAGCATGTCCCACTTAGTTATCCCTGGCAAGACTCCTACCAATTCTCTAGAAACTGCAAAAGGAGGTACCAGCCATTCCCATAATATCATCTTATGCTCTAATATTACTAAAATACTTAAGCCTAAACACCCTGCATGTCTATATGGCCCAGTGCCTTCCTTCTTGTGGTTCCTTTCATTTTTTCCCTTCTTTAACTGGTCTCTAGTTATATTTCAATATTAATTTGAGGTGTCCCTTCTTTTATTAACAATAGTTTTTATTAACAATACTCCTCCAACCATCCTCCTTCTGCTATAAACAAGCATTGCCTCGCCTTTCTGCCTCCATATCACCCTTAGGTATATGACTATTATAACATTCATCATGCTGGCTTTTAGTCTTCATTATATAAGTGTCTTTTCTTCCACTAGACAATAAGCTGCTGACTTATTCATCTTTGTATCCCCAAGGAAAAGTACAGGGCCTGGTATACAGAAGAGATTCAAAACTTTACTGAACTGTTCAACATAGAAATTCTTGCTTATTTAAACTAAAATAAACATTTCATTCCTCAAGGGGTCTTCTAATTACCTAGAGTCACAACACATCTTCAGGGCTAGATTTAAGCATTAACCCCCTTCATACACACACTCTCCATAATCAACAATGCTACAGATCTGCATTCCCCCACAAGCCAGAAGAGAGTGGGGGCCAATATTCAACACTCTTAAAGAAAAGAATTTTCAACCCAGATTTCATATCCAGCCAAACTAGGCTTCACAAGCAAAGGAGAAATACAATCCTTTACAGAAAAGCAAATGTTGAGAGATTGTGTCACCACCAGACCTGCCTTACAAGAGCTCCTGAAGGAACCACTAAATATGGAAAGGAAAAACCGGTATCAGCCACTGCAAAAACATACCAAATTGTAAAGCCCATCGATGCTATGAAGAAACTGCATCGACTAATGGGCAAAATAACCAGCTAGCATCATAACGGCAGGATCAAATTCAGACATAACAATATTAAATTTATATTTATTAAACTTAAATATAAATGGCCTAAATGCCCCCAATTAAAAGACACAGACTGGCAAATCGGATAGAGTCAAGACTCATCAGTGTGCTGTATTCAGGACACCAATCTCATGTGCAAAGACACACACAGGCTCAAAATAAAGGGATAGAGGAGAGTGTAACAGAATATTATCAGAAAAATAAACAGAAGAGCGATTCTGAAGATGAAAGACGTGTCTAATCAACAAAGTCAGAGTCCACAGAGAGGTGAAGCAAATTAAGATTAAAATTATTCCTTGCTTACATGATATTTTTAACTATTTGCTTAGTTCATATAAAAATCTTATATGTTTCATATTCAAATGTTGAGATTGGATTTAATTTGGCATGTATAATGACTTTTATGACAAAAGATGAAATTGGTTTTATTACTTTTCTCAACTCACCATAATTTGGAAGACGCAGTCATCACAAATGCTTAGTATGCCAGTGTTGGTATGTGAGAAATCACATGATAATCCCAATTCTATGTATTATGTATTAAAAAGGTCTCTGCAGATGCTGAGGAGAGGCCTTACATTATTCAAAGTATTCTAACCCTAGGATTTCCTCCCCTTCCCTCTTTTTAATAACCACACTTCACTTAGACCTGCAGTTAGGAAATCTGCATCCTAGACCTAAAGATGTAACTAACTAGTTGTGTATACCAGAGAAATTATTTACTTTCTTAGGACATTTTTGTTCATGTATATATTTATTGAATTGAGTGATTGATAATAAATGGATTGAGATAAGCCATGGTCTGGAAGAACTGAGTCATGCTTCTAATTGAACTGCTATACTAAACTTTCGCCAGGTACACATATCCTTTCTTAGAGTTACTCTCGATGGAAATGGGCCCTTTCGCCAATCCCTTTCACACTGCCCACCCTCTAAGTGCTTGTTTCATCTTTGCTTCACTTTTCTTCTTGCTCTATGTGTTAGGTGGAACTCCTTCCCCCTCTTTAATTCCAAGATATACTTTACAAACCTCTATTACTGTATATATGGTATTTACCCTAACTACAAGATGATGTGGTCATTGAGGCACAAACTTTAATTACATTTAAATGTATATCCCAAACATATAGCACATGTCTGATAAAAACTGAAAACACACTTACTGGTATTTAGTGAATGTATAGGAATTAGTCAGGCAGAGGGGTCAGATGTATCATGGTGTCTTTTGATCAGCTGGAGGGAGATGCATAGCTCAGTTTGCCCCAAACGCTAAATGAAACTGAAAGTCTATGGATCTGTCATTGTATAGAGAGTGGTGAGAGCTCATGTGGCTCAGGACTTTATAAATGGTTTCCAAAGAAGCTTCTTTTGGAAGTCCTATTTAATTAAGTGGCATGGTGGCATCACTGACAATGAGATCCTGGAGGGCAGCCAATCTACTCACTTTGAAACAACACATATTGCAGCATAACTCTTCTGGGTAGGATATACTAGGAGATGGATGATTATGGAATACCTAAACAACTGCAGGCTGATAGGCTCAAACACAGCAGGAGGGATGCTTTATTAAGTGCCTGCTACAGCCCAATTACAAACAGGGCAGAACCACTGTGCACACAGAAAGGAACTGTAGAAAGCTGACTTACCAAAGGAGAATTGGAAAGGCAATGGACCAAGTCCAGTTCTCAAAATGAGATCTGTCAGGCTAAGCAAAGTCAGCCTTGCCATGCATGTGATATTTTGAGATCACTCATATCCTGGTCAATTCTATGTGACTTTAGCTTACATTTTCATATACTGTTGTTTTCTTTTGTTTTCAGCCAACTTCGCTATAAGCTTTTTCAGGGAATACCATTTGTTAGACCTTTCAAAGAGTAAGTTGGGATATATGTTGTTTCTCTGTGCAAGATGCCATTTGAAAAATAGTTTGGACATGGAGAAGATGAGATCATCACGCATATTTTGACAGTGTTTGAAAATACTACTATTCTAAAAATCTGGTGGAAAGGCACCTCTTTGTATCATAGTATTATGTACTGTTGTGCTTGTATCAAGCTGCTTAATAAATGTTTAAAGATGATGGTTTATTGATCTTTTTTATAACCAATCATATAAATGGATAATAAACTTTATCTACAGTGTCATTTTCAAATAAACAATGACATACTGAATAGATATGCAATACGAGATATAAAATACAAAATAGATGAAAAATAATTTATTAACTTCTATTATCGATTCTTTCATCAAACAGAATTTGCCAATAAAATGAAATAATCTGACCTCATCTCTTCTCATAGGTAATTCTCATATATCTCAGGTATAGTTCAGCTTTAATTGAAAATCCATTTACAGGTAGCTAGTTCTTTGGATACTTGTAACTATATATGGTAATCTTAGTTCCCACTTATTGGAGGATTTCTGGTTAGTCGAAATATTAGTTAGTCTTCCTTTTAGAGAGAGTTTGTAATCATGATAAAGGAAGTTTCTATACAAATCTTTAAAACCTGAATCACCAATCAAATCATTTAACACAGCTTAAGCATCTACCATAGGCAAAATACAAGACTATCAGAATACATAGGCTCAACAATTAGAGAAGAGAATGTTGGAGAGATCAATAACTATTATATAAGATATGATAAAACCTATGTGATAAGGGGTACAATGTTGTACTAATGAAGAAAATGCAGTCAAGTTGCAGTGATTATTGGAAGTATGCAATTAGAACTTATTTAACCTTATTGGTTGAGCAACCTTTTCCAAACCAATGCCAAGGTTCTGTGACAAAATACAAACAAAATGTGAGGATTATTTTCATCATACAGACAAAATATGAGGCTTACTTTCATCTATCTGAGATGAATTTATAAGTTCTATTCTAATAAATAGAACTTCTGTTAAAGAGCCTTGATGCTCTAGAATCCCAAAACACTGTAGACAGGTGCCCTGTTTAGAAAACAAAATGTATTCAATATTACTTAGTCTGAGCATTATTCTAATTTCTGGCATATTAACTGAGAACCTTGTCTCATATTCAGGTAGTTTATATGAAAAAAACTATTTGAAGAAAATACCATTTAACACTGGAAGTAGCAAATATGTGAAACTTAGTAACTTATGACTGCATACTAATGAAGAATATTAAAAGGGACTTAATCCAATTTACTAGAACAGCATACTTAGACACATGGCAGTAGAGTGAGATTTAGTTCAGGAATCATTGCTTATCGTTATCTCCTATTTTTATGTATCTTAAACCAATACACTTGCCCTTTGATTCTCAGTTTCCATGGAAGTTTGGCACTAAAAGTTAAAGAGGGAACATTCTTTTCTTGTTATTTTCAAAGAATGGTGACAATTCTACCTCTTTCTAAGAGGTACTCAGCTGCAAAAAAAGACTGTTTCAGACCAAGGGAATAATAATTACCATTTCTAATCTCTTGACAGCCCTGCCTGTGGCTAAAATGACTGGGAGTACTCACTTTCTAACTGCAAGGTAGGAGTTTCTTTCATTTCATTTCATTTCATTTCTTTTCTTTTCTTTTCTTTCTTTTTTTTTTTTTTCTTTTTTGAGATGGAGTCTCGCTCTGTCACCCAGGTTGGAGTGCACTGGTGCGATCTCGGCTCACTGCAAGCTCCGCCTCTCGGGTTCACGCCATTCTCCTGCATCAGCCTCCCGAGTAGCTGGGACCACAGGCGCCACCACCACGCCCGGCTAATTTTTTGTATTTTTAGTAGAGACGGGGTTTCACTGTGTTAGCCAGGATGGTCTCGATCTCCTGACCTGGTCATCCGCCCGCCTCGGCCTCCCAAAGTGCTGGGATTACAGGCCCGAGCCACAGCACCTGGCAGGTAGGAGGTTCTTATACCTGTTTGCACTCAGGCTGTGCTACATGACAACCCAAGATCTTGAAGTAATCTGTAAAATATATTTAATAGCCCAGGTATTTTTGATTGTAACATAAAATATCCAGAAACTTCAAAAGGTCTTCGAATTAAGATAGTTTTTCTAAGTGTGAATTCTTGACTGCCCATCTCAGAATCATTTGGAGAACTTGCTAAAAATACTGATTTCTAGGTTCCACCTCATTTCTACTAACTCAGGTACTCTAAAGCTAGAGACTAGGAAACTGACATTTATTTTATTCCTATGTGTAAGTTAAAGAATTACTTATTTAATTTGGGAATGTCCCATGGAAAAATGAAAAACATACAGAAAGTAATTGAAAAATTCAAATAGTATAATAACTAAAGATCTCATTAGTTATATGCCAACAACAGGCAGGTAACACTTTTGAGTATCTGCTATATTTACAACATTTTTCATATAGAAATTGCTGCCCACCACATTACAGATAAATCAAATTGAAAAGGGAACCACAGAATAACTCAGGCTTACGAAATAGAGGCTCTAAAAGACTAAAGAAACATAGTAGAGAATTTCTACACACATAGTTAATTACTACGTCTGAGTCTTGGAGCCTGCACAGATGAAAAGAAAATATAGCCATAATTTAATACTGCACACAAACTGCCTTCTGAGACAGGCAGAGCTCACCTGCCAGGCCGCATATCTCTCTCACTCTCCCAGTATCTTACTTTTACATTCATTCTGAAGCCATTATCTCATTGAGGTGGCATATGACTGTTACTTCCTAAGATTTTCTGGTTTATTCATAAAATGTATGTGGAGCACTGTATTGGAAAACTTAAGGTGTTTACAAGCTACTTTTTAAAATTAAGAATTTCAAAGCATTTCAAACTATGCAGGAATAAATTTTCCTCATCATATTTGGAGAAGCAGGAAATGGGAACAGGTGAAAATCTCATCATCTCATTACATTTCAGCAAAGTCACACTAGGTAAAGTCTTTCCCAGAAAATGGAAGTTTAATGAGAGCCTGTGCACATCAACTTGTCCTCAAATAAGATCTAAAAACAAGGTTATTTGATGCACTCAGGTGACTAGTTAAAGGATCAAAGATAATACATTCACCCTGAAGTTTCAAATAGAACTTGCATACATAAATAGATATTTTATTCTTTGAAAAAGAGTCAAGAGAAAAAGAAAAACAGCAACAACAAGGAGCATATGAAAAGTTTTATAATAAAAAAATAAGAAAAGTTTTATAGGATAAGCATGCTATAGAAAAGCTTCTACTATAAATAAATAAAAGACACTTTTAGACTGTGTATGCTTTGTGCTCTCAACAAAATACAGAAAAGAGTAGAGGCTGGGCATGATGGCTCACGACTGTAATCCCAGGACTGTAATCCCAGATCGAGACCATCCTGGCTAACATGGTGAAACCCTGTCTCTACTAAAAATACAAAACAATTTAGCTGGGCATGGTGGCGGGCACCTATAGTCCCAGCTACTCGGGAGGCTGAGGCGGGAGAATGGCGTGAACCCAGGAGGCGGAGCTTTCAGTGAGCAGAGATCGTGCCAATGCACTCCAGTCTGGGTGACAGAGCGAGATTCTGTCTCAGCAAAAAAAAAAAAAAATATATATATATATATATATATATACATTCTAAAATAAGACACAACACTTAGATTAAAATGGAGTTGTCAGATATAAAATATGCAGGAAATAATAACAATGCAGGAATGCTAAAAGCAGAAAGAATTAAAACACTCTATTGGCTATATTAAGATAAAATCTTTATCAGAGTAAATTAAATCAATAAAGAAAATCTAGTGATATCTAAGGAAATAGGGAAAAAAATCTTTAGAAACACATTTGTGGGATGTAAAGACACTCCCTTTAGTCTTTTAGATATCAATTACATCAAACATACATAAAGAAAAGATTAATGGAAGCTATAATATGAGGTCTTTTACTTTGCAGAGTTATTTTTGACATGTCCTAGACTAGAAGTCAGCAGCTTCAGTCTAAATCTGCCTTGCCACCTGTTTTTGTGCATAAAGTTTTATTAGAACACAGCATCACCTGTTCACTTATTTATTTATGTAACGTCTGCAACTATGTGCATATTCTGTGTAGAGTAGAGTAGTTGTGGCACAGACCATATGAAATACAAAGCCAGATATGAATTCACAGACCATATGAACTACAAGGCTGTATATTTACTATCTAGTCTGTATTGTCCGTTGTTATGCTGCGGAGAAAGAGATACCCAAGACTGGGAAGAAAAAGAGGTTTAATTAGACTTACAGTTCCACATGGCTGGGGAGGCCTCAGAATTATGGCAGGGAGGAAAAGGCAGTTCTTACATGGCAGCAGCAAGAGAAAATGAGGAAGATGCAAAAGCAGAAACCCTTGATAAAACCATCAGATATCGTGAGACTTGTTCATTACCACAAGAACAGTGTGGGGGAAACCACTCACATGATTCAAATTATCTCCCACCAGGTCCCTCCCACAACATGTAAGAATTATAGGAGTACAATTCAAAATGAGATTTGGGTAGGGACACAGAGCCAAATCATATCCTAGTCTATAAGAAAATGTCTGCTGAATGTTACCCTAGACCACTGGACATATAAAAACTTTATTAAATCAGCAGATCCCTGAGTGTTCATGGCTTGTATATGGCATTTAATATCATACACATGTGTTATAAAGGCCTCTAAAGAATTTGTTACTTCTTTCTCACCAGACCTAATCATTATGATGTCATCAATGTGCTGGATAAACAAAACGTGTCTCCAGATGAAGATACATTTTAAATTGACTGCCACATGAAGTGGGAGGGTTAATATTGCTCTGAGATAAAACAATAAAGGTTAATACCTATTTCTGCCAGTTAAAAGCAAATTGCTTTAGCTAAGTATCTTTCCAATTGATATAGAGAAAAAATAGATTGGAAGATGAAGAGAACAGCTTCAATCAGAGGTTCTTTTTAAATAAAGCTTATGATGTTATTGCCATTCCTTAAGATCCATTTGTTTTCTATACAGGACGAAGTGGGCATATTTGATGAAGATGTTTGAGTAAGCACCACCATCTGTTAAGTTTTTATGAAAATACTTCCATGGTTCCAGGGATGTAAATAGTTTTAAGTAGACTGTTGTGATAAGATGGGTTACCTCAGGGAACAATGGCAGCAAAATGGTGGAACAGGAATCCCCAGGCCCTCCCCTTACCACAAAGACATGGACTCAACAACAATATATAGACCAATTCCATTTGTGGGAAATCAGAAACCATTTCACAGGCTCCTGTACTCCGGGCAAACATGAGCCAGAAGGAAAATTAATGGCTCTTACTCACCACAGTCTCACCTTTTGACAGCATGAGGCAATCAGAAAACTCCTGGCTCCTGGTTTTGTTGCTGGGGAGAGATGGAGAAGACTGAACCATATGTCCAACATTTTGACTTTGTGTGAGGTTGGGGGGATTGTTGGCTGACAGACTAGCTAGTCTTGTCAAAATCTAAGAACTGACAGGAAAAGGTGCCAGGTAGAATCCCACTGAAAACAAAGACAATACTTAAAACTAATACACACACACACATACACACACACACACACACTCGCCATATTTCCTTCTCCTGCCTCAGCACAGAATGAAAGGGAGAAAATGCTCAACTTCTATCTTGTTTTTGTTTTTTTGTTTTTTTGTTTTTTGTTTTTGACTCTGCCGCCCAGGCTGGAGGTGCAGTGGTACAATCTCTGCTGACTGCAGTCTCTGCCTCCTGGGTTCATGCCATTCTCCTGCCTCAACCTCCCCAGTAGCTGGGACTACAGATGCCCACCACCATGCCTGGCTAATTTTTTGTATTTTTTAGTAGAGATGGGGTTTCACCATGTTAGGCAGAATGGTCTTGATCTCCTGACCTCGTGATCCAACCACCTCAGCCTCCCAAAGTGCTGGGATTACAGGCATGAGCCACTGTGCCTGGCCTCAACTTCTATCTTTAACCTGGTGAGAAAACAATTTGGAGGAAATGTTCAATGTTTTGGCTTTTTGAGAGACTCTCCAAGAAATTAGTTTCTGTCTCACCTGTTTCAAAGAATTAATGGAAATCACATATTCTAGATGCCTAGGGGCTACTAAGAACAAAAGAGAGCTGGTCAGTTTTCTGTTGCTCTAGAAGACTCACAGTATTGCAAACAGAGGCCAATGCTATTTGGTAGCCTCTCTCTCAGCTGGAAGAGAGAAGAGTAGAATGGACATCCTACACTCTGCCTTTTGGAGGGACTGCCCAAGAAACTGATTTCTGTCTTTTCCCATTCATAGTATTGATAGAACCCAGCGCACTCTAAAAGCCTGAGGACCATTGAGCACAAATGTGAGCTAGGTAGCTTGCAGCAACTAAAGAGAATCCACAATGCTACAGACACCAGAGGATGCAAAATATTATAAGCTGCATTAAATAAAGAAACCAGCAAATTCCTGTAATTAGGAAATTACCCACACAATTCCAGAGAAGATATATCTACAGAAAAGGTACTGTATTAGTCTATTCTCATGCTGCTATGAAGAACTGCATGAGACTGGGTAATTTATAAAGAAAAGCGGTTTAATTGACTCACAGTTTCCCATGGTTGGGAAGGCCTGAAGAAACTTACAATCATGGCAGAAGGGGAAGTAAACCCATCCTTCTTCACAAGGCAGCAGGAGAGAGAAGTACAGAGCAAAGTGGGGAAAAGCCCTTATAAAACCATCAGATCTCATGAGCACTCACTCACTATCACAAAACAGCATGGGGGAACCACTCTTATGATCTACCACCCATGAGGTCCGTCCCCAAAGACACGGGGATTACAATTCAGAATACAATTCATGATAAGATTTGGGTGGGGACACAGGGCAAGACCATATTATTCTGCCCCTGGCCCTCCCAAATCTTGTTTTTCTCAAAGTTCTAAACAAAATTATGCCTCCCCAAGAGTTCCTCAACATCTTAACTCATTTCAGCGTTAACCCCAAAGTCTAAGTCCATAGTCTCATCTGAAACAAGGCAAATCCCTTCTGCCTATGAGCCTATAAAGTCAAAAGCATGTTAGTTACTTTATCAACACAATGGAGGTACAGGCATTGGGAAACACACATGTTCCAAATGGGAGAAATCAGCCAAAACAAAGAAGATACAGGACCCGTGCAATTCTGAAAACCAATGAGCCAGTAATTAAATATTAAAGCTTCAAAATATTCTCCTTTGACTCAATGTCTCACATCCAGGTCATGCTAATGCAAGATATGGGCTCCTATGAACATAGACAGGTCTACCTCTGTGGCCTTGCAGGGTACAGCACCCACTCCTGGCTATATTCATGAGCTGGTGTTGAGCGTCTGCTACTTTTCCAGGTGTGTAATGCAAGTTGTTGGTGGATTTACCATTCTGCAGTCTGGAGAATGGTGGCCCTCTTCTCACAGTTCCACTAGGCAGTGCCCAAGTGGGGACTTTGTATGGGGGCTCCAACCGCACGTTTTCCTTCCACATGGCCCTAGCAGAGCTTCTCACTGTGGGCCCCATCCCTGGAGCAAATTTCTGCCTGGACATCCACGAATTTCTGTACATCCTTTGAAATCTAAGCAGAGGTTCCCAAACCTTAATTCTTGACTTCCATGCACCTGCAGGCTCAATGACACATGGAAGCTGCCAAGGCTTGAGGCTTTCATCCTATGAAGCCATGACCCTAGCTGTACCTTGGCCCTTTTTATCCAAGACTATAGTGACTGAGACACAGGAAACCAAGTCCCTAGGCTGCACACTGCAGGAGGATCCTAGGCCTGGTCTATGAAACCATTTTTTTCCCTCTATGCCTCCTGGCCTGTGATGGGAGGGACTGCCATGAAGGTCTCGTACATGTCCTGGGGACATTTTTCCCTTGTCTTGGTGATTAACTTTAGGCTCCTTGTTACTTATGCAAATTTCTGCAGCAGGAATTACTCCCTAGAAAATTGATTTTTCTTTTCTATTGCATCATCAGGCTGCAATTTTTCCAAACTTTCGTGTTCTGCTTCCTCTTGAATGCTTTACCACTTAGAAATGTTGTCTGCTAGATACCCTAAATCATCTCTCTCAGGTTCAAACTTACACAGATCTCTGGGGCAGGGGCAAAATGCAGCCAGTGTTTTTGCTAAAGCATAGCAAGTATCACCTTTATTCCAGTTCCCAACAAGTTCCTCATCTCCATCTGAGACCACCTCAGCCTGGACTTCATTGTCCATATCTCTGTTAGCCTTTTGGTCAAAGTCATTCAACAAGTCTCTAGGAAGTTTCAAACTTTCCCATGTTTTCCTGTCTTCTACTGAGCCCTCCAAACTGTTCCAACCTCTGCCTGTTACCCAGTTCCAAAGTCACTTCCACATTATCAGGTATCCTTATAGGAGCACCCCACTATCTGCAGTACCAATTTATGGTATTAGCTAATTTTCACACTGCTATAAAAAACTGCCTGAGACTGAGTAATTTATAAAGAAAGAAGTTTAATTGCTTCACAGTTCCACATGGCTGGGGAGGCCACAGGAAACTTACAATTGTGGCAGAAGGCGAAACAAATATGTTCTTCTTTACAAAGCAGCAGGAGAGAGAAGTGCAGAGTGATGTGGGGGAAAGCCCATTATAAAACCATCAGATCTCATGAGAACTCACATACTATCACAAGAACAGCAGAGCGGGGCACAATTTAATCACTTCCATAAGGTCCTTCCCCCAACATATGGGTATTATACTTCATATTATCATTCAAGATGAAATGTGGGTGGGGACACAGAGCCAGACCATATCCGGTACAAAAAGCACCAAGAATCTCTAGCTGGATCGTTTGGTGATCTTTCTCTGTATGAAGCCAGTTCATATACGAAAAAAAAGGAGGTGGCTATTTTTAAAAGGTGTAGATTCCAATACAAAGTAAAAAGTCTGATAAAGAAACAAGGAAACATAATCCAATCAAGGGAATAAAATAAATCTCCAGAAATCAATCTTAAAGAAAATGAGATATTTGCATCACCTGACAAAGAATTCCATGTAACTGAAATAAAGTGGTCAGTAAACTATGAAGGCTAGCATGAACAAAATGAGGATATCAACAAAGGCATATGAAATATAAAAAAGAACCAAATAAGAATTTTGGAGCTAAAGAGTACAATAACTGAATTGAAAAACTCACTAAAGGGGTTCATCTGTATATTTAAGCAGAAGAAAGAACCACTGAACCTGAGGAAAGGTCATTTGGAATTATCCAGTGAGAGTAACAAAAAGAAGGAAAAAGAATGAAGAAAGCATATGAAACCTATGGAATACCATAAAGCAGACCAATATACTCATTACAGAAGACGTAGAATGAGAAAAGAGAATGAATGTGATCGAAAGCTTATTTGAGAAAATAATGTTATGAAACTTTCCAAGTCTGAAGAAGGAAGAAAACACCCAGACTTAGGAAGCACATACACTACAACTAGAACTACAACTAAAACAAATTCAAATAAGTTCACACTGAGAAAGACTGTAATTATATTGTCAAAAGTCAAAGACAAAGAAAATCTTGAAAGCAGCAAAAGAAAGGAAACTCATATGGTATAGGCAATCCAATACGATTTTCAGCAGATTTCTCAGCAGAAACCTTGCATTCTAGAAAGAAATGTGATTATATATTCAAAGTGCTGGAAAAAAGAAAACCCTGGAAACCAAGATACTACATTTGACAAAACTGCCCTTCAAAAATGAAGGATAAAAAAAAACTTTCTTAGATAAAAAAACCCTGAAAGTGTTCATCACCACTAGACTCGTGTAACAAAAAATTTAAATGGAGTCCATTAAGGTGAAGTGACAGGATGCTAGAGAGTAACACAAAAGCATATACAAATATAACGTTTATGATTAAAGTAAATATATAGACAAATAAAGGAGACTGTAATATTTTTTAATGGTGCTTAAATAACTTTGAATTCTGCTATAGATATTAAAAGTAAATAATATAAAAATAACTATAACAATGTGCTAATAGATGCACAATTAAAAGGTGTAATTTGTGACATAAATAAAATGATGTGTGCATGGGAGAGGCAAAAGGGTTTAGTTTTGTATGAAGCTAAATTATGTTGTTACAAACTAAAAGAGATAGTTATGTTTCACAGAAATACCATGATAACAACCAAAAAAAAGCCTATAGAAGATACACAAAAGAAACTGAGAAAGAAATCAAACAATATCACCACAAAAAATTATTGAAACCCAAAGGAAGAGAAGAAAAAAGAAGAAAAGGAACAAAAAGTTGCAAGGTAGACAGAAAATAATTAACAAAATGGCAAGAGTAAGTTCATCTCTATCAGTAGTCACTTTAAATGTAAAAGGATTTAATTTCCCAATGAAAAGACAGAGTGGCTGAATAATTTTCTAGAAAACAAGACCCAATTATATGCTGTCTACAAGAGATTTACTTTAGATTTAAGGACACACATAGGCTAAAGTAAGGCATTTAAAAATATATATTCTATGCAAATGGTAGCCAAAAGAGAGCAGAATTGGCCATAGTTGTATCAGACAAAATAGACTTTAAGTCAAAATTTGAATTAAAAAACAAATAAGAGCATTATATAATAATAAAAGGACCAATTCATTGGGAATATATAACAATTATAAATATATTTGCACCCAACATCAGAGTACCCAAATACATAAAGCAATAATGTACAGAACAAAAGGAAGAAATAGTAATACAATAATGGGGATTTCAATACCCAACTTTTAATAAACAATGAAACACTTAAGCTGAAGGTTAATTCAAAAACAGAACAATGTTTCAAAATTGAACAATACTATAGATTAAATAGACCTAACAGACACATACAAAACATGCTACCCAACATTAGTAGAATACATATTCTCAAGTTTACACGGAACATTCTCCAGGACATATCACATTAGGTCACAAAGCAAGTCTTAACAATTTTAAAAGATTAAATCATACCAAGTATCTTTTCTGATCACAATGGAATAAAGGTAGAAAGAAAGAAAAGAAAAAAATTTACAAGTACATGGAAATTAATAAAACACTCCTGAAAAAAATTAATGCATCAAAGAAGATATAAAAAAGGAAATTAGAAAACATCTTGAGAGAAACAAAAATGATAACATAACATACTAAAATTTCTGGGATACAGCAAAAGCAATACAAAAAGGGAGGTTTAAAGCAGCAAACGCCTACATTAAAAAAATAAGACAGATAAAAAAAAGACCTAACTTTACACCTCAAAGAACTAGAAAAAATTAAGTCCAATCTCACAGAATAAAGGAAATAATAAAGATTGGAGCAGAAATAAGAAAAATTAAGAGTATTAAAACAGAAAAAAAATTATTCAAACTAAGAAGTTGACTTTTGAAAACAAGATTGACAAGTTCTTAGCTAGATTAAGAATAAAAGAAGGAAGGATTCAAATAAATAAAATTAGACGTAAAACAGGAGATATTAAAACTGATGTTGTGGAAATTTAAAAAAGGGCTATACATGATTATTGTGAACAATAGTACACCAAAAACTGGATAACCTAAAAGAGATGGATATATTCTAGATACATATAACTCATCAAAACATAATCATGAAAAAGTACAAAATCTTAACAGACCAATAATTAGCAGGGAGAGTCCATCAATAATCAAAAAATTCTCTCAACAAAGTAAAGCCTAGGACCTAATGACTTCACTAGAAAATTCTGCTCACGATTTAGATACAAATTAACACTGATTCTTCTCAAACCAAAAATGAAAAAAAAGAAAGAAAGAAAGAAAGAAGGGCGGGAACACTTTCTAAACTATTCTGTGAGGCCAGCATTGCTATGTTACCAAAGTCAGACAAAAAATCTACAAGAAAACTACAGGCCAATATCCCTGATGAATACAAACGCAAAAATCCTCAACCAAATGTAGTGGTCCTTCTGTGGGTGATTGGTTTCAGGACCCACTGTGGATACCAAAATCCACAGATGCTCATATCCTTTATATAAATGGTGTAGTATTTGCATATAACCTACACACATTCTCCCATATACTTTAAATTGTCTCTAGATTACTTATACTATATACTACTATGTAAATGCTGTGTACATAGTTGTTACATTCTATTTCTTAGGAAATAACAACCAGAAAATTTGTACATGTTTAGTATACATGCAATTAACCATATTTAAAAATATATTTTTGGTTCATGATTGCTTGAGTCCACAGATGCTGAACCCACAGAAATAGAGGACTGACTATACTAGCAAACCGAATTCAATAGCACATCAAAGGTGCTACACCGTTATCAAGTGGAATTTGTCTCTGGGATGCAAAGATGGTTCAACATACAAGAAGCAATTGATTTGATATACCACTTTAACACAGCAGAGTATAAAATTTATGATCACCTAAATAGATACAGAAAAAGCATTTGACAAAATTCAACCCCGTTTCAAAAAAAAAAAAAAAACTCAACAAATTTGAAATAGAAGGAAATTACTTTAACATAATAAAGGCCATATATGAAAACCCCACAGGTAACATCATTATCAAAGGGAAAATGCCTGAAAGCTTTTCATCTAAGATAAGGGAAAAGTCAAGGATGCCCACTCGCAACTTCTGTCTATACAACATGGTACTGGAATTCCTAGATAGGACAACAGAAAAGAAAGAAAGGAAACCAAGTTAATCACCAACTCAAAATGGACAAAATAACTAAACATATTGAAACTGTATCTCTGGTATACTTGAAGCTATAAAACTTCTAGAAGAAAACATAAAAGAAAACCTTTACATCACTGTTCTTGGCAATGATTTCTTGTATGACACCAAAGCACAGAAAACAAAAGCAAAAATAAATAAGTGGGACTATATCAAACTAAAATGTTTCTACACAGCAAAGGAAACACCAACAGAGTAATAAGGCAACATACAGAATGGTAGAAAATACTGCAAACCTTATATTTGATAAAAGATTAATATCTAAAATATATGAGGAATTCAAATCAATAGCAAGAAAATAAATAATTTATTTAAAAAATGGACAACAGACTTTAATGGACATTTCTCCTAAAACATATACAAATGACTGACAGGTAAGTAAAAATATTCTCAACATCACTAATCATCAGAGAAATGCAAATTAAAAGTATAATGAAATGTTACCTCACACCTGTTAGAATGGTTATTATATTAAAGAAAGAAAGGAAAATAACAAACCTTGGCAAGGATGTGAAAAATTGGAACCCTTGTACACTCTTGGTGGAAAAGTAGAATAGTGCAGTCACTTTAAAAAACAAAATAGAAGTTCCCCAGAAAATTAAAAATAGAATTACTATATAATTCAGCCATTTAACTTCTAAGTATTTATCAAAAAGAATTGAAATCAGTATCTGGGGTAGAGAAAGTTATCAAAATAGAAGGCTCCACTGAACAGTTCCCCAAAGGACACCAATTTAAAACTATCTACACACAAAATAAGCACCTTCTTAAAAACCAACAATCAGGTGAGTACTCACAGTACTGCTTTTAACTTCATATCACTAAAAGAGACACTAAAGTGGTAGGAAAAAGCAGTCTTTAATCATTGACACCACCCTTCTCCTATGCCTTGGCAATGGTAGTGACCCAGTACACTTTTAGTAGGGGTGGCCATAGGGTTGTTTGTGTCATTCCATCCCCAACTCCAGGTGGCTCAGAACACACACATACACACAGAGATTTTATTTGTTTGGGAGAAAGCAAACAAAAAGAAAAAGAGTCTCTGCCTGGAAATCGACGGAATTCTTGTGAATATTATTCAAGACCATCAAGGGGATACCTCTATGAGTCTGCAATAACCACAGCATTTCTCACCTAAGAGTGCCTCCTAAAATAGATATAGCTTAGGTAAACAGCACTCAAACACTTTCAAATATCTGGAAAGCCTTCCCAAGGTGGATGAATACAAATAGGCCCAGACTGAGAAGACTACAATAAATATCTAACTCTTTAATGTCCAGACACAGATGGACATCTACAAGTATCAAGAGCATCCAGGAGAACATGATGTCAACTAATGAACTAAATCAGGCAACAGGGACCAATCCTGGAAAAACAGAGATATGTGACCTTTCAGGCAGAGAATTAAAAATAGCTGTGTTAAGGAAACTCAAAGAAATTTAAGCTGAAACAGAGAAGGAATGCAGAATTCTACTAACAAATTTAACAAAAATTGAAATAATTTAAAAGAATCAAGCAGAATTTCTGGAGATGAAAACTTTGATTGGCATACTGACAGATGCACAAGAGTCTTTAATAGCTAGCAGAACTGATAAAGCAGAACAAAGATTGGTGAGGTTGAAAACAGGCTATTTGAAAATAGAGTCAGAATTGGCAAAAGAAAAAAGAATAAAAAACAATGAAGCATGCCTATAACATGTAGAAAATATCCTCAAAAGGGCAAATCTAAGAGTTATTGGCCTTCATGAGGAAGCACAGAAAGAGATAGGGGTAGAAAGTTTATTGAAAAGGATAACATCAGAAAACTCCCTAAACCTACAGAACGATATCAATATTCAAGTGCAAGAAGGTTATAGAACACCAGGCAGATATAACTCAAAGAATACATCAAGGCGTCTAATAATCAAACTCCCAAAGGTAAAGGATAAAGAAAGGATACTAGAGAGAAAAGAAACAAATAACATACAATGGAGCTCCAATATGTTTGGCAGTAGACTTTTCCATGGCAACTTTACAGGTCAGGAGAGAGTGGCATGGCATGTTTACAATGTTGAAAGAAAAAGAGTTTTACCCTAGAATAGCATATCTTGTGAAAATATCCTTCAAAGATGAGGGAGAAATACTTTCCCAGATACACAAAAGCTGAGGGACTTTTATCAACACCATACCTGTCCTTTAAGAAATGCTAAAGAGAGTATTTCAATCAGAAAGAGAAGAATGTTAATGAGAAATAACAAATCATCTGAAGGTAAAAACAAACAAACAAACAAAAAAACAAAACTCACTGGTAATACTGAGTACACAGAAAACTAGAAATTTATAACACTATAACTGTGGTGTGTAAACTACTCTTGAAATCACCTTTGCAAAAATTATAACTGAGAAAATTATGATGATGAAGGAGATCTGACCTAACCAACTCCATCTGGCTTCTAATCTCCAAGCTGTCCTTGTTCATTCCTAGGCATTGGTCAAACTAACTTTGGGAAGAACTTAGTTTATAGTTTAACTTTGAAACAAAGACAATAACAGAGCTAGCCCCAAACAAACCACCTTCCTGCTTGAGGACTAGCCTGCCTTTGCAGAACTACAAATTAGCCACACGATTAGAAATTATGGTTTAGGAGTCACACAGCTGGAGGCTGCAAGATTCTGAACCTCTCCAAATTGCTCCTGGGGATAACATCACTATTATAAAACCTAAGATCAGTGCTTGAGATAGTTTTTAGACCCTGTACTTGATGGATAAGCTGGCATCACCCAGATGGATAAAATGGTTCATCTTGTATTGGAGACCCTACCCAGGAAGTGACTTAGCACAAGAGGACAGCTTTGACTCCCTATGATTTTATCTCTAACCCAACCAATCAGCACTCCTGACTCACTGGCCCCCTATGTACTAAATTATCCTTAAATATCCTAATTCCCAAGTTTTTGGAGATACTGATATGAGTAATAATAAAACTCTGGTCTCCCATAGAGCTGGCTCTGTGTGAATTAAACTCTTTCTCTATTGCAATTCCCCTGTCTTGATAAGTCAGCTCTGCCTAGGTAGTGGGCAAGAAGGACCCATTGGTCGGTTACACTCTTATCTTAAATAGACTAAATGATGAACCAATCAAAAATAATACCTGTAACAGCATTTCAAGACAAGGACATTTTAAACAGAAACAACAAAAATTTACAAAGTTTAGGGACAAAGTTAAGGTATAGAGACCTAATGAGTTCTTATTAGTTTTCTTTCACTTGTTTTTGTGTGTGTGTTTGCAAATAACATTAAGTTGTTATCAGCTTAAAATAATGTGCTATGAGATAGTATTTGCAGGCCTCATGTTGACCTCAAACCAAAGAACATACAACAAATAAACAAAAAAATATGAAGCAAGAAACTAAATTATATCACCAGGGAAAATCACCTCAAGTGAAATGAAGAAAGAAAGAAAAAAAAGAAGATTACAAAACAAGCAGAAAACAAGTAACAAAGTGGCAGGAGAAAGTTCTTACGTATTAATAATAACATTAAATGTAAATGGACTAAGCTCTCCAATTAAAAGACACAGAGCACCTGAATGAATTAAAAAACAAGACTGAATGACCTGTTGCCAAGAAGAAACACACTTCCCCAATGAAGACACATATGGACTAAAAATAAAGGAATGGAAAAGATATTCCATGCCAATGGAAACCAAAAAAGCAGGAGTAGCTATACTCACATCAGAAAAAACAGACTTCAAGACAAAAACTAGAAGAGGGAACAAAGAAGGTCTCTATGTAATGATAAAGGGGTGAATTCAGCAAGAGGATATGGTAATTATAAAAATATATGCACCCAATACTGGAAAATCCTGATATTTAAACAAATATTGTTAGAGCTAAAGAGATAAACTCCAATGCAGTACTAGATGGAGACTACAACGTCCAACTTTCGTTATTGGACAGACCTTCCAGATAGGAAATCAACAAAGAAACTTCAGGCATAATCTCCACTATAGACCAAATGAACCTAATAAATATTTACAGAATATTTCATCTAACAGCTGCAGAATACACATTATTTTCCTCAGCACATGGATTATTCTCAAGGATAGTCCATATGTTAGGTCACAATACAAGTCTTAGAACATTCAAAAATTGAAGTAGTGTAAAACAAACACTTCTCTGATCATGATGGAATAGACTTAGAAATCCACATAAACAATTTTTGAAACTATACCCAAATAATGGAAATTAAACACTATGCTGAATGGCCAATGGGTCAATGAAGAAATTTAGAAGAAAACTGAAAAAATGTCTTGAAACAAATAATAATGGCATCACAACATACCAAAACCTATCAGATACAGCAAAAGTACTACTAAAAGGAAAATTTATAGCTATAAATGTCTACATTAAGTAAGAAGAAAAATTTCAAATAAACAACCTAATGATAAATCATAAGGAAATAGAAAAGCACAAGCTAATTGAACTCAAAATTAGTTCAATAACAGGAATGAAAAATAAAATCAGAGAAAAAAATGAAATTGAAATGAAGAAAACAATACAAAATATCAATAAAACACAGAAAGTTCTTTTTTTGAAAACAAACAAAATTGACATACCATTAGTCATTCTAATAAAAAAGAGAAGATCCAAATAAATAAAATGATAGTTTAAAAAAGAGAAATTAGAACTGATACTGCAGAAATTCAAAGGATTAGCTAGGCACAATGACTCATGACTGTAATATCACACTTTGGGAGGATGAGGTTGGTGATCACTTGAGCTCTGGCATTCAAGACCAGCTTGGGCAACAAGGCAAAATTCCATCTCCATAAAAATTAGAAAAATTAGCCAGGCATAGTGGTGTTCACCTGTTTCCCAACAACTTGGGAGGCTGAAGTGGGCACATCACTTGAACCTGGAAGATAGAGGTAGCAGTGAGTCAAGATCACAGCACTGCACTCCAGCCTAGGCAACAAACTGAGACCTTGTCTCAAAGGAAAAAAAAAAAGATACACTAATTCAAAGTATCATTAGTGGCCTGTATGAACACCTATATGCTCATATAGGAGAGTCTAGAAGAAATGCACAAATTCCTAGGCACACACAACCTACCAAGTTTGAACCAGGAAGAAACTCAAAACCTGGACAGACCATTAACAAGTAATGAAGTTGAAGCTGTAATAAAAAGTAAAAAATCTTCAAGTAAAGAAAAGCCCAGGACACAATGGCTTCACTGCTGAATTCTACCAAACATTTAAAGAAGAGCTAATAGCAATTTTACTAAAATTATTCTGAAAAATAACAGAGGTTGGAATACTTTCAAGTTCATTTTATGAGCCCAGTATTACCCTGGTACCAAAACCAGACAAAGACACATCAACAAAAAAGAAAACTACAGGTTGATATTCCTGGTAAATATTGATGCAAAAATCTTCTACAAAATACTGGCTAACTGAATTCAACAATACATTTAAAAGGTTATTCATCATAACCAAGTAGGATTTATCCCAGGGATGCAAGAATGGTTCAACATATACAAATCAATGAATGGGATACATAATATCAACAAAATGAAGGACAAAAACCATATGATCACTTCAACTCATGCTGTAAAAGCATTTGATGATTTTTAACATCCTTTCATGATAAAAACTCTCAAACAACTGGTATAGAAGAAACATGCTCGGGGCGTGCCTAAGATGACCGAACAGGAGCAGCTCCAGCCTCCAGCTCCCAGCATGAGTGACACAGAAGACGGGTGATTTCTGCATTATCAACAGAGGTACCAGGTTCATCTCACTGGGGCATGTTGGACAGTCGGTGCTGGTCAGTGGGTGCAGCCCAACCAGCCAGAGCTGAAGCAGGGCGAGGCATCACCTCACTTGGGAAGCACAAGAGGGAAGGGAATTCCTTTTCTTAGCCAAGGGAAACTGAGACACAGAACACTTGGAAAATTGGGTAAATCCCACCCTAATACTGCACTTTACCAAGGGTTTTAGCAAACGGCACACTAGGAGATTATATTCCACGCCTGGCCTGGAGGGTCCCATGCCCATGAAGCCTCCCTCATTGCTAGCACAGCAGTCTGAGATCTAACTGCAAGGTGGCAGCAAGGCTGGGGGAGGGGTGCCCACCATTGCAGAGGCTTCAGTAGGTAAACAAAGACACCGGGAAGCTAGAACTGGGTGGAGCCCACTGCAGCTCAAAGAGGCCTGCCTGGCTCCGTAGACTCCACCTCTGGGAATAGGGCATAGCTAAACAAAAAGCAGCAGAAACCTCTGCAGATGTAAATGTCTCTGTCTGACAGCTTTGAAGATAGCAGTGGATCTCCCAGCACGGAGGTTGAGATCTGAGAACGGACAGACTGCCTGCTCAAGTGGGTCCCTGACCCCTGAGTAGCCTAACTGGAAGACCTCCCCCACTAGGTACACACTAACACCTCACACCTCACACGGCTGGGTACACCTCTGAGATGAAGCTTCCAGAGCAAGAATCAGACAGCAATACTCGCTGTTCAGCAATATTCAATCTTCTGCAGCCTCTGCTGCTGATACCCAGGCAAACGGTGTCTGGAGTGGACCTCAAGAAAACTCCAACAGACCTGCAACTGAGGCTCCTGACAGTTAGAAGAAAAACTAACAAACAGAAAGGACACTCATGCCAAAACCCCATCAATACATCACCATCATCAAAGACCAAAGGCAGATACAACCACAAATATGGGGGGAAAGCAGTGCAAAAAAGCTGGAAATTCAAAAAATCAGAGTGCATTTCCCTCCAAAGGAACGCAGCTCATTGCCAGCAACGGAACAAAGCTGGATGGAGAATGACTTTGACAAGTTGAGAGAAGTCTCCAGTCGATCAAATTTCTCAGAGCTAAAGGAGGAACTATGTACCCAGTGCAAAGAAACGAAAAACCTTGAAAAAAGAATGGAAGAATGGATAACCTGAATAACCAACGCAAAGAAGTCCATAAACGAACTGATAGAGATGAAAACCATGACACAAGAACTACATGAAAAATGCACAAGCTTCAGTAACCAACTCGATCAACTGGAAGAAAGATTATCAGTGACTGCAGATCAAATGAATAAAATGAAGTGACGAGAGAAGTTTAGAGAAAAAAGAGTAAAAAGAAATAAACAAAACCTCCAAAAAGTAATGGGATTATGTGAAAAGACCAAATTTATGTCCGATTGGTGTGCCTGAAAGTGACATGGAGAATGGAACCAAGTTGGAAAACACTCTGCAGAATATTATCCAGGAGAATTTCCCCAGCCTAGCAAGGCAGGCCAACATTCAAATTCAGGAAATACAGAGAATGCCACAAAGATACTCCTCAAGAAGAG
>NW_012102354.1:2502090-2502744 GCF_000951045.1 Mandrillus leucophaeus
AATTCCTGAATAGACCAATAGCAGGCTCTGAAATTGAGGCAATAATTAATAGCCTACCAACCACAAAAAGTCCAGGACCAGACTGATTCACAGCCGAATTCTACTAGAGGTAGACGGAGGAGCTGGCACCATTCCTTCTGAAACTATTCCAATGAACAGAAAAAGAGCAAATCCTCCCTAACTCATTTTATGAGACCAACATCATCCTGATACCAAAACCTGTCAGAGACACAACAAAAAAAGAGAATTTTAGACCATTATCCCTAATGAACATCGATGCAAAAATCCCCAATAAAATACTGGCAAACCAAATCCAGGAGCACATCAAAAAGCTTATCCACCATGATCAAGTGGGCTTCATCCTTGGGATGCAAGGCTGGTTCAACGTACACAAATGAACAAAAGTAATCCAGCATATAAACAGAACCAAAGACAAAAACAATATGATTATCTCAATAGATGCAGAAAGGCCTTTGACAAAATTCAACACCCCTTCATGCTAAAAGCTCTCAATAAATTTGGTATTGATGGAATGTATCACAAAATAATAAGAGCTACATATGACAAACCCACAGCCAATATCATACTGAATGGGCAAAAACTGGAAGCATTCCCTTTGAAAACTGGCACAAGACAGGGATGCCCACTCTCACC
>NW_012102354.1:2507524-2552309 GCF_000951045.1 Mandrillus leucophaeus
TCAGTGACAGACTGGATTAAGAAAATGTGGCACATATACACCATGGAATACTATGCAGCCATAAAAAAGGAAGAGTTCGTGTCCTTTGTAGGGACGTGGATGCAGCTAGAAACTATCATTCTCAGCAAACTATCGCAAGAACAGAAAACCAAACACCGCATGTTCTCACTCATAGTTGGGAATTGAACAATGAAATCACTTGGACACAGGAAGGGGAACATCACACATCGGGGCCTGTTGTGGAGAGGGGAGAGGGGGCTAGGGTAGCATTAGCAGATATACATAATGTAAATGACGAGTTAATGGGTACAGCACACCAACATGGTACATGTTTACATATGTAACAAACCTGCACGCTGTTCACATGTACCCTAGAACTTAAAGGATAATTTAAAAAACAAAGAAAAATTGAATTTGAAAAAAAAAAGAGAAGAAACATGCTCAAAATAATAAAAGCCATATATTACAGACCCACAGCTAGAAACATACCGAATGGGGAAAAATTGAAAGCCTTTCCTCTAAGATCTGGAATATGACAAGGATGCCCATTTTCTCCACTGCTATTCAACATAGTACTGGAAGTCCTAGCTAGAGCAATCAGACAAGAAAAAGAAATGAAGGGCATCTAAACTGGAAAGGAAGAAATCAAATTATACTTGCTTGCAGATGATATGATCTTATATTTGGAAAAACCTAAGTTCTCCACCAAAAAGCTATTCAAACTGATAAATTTAGTAGAGTTGTAGGATACAACAACAACATATGAAAATCAATGCCATTTCTATATGGCAATGGTGAAACTTCTGAAAATGAAATGAAAAAATCCCATTTATGATACACACAAATACAATCAAATACCTAGGAATTAACTCAACCAAAGAAGTAAAAAAACTCTACAAAAAATTCTGTAAAATGATATTAAAAAATTGAGAACACTGAAAAAGGAAAGATATTCCATGTCCATGGATTAGAAGAATCAGTATTGTTAATAAAATGTCCATACTACCCAACACAATCTACACATTTAAAGCAATCACTGTCAGAATAGTAGTGACATTCTTCACAGAAATGGGAAAAATAATCCCAAAATTTCTATGGCACCCCAAAGACCCAGAATGCCAATGCTATCCTGAGCAAAAAGAACAAAACTGGAGGAAAAATGTTACCTAACTTCAAAATTATACTACAGAGGTATAGTCACCAAAACAGCATGTTACTGGCATAAAAACAGACACATAAACCAATAAAACAAAACAGAGAACCCAGAAGCAAACCCACACACATACAGTGAACCCATTTTTGACAAAGGTGCCAAGAACATACACTGGGGAAGACAATTTCTTCAATTAATTGTTCTGGGAGAACTGGATGTTTATACGCAGAAAAATGAAACTAGACTTTTGTCTCTCACTGTACACAAAAATGAAATCAAAATTAATTGAAGACTTAAATCTAATACTTCAAACTATGAAACCACTCCAAGAAAACATCAGGGAAACTCTCCAGGGTATTGGCCTGGGCAAAATTTTTTTGAATGATACCCCACATGCACAGGCAACCCAAATAAAAATAGACAATTGGATCACATCAAGTTAAAAAACCTCTGAACAAGCAAATGATACAATCAATAAAGTGAAGGGACAACACATAGAATGGAAGAAAATATTTGCAAACTACTCATCTGACCAGGGGTTAATAACCAGAAAATAAAGAGCTCAAACAACTCTATGGAAAAAAATCTAAGAATCTGATCAAAAACTGGGTAAACAGTTTTGTATTAGTCAGGGTTGTCTAGAGGGACAGAACTAATAGGAGATAAATATATATATATATACACACACACACACACACACAAAAATATATATACACACATACACACACACACACACATATACATGATATAAAGGGGAGTTTATTAAGTATTAACTCACATGATCACAAGGTCCCACAATAGTCCATCTGCAAGCTGAGGAGCAAGAAGAGCCAGTCTGAGTACCAAAATGGAAAAACCTGGAGTCTGATGTTTGAAGGCAGGAAGCATCCAGCACAGAGAAAGATGTAGGCTTGGAGGCTAGGCCAGTCTCACCTTTTCACACTTTTCTGCCTGCTTTATATTCACTGGCAGCTGATTAGATGGTGCCCACCCAGATTAAGGGTGGATCTGCCTTCCACAGCCCACTGACTCATGTTAATCTCCTTTGGCAATACCCTCACGGACAAACCCAGGATCAATACTTTGCATCCTTCACTCCAATGAAGTTGACACTCAGTATTAACCATCACCAAGTGTACCCCTTGTCAACCTGAATCCACACACATCTCCTGAGATCATACATACTCTTCAAATAAAGACAATAATAAGGTGATAATTATGCCTACTATAATACAACTATCCTTTGTACAAGCAGAAATGCACCAATCCCTAAACCGAATATTACTACATAAATTAAATGTAATTTAATATATTTACATACAAATGTAATTTTAATTATTACATAAATTAAATGTAAATATTATTACATACTTAAATGCTGACATGAAGTCAATAAATTTTATGTCACATGATAAAGGAAAAGAAAACAAAATGAAGATATTTTCTTAGTACAAGTGTATGCATGCACAAACACATTTTTAATGAAAGAAGGAGGAAATAGTTACAACAGTTACAGTCCTCACTTCTGCAGCTAGTCATGTGGTCATACCTGGGATTAAAGACTACCTTCTTCTACTACCCATTCTGTATTCCTTTTGCCTTCAGCAAGTAGCTCAGAAGTTCGTGTTTTTTTCCCTGGTGCAGTGACCCAAACCTTCGTTCCTGAAGGATCTGGGCCACTGTAGTCCTGCCTGGATTGGGTTGTTGTGGTTTCCTATTGACCTTAATCACAGGGCATGGTAATGCTAAGAGATGCCCTAATGGATCTCCTGTATTCCATGTATACTCTTCCTTATCTTCGTTGTGGAGTAATACATCATCTTGATAGTCTGGGTTAATCACTCCAGCAAACTCCCTTCTTAGCCTGTTGACTTAAAAGTAGGAGGAGCCCAAAGCATCCAGACGGCAATCTTAACTTCCAGTTTAATGGAACCATTGTTGTGCCTCCTAGCGGCAGTCTTCCTCCCTCTGGAACTAAGACCTCTAGGCCAGGACAACATAATTTCATGGAAACACAAAGCAAAAATTTTGCTAGCGGATCACTAGGGGTGATGGTGAGTGGTGTCACTTCCACTTTTACCCTTTGATTCCTGGACCCATGAATCCTGGCTATGGGAGAAACAGTACTATGTATCAGATGCTGATTCAGAGCATACACAGCCTTCTGGAGAACTTTGTCCCAGCCCTGCGAACTATTGTCACCCAGTTGGCATTGTAATTGTGATTTCAAAATGCCATTCCACAGTTCTATAAATCCAGCTGCTTCAGGATGATGAGGAACTTGGTAAGACTAGCAAATTCCATGACCATGAGCCCACTGCTGCACTACTTTAGCTGTAAAGCGAGTGCCTTAGTCAGAGGAAATGCTGTGTGGAATACCATGATCGTGGATAAGGCATTCCATGAGACCATGGATGGTAGTCTTGGCAGAAGCATTGCATACAGGATAGGCAAATCCATATCTGGAGTGTCTATTCCAGTGAGGATAAACCTCTGCCCTTTCCATGATGGAAGAGGTCCAGTATAATCACCCTGTCACCAGGTACCTGGCTGAGCACCCCGAGGAACGGTGCCATGTCAAGGGCTCAGTGTTCGTTTCTGCTGCTGTCAAAGTAGGTACTCAGCAGTGGCTGTATAGCCAGGTCAGCCTTGATGAGGGGAAGTCTATGTTGCTGAGCCTATGTATAACCTCCATCCCTGCCACCATGATCACTTTGTTCATTGGCCCACTGGGCAATGACAGGGGTGGCTGGGGAAAGAGGCTGAGTGGTGTCCACAGAATGGGTTATCCTATCCACTTGATTATTAAAATCTTCCTCTGCTGAGGTCACCCACTGGTGAGCACTCACATGGGATACAAGTATTTTCACAATTTTTGACCACTCAGGGAGGTCCATCCACATACCTGTTGCCCAAATTTCTTTGTCATCAATTTTCCAGTAATGCTTCTTCCAAGTCCTTGACCATCCAGCCAAATCACTGGCTAAAGCCCATGAATCAGTACATAATTGCACATCTGGCCATGTCTCCTTCCATGCAAAGTGCACACTAGATGAATTGTTCAAAGTTATGCCCACTGAGAAGCTTTCCCTTCACCACTGTCTTTCAGGGATGTTCTGGAAAGGGATCGTAGTGCTATAGCTGTCCACTCTTGGGTGGTGCCTGCATATCATGCAGAACCACCTGTGAACCAGGCCCTAGTCTTCCATTCCTCTGTCAACAACTGATCATAGCGAACTCCCCATGAGGTCTTCAGTGCTGGCGGGGGAAGAGGAGGTAGGGTGGGAGGAGTGGAGACCATGGGCATTTGAGCCACTTCCTCATGTAACGTATTTGTGCCTGCAGGACCTGCTGGAGCCCAATCATGTATACACCACTTCCATTTGATGATGGAATGCTGTTCTGCATGACCCACTTTATGGCTAGATAAGTCAGAAAGCACTCAGTTCATGATAGACAGTTCAGGTCACATGGTGACTTGATGACCCATAGTCAAATGTTCAGTTTCCACCAAAGCCCAGTAACAGGCCAAGAGCTGTCTCTCAAAAGGAGAGTAGTTATCTGCAGAAGATAGCAGGGCCTTGCTCCAAAATCCTAGAGGCCTCCGCTGTGATTCACTTATGGGGGCATGCCAAAGGCTCCAAACAGCATCCGTATCAAGCATTTCCAGCTCTCTCACAGTGGGCCATCTTTTAATCCCTATTTCAGCTAACCAAGCAAATAAACTATTAGAACCTTTTTTAACTCCCCAAGCTGCAACATTAAATGCAGAGTCTCTACTTAGTGGGCCCTAATCAATCCATTCAGCATGATCCAACTGTATGTTCCTTCCACCATTATCCCACACTCTTACAATCCATTCCCATGCCTGTTCTCCAGATTTCTGTTTATATAAATTGGAAAACTCAAGCAGTTCTTTTCGAGTGTTATGTACCTCCTCATGGGTCACACTCTCAACCTCACCTCTAGGGGCCCACTGAGACTTTAATCTAGTTATAGGTTTAGAAGCAAACAGGGATATTAGGGGTGACTCTTGAGGAGAATGAACATTATCTTGCCTGGCAACTGCCTCAGGATAGGCTATCACTGCTGCCTCAGGCAGTGCAGGGTTTATCTCCTCAGACAAAGGTGGAAGGGCTAATGGCAGCATAGGATGGGGTGGGGATGTTGCCATCACTGGGGATGGGGAAGCTGTTTCTTTTGGCAAAAAAAGAGTTTACAAACTCGCTGTTCCCAGCTTCATCAGAGTCCTCAAACACGTTCCCATTCCAAGTTTGAGGGTCCCATTCTTTTCCAATCAATACTTTCATTTTAACCATAGACACCTGGCGAGGCTGTGCATGCATCTTTCATTGCATGTCAGCCACTCGCATAAGAGCTTGTGTCTGCTTTTCCATGATTTCAGTTCTTTCTGCACAGAAGATAAGACTCTCACTCAGAACAATATTAGCAGATTTGAGGCTCAGTATCTGCTTCTGAAGCCGGAAGATAGAACCCTGAGTTCAACATTTTCTTTCATCGCTTTGTCCACTGAACTTTATTAGCAACCAATCAGCTTGGCTGGTTCTCCATATATGTCTAAAGGTATTATGTATAGGTTCACTAAACTCCTTCCCTCTCATGAGTGGTGAATCAAGAGTGTCAAATTCATTTATTTTTGCATAACTCTCTAAATAGTTCATGCCAAGGAGTATCTTCTCTATACTATTAGAAGTAGAGCCCTTAACATTTTTGGGTCTAATCATATTAAGCAGCCAACTCCAGAAACCCCAAAACCAACAAAATAAGTCCATTTTTAATGTTCTGTTCCTCTGGAACCACTCCTGGTACCAAAGTCTGTATTAGTCAGGTTCTCTAGAGGGACAGAAGTAATAGAGGTTTACTAAGTATTGACTCACACTATCACAATGTACCACAATAGGCTGTCTGCAAACTGAGGAACAAGGAGAGCCAGTCTCAGTCCCAAAACTGAAGAACCTGGAGTCTGATGTTCGATAGTAGGAAGGATCCAGCATGGGAGAAAGATGTAGGCTGGAAGGCTAGGTCAATCTCACCTTTTCATGTTGTTCTACCTGCTTTATATTTGCTGGCAGCTGATTTAGATGGTGCCCACCCAGATTAAGGGTGGATCTGCCTTCCCCAGCTCAGACATAAATATTAATCTCCTTTGGCAACACCCTCACAGACAGACCCAGGATTAATACTTTGCATCCTTCAATCCAATCAAGTTGACGCTTAGTATTAACCATCCTAAGTTTCAATAGACATTTCTCAAAAGAAGAAATACAAATGGCAAACAGGCATATAAAAATGTGCTCAACATCTTTGATCATTGAAGAAATGCAAATCGAAACCACAAGGAGATATTATCTTACCTCAGTTAAAATGGCTTTTATCCAAAGACAGGCACTATTAAATGCTGGAGAGGATGTGGAGAAAAGGGAACCCTTGGATTGTTGGTGGAAATGTAAATTAGTACAACTACTAGGGAGAACAATTTCGAGGTTCCTCAATAAACTAAAAACAGAACTACCTTATCATCCAGCAATCCCACCACTGGCCATACACTAAAAAGAAAGGAAATCAATATATCAAATAGGTATCTGCACTTTCACGTTTGTTGCAGCCCTGTTCACAGTAGCCACAATTTGGAAGCAGCCTAAAAGACCATCAACAGATGAATGGATAAAGAATATGTAGTACTTATAAACAACTAGGTAGTATTCAACCAAAAAAAGAATGATACCCTGTCATTTGCAACAACATGGATGGAACCGAAGGTCATTACGTTAATTGAAACAAGCCAGGCACAGAAAGACAAACAAATGTTCTCACTTATTCATGGAATCTAAAAATAAAGAAAAAAAAAAAATAACTGGCAGAGACAAAGCGTAGAATAATAGTTGCCAGAGGCTAGGAAGGGTAGTGGAGCAAGGGGAAGTGCTGTATATACAATAATGTTTTCTTTACTTTTTGAAAATAAGTATGCAGTCATGTATTACTTTTATAATAAGGAAATAAAAGAGCATGGTCTCAGTTACAAAAAAGAGAGAGAGATGGGTTTCTTTCAGAGTATTTTACTTGGCCCTTTCTAGCATAGCAGTCTTTACTATTTGAGTCAGTAAAATGATGTGGGGATTCACCCATCCATGAGCACATTTTGGATGCTTCCAGGAATTGAGGAAATGATTAGTAGGTGATTTTACAGACTCGTCGGTTTCATTGTACAATGAATTTTGCCAAAATGCTTATCTCTTGATTTCCATAAGTGTCCTCTCTGACGGCTAGGCCACAGAGAATTTTCAGTTTTTCTGGATTATTTCAGCTTCAAATTAACATCCCATTAAAGAATAGTGAGTGCTTCACTCTTCCTTAGGTTCAATCAATTTGGTGATTCATTGCAGGTCTTTTAGCAGAAGGAAAAACAGAAAATTACTGGATATACCTATGGCGATAGGATCTGGCTTCCCCTTTGTGCCAAACATTACAGGTCTCTAAATTGGCTCAGATCTTAGAATTGGATGAGAAGCTCTAAGTTTCTATTGTGGAGTAAAACTGTAATCTCTCCACCAGACTTTGAATTTTTTGCTTATCATGGAGGATTACACTGAGTAACTTTCCAATGTTAAACTAATGATCATTCCTGGGTTATGCTCAAGTTGGTTGTGAAATATTATACTTTATTGAGTTATTTTCATCAATGTCCACAGTAAAATTGGCATGCTATTTTTATTCACAAAATTTCATTGTCCCTTTTGGTACCAAGGTAATGGTAGCTTTATCATGTGAGGGGAGTAATGTTCTCTCTTTAGCTATCCTCTAGAAGACATTGTGTAGCTTTGAATTTTTTTCTCTTAAATATTTGACAGAATTCTCTTGAAATCCACTTATGGCCTAACTTTTCTGGGCAAATATTTTTGACTAATTCAATTTCTTTCATGGTTATAGGTGCATGAATTTTTCTTTTTCTTGAATTTGAATGTGATGTTAATTTTTCTAAAAATGTAGTCATAACATTTGTTTGAAATTTATTGGTATGACATTTTTCATTACCTGTTCTTATTACTTCTTATTATGTGCAACATCTGTTATGTCTAACTAGCAAATACTGATATTTGGTCATCCCTCTCTTCTCTGTCTTATATAATCAATTTTATCAGAGGTATGTCAATAGTATTAGCAATTTACAAGAAACAGCTTTTGACTTTGTTGATCTTCTCTATATTTTTAGTTATTTTCTATTCAATACATATTTTTATTTTTATTATTTCATCCTTTTTCTGTATTCATTTTGGAATGGTTTATATCTGGCCAATTACTTAGAAAAAAACAAATATTTCTATTCTTTAATATCCCTTATTAATATAATTTACAAATTTGAATAATACAGATAGTACCTATAAGAGCAATGCTAACATAAAAAATCTAAAATATGTGAACCTCTCTTCATGATTATTGAAAGTTAGCAAGGAAATGGCTATTGCAAGCTACATAGTTGAAGACTTTGCTATGCAGACAAATATTTCATTATGCTGTTGTCTGAAATACCTTGGAAAGCAGACTTAAAATTATAGCTTACGTAACTTTAATATAATTGGATGGAAACCCTTAGACTATTGCTATGTGTTACTTTCTTTTGTGAGCTTTGCAACATAGGCTAGTTAGAACAGGTTGCTCTGAACAAGCACCCTTAACAGTTGATAAGATTGTGCCCTCAAGTCCTTCTCAAGCAGGTCCTATAGGAATTTTCAGTTAGACAATGAAGGTGAGTTTAAAGGCAAAAATCAGATTAAGACGTTGGTTTTTCAATCTATTAAAGGGTAGAGTAAAAGAATCCAGTAAATTAAAGACCAGTGTGTTTAAGTATAAAAAAGTGTCTTTTTACGAGACTTTTGCTTATGATTAGTTGCAGAGGACATTGATTACAAACCTATGAAATGCTTTAAGGAGTTATATTTTCAAAGAAACACAAATCACCTGAAAAACCCTGTGATTTTTTTAAACCCTGAAGCAAAACCCTGACTTCATGCCTGTACCACCCTCACGTAGACTGCACAAACTATCCAGCCTCTAAAAACACACTTTTCAATGTTTTGCTTATGAAGGATAAGGACAAGAAAAGTTTCCCAAAGGACAAAACCAGGAACCACAATAGCAATTTCCAGAGGGTATTATAATACAATGAGCTATCATAAGTAAACCAAGGAACTTAATTCAGTGACAAAACAAAGACTTTTCATGACTCTTGCCTAGTGGGATTTGATGGTTGCTAACGATTGGTAACTGCTTAATTTCTCATGCTTCTTTTGAAAAGATATTTTAATACGTTTCTGCTATTACTAATTCATCACTACATATTGGCATAGGAGAAAAAATATTATCTCTTATGTTTTAATATTGTAAATCTGTTGAGCCACATCAAGTGAACTGCACATCAATTTTGGAATTGTCTTCCTTGGAATAGTCACTTTATCTACAAGGGAAACAATTACAAAATTGCATCCAACTCAAAGTCCATCTCTCTGCGTGATGTGCAGTCCTCTCTATCAGGTCTTGTTGTGGCTCCTCATGTTGCAGTTTGATGTGTGGGAAGAAGGGATTTGAACTTATAGAGGGGAGATAAGCAGTGAACCATGGCAAAGACTGATTTTTCCCCTTAGGTATATATTCTATCCCTCTTCTACAGCTAACAGAACTTTAGTGAGGCATATGGCTGCACAGTTATAAAGACAATGTCTAGCCTCCCTGGAATCTAAATGTGCCTGTGTCCTGGCCAACGGGTTATAAGTTAAAAGCAATCATAACTTCTACGTTATGCCTTTTTAAAAAGTAGCACGCTTTTCCCTTTCCCTTTCTCTTTCTCTTTCCCATTTTCTTTTCCCTGTGGTTGGCTGAATATGGATGGTTTAGCAGAAGCTAAAGAGGAGTTATTTAAGATTGGCAGATATGTAATGCCTTAGCAAGAAGAAATAAAGGCTCTTTGTCTCTAATACAGTAAAACACCCATATCAATTCTAGACCATTTATTTTTGGACTCTGTATGAGAGAGGCATGAACTTCTATTTCGGACTTCATTACAAGAAATGAATCCATACTTTTGTAAAATGTTAATGCCAGCAATTATAATGTCTGCATGCAGACAGCTGAAAAGTTTCCCATTCTTCTTTTCACATATTCAGAATCATATTATTTGAACTTTGAAGAACACTTGAAGTCTGTATTAATACATTGTCATGCTGAGAATAAAGACATACCCAAGATGGCAACTTATAAATGAAAGAGGTTTAATTGACTAACAGTTCAGCATGGCTGGGGAGGCCTCAGGAAACTTATAATCATGGCGGAAAGGGAAGCAAACACGTCCTTCTTCACATGTCAGCAGGAAGAAGAAGTGCTGAGCAAAAGGGGAAAAGCTCCTTGTAAAACTATCAGATCTCTTGAGAGAACTCACTATCATGAGAACAGCATGAGGGTAACTGCTCCCATGATTCAATTACCTCCCACCAGGTCCCTCCCACAATACTTGGGGATTATGGGAACTACAATTCAGATGAGAGTTGGGTGAGGACACAACCAAAATATATCGGAGTTATTAATGAAGCTCCGCCCTGCCCCCTTTTGATTTGAAACAGATACAGTGTCAAAAAAATACCAAAATTATTCTTAAAGTAACAGATCTGTGCACTGTATTTCTCTCTTTGGCATAAGTAATTCTCCATTACTGTTTGAGTTTCAGTGGTTATTTTAGTTATTGTTTTCTGCCTTATCTCCCTGCATTTAGTGAAATCTCTACACTCCTCCTGGTACTGAACATAATAAATCACATCATATTCAAGCTCTCTAGAAACTAAACCACTGGCATTTAAGATAATAAATTTCACAGCAAAAGCCCTTCTCTCTTCTACCACTAATCTCTTTTCCATCCTCAGTCTATGACTAGTTGGAAATAACATTGCTTTGGTGTTGAGATTACAGACGATAGAGAAATTCATACTTTATGATAGTTGATAAAAATGAATTTTATCAGGAAAATGAGAAAGTGTCTTCATATAATGAACTTCAGATAACTCAGATAACTGTAGAAAAATAATCTGGGTATTTACTGCAAGATGAATACTTAGATTACTCAACTAGACTAGCAGAAAAAAATTAATTTTTGGATTTTGTATTACACTGAGAATTTAAAAACCCTTGACCCCTAAAGACCTCCCAAATGCACTTAATACCCAATGACTGTTATGTGGTTTATTCCATGCTTCCAAGAACATTTATTCTTTTTAGGTAGGTGAACGAACATTGCAAGGAGTATTCATAGGTCATATTTTGAGTCCCTAGAGGAACCTAGACTGAATTATTGAACTTTTTCTCAAATCAGTTTAGTTCAATTTTTACTACGTTGTATGTAACTGAAAATTTTCAGTGCTGTGTATGAAGTATTGTTTTGCATTACTCTCTGATTGTCACATTTTCTTATATTTTTAGTTGGCTATGTTTTACTTTTCTTTTAAAGTCAGTCTAACCGTCTAATCTTACAACATCACATTTCTTACCCTTAGGTTGTAGGTATGCATTACACAGCTTATCACATTTGAGCTATGCACATATGGTGGGTCCAAACCACCAAAATTTACTAAATATGTCAATGCAAAATATGACAAAAGATGGAGTACTTAAAGAGATTAGCCCTGACATTGGTGAGCCTAGGTATGTCCTTTATAGATGGGTCCTTTGTATATGTTAGAGGCTACTTGTGTGTAATAAATGTGTGATAAATTAAAAGTAACAAAGTGAGGTGTTTAGATTCCACGGAAATGAAGTAAAAACTCATTTTATAGCCAATTATCTGACTATAGGTTGGATGATACTAAGGTATCAATTCTCTTTTTCCTAAGCATGCAGCAAGGTATCTTGTATTTCCTTTAGCATCATACTTTTCCAGGATTTGGCTATTCTGAAAAAGACAAATGATAATGGATTCTCTTTACTCTTTTTCAAAATTAAGATTTCCTTCTTTATACTTTCAAATAATGCAGAATTCAATTTTTTCATCTCTTTTTCATCAAAGTGTAAGGAAAGATATATGTTCTCAGAAGCACCAGTCACACCCAAAAGAAAAGTGTTTGTCAGTGGCTCAATAGATCAGTCAATCAATGATGTATACTTTTACAACTGTATGGGTATACTGAAATACTTATAATAATATTGTACGCTGGTGAAAATAACAAATATTATAGAAATATCCAAACAAATCAGTATGATGAAGCCTCATATGTGTTACTTCTCTCTATTCCTCCTGCCACTTAGTCTTTATTCTGGCAGTATGCTGACTGCCCCATATTCCTTTCTGTTTTGTTTTGTGATCATTTACTATGTGTAAGGTAATATCAGTTATCAAGATCCATGTTGTATAGAGAAGAATAAACTTATACAAGTGGAAAGAATAGCAAGTGCCCACGTGAATGACACAAACCATATAATAACAACAGCAATAAAATGATAATTAATATTCATTGAGCATTTACTAGTATCTGAGCTAAACTCTTCCAGGTACTATATCACTGAATCCTCACAGCATCTGTGTGAGACATGAACTAGTAGTATCCTTATTTTACAGACTCGGAAGGATTCAAGAGGTTATATAACCCACATAGCTCTACCCAACTGGTAAGGGATAGAGATGGAACTGGTTTTCTGAGATCATAACTTCATAATACTCTAAAATGAAGAAGTTATTTTTTTCTGGGCATCACTAGGATGGTGCAATTAAATGATGTATAGCATACAGCTTATTCATTATAATTTTTTTTTTATGTTGGGGCACAATGAAGGCACAACTTTCATGTGATTTCAGCTTATAGGAAGAGAGAGATTTCCCCAGGGTTTTAGTTCACCTTTGGTTAGAATTGGTGATCAGTCAACCTTATTTCCATAATGTTTTGAAACATTGCTGTATTAAGCTATATTCAGGATAAACACTGATAAATCAGTGTGGCACATACTTAAGATTTCAAGTTTTAAAAATCCATCCAAGATAACTTAACAGGATAAAAAACATTGTTCCTAATATTGCAGAAGTTACCATGGTATATTTCAAATCACAATTCTGAAACTGAATCAGCATACGTGATTATATTACTAATTGAGTCTATAGCAAATATGGAAACAGGTGCATACATAAAAATCTACTTTGATAATTGAAATCCACTTTGAATAAACAACAAACAATATATCTTAAGTTGTCATTACTGTGGTATTCAAATGAAAAGAGATTCATGAATGATTATGCAAATTTTCAAGGAACTCATTCAAAATGCAGTTTAAAAGCAGCGTGCAAAACATGAAAAGACGTCTATTCCTTGTTTTCTTCGGGTGATTAAGCTACTTGTATTTCATAAATCTAATATTTAAGGAGGATGAAGCTAGTAATTTAGTTGTCATGGCACAGATATAACTATGAGAAATTCCTATATTTTTAGTCAATTAGCATTGGCCAGGAAGTTTGAAAATACATGATTCATTGGGAAAAAGACAAAAACAATGAATCTTCAAACCATGAGACAGTATATAAATTAAAGAAATAAAGACACATGTTCATTCATTCATTATTAATTAATTCAATAGATTCTTATCAAGTACTTTCTGTTTGCTGTGCAAGATAAACAAGTGGTCATGGCCTCTGCCCTCATAGCACTTTTTAGCGAGAGGTGCAGAGATTCTAAGACTAATAGCCCAATTCCTTATTTAAGTAAAATTATGATAAATGCTCCTAGACATCAGAGTGGACTATGAGTGTCTTAGGAGGGCTCAAATTAGTGGGAGGCAAAAAAAGAGGGGGCATGGCAGGCACATCAAAGATAGATTCATTAGTGAAGCAATAGTTGGGCTGGGATCTGAACAAACAAGGTCAACTGATTAGGTGAAAGAGGAAGACAGTCAGATTCTTTTCTGATGTGAAGTCCAATGCCAAACAGAACTGTCATGGACATAACATGGAATGGAATCTCAATGGTAACAATAACCTCTAACATTTGTATAGTATTATTTACGCGCCAGTTACCATGCTAAAAGCTACACATATATTTATTCACTTATTTATTTCTTATACCAACACTCTGAAGTAGGATTCATTATTATCACCCTTTAAGGATGACAGAACAGAAGTGAAATAACTCCAGGATCATGATGCTGGTCTGTGGTAGAACCAGTTTGAGCCCAGGCCATCTGCTTTCAGACACTACACTCTTGATCACTACCCATCCAGTCAAGGCACTCAACTGTAATTGTCCAAACTTAATGTGAGTTCTAAACTGTGATTTTTTAAATAGCATGGTAAGGTATTTGTTATAGGGTTGAGTGTAATAATGGTAGAGAGATGTTTGAGAAAAATGCTGTATTTGGAAGAAGTACCGTATGGTAGTTAAGTCTACTCTGAAACAAAACAGCCAGAATTTGACTCTCTGTTCCACCATTCCTTATTCTCTGTTGTGAAGTTGGGCAAATTTCTTCAGTTTTCCAAATATTGATAGCTATAAAATTGGGATAATAATGATGTTTTTATCACAGGATTGATGTAGGGTTTACATGAGATAATAAAAGTTCAATATATCCGCGGCATAGAGTATTTGCTCAATATATGTCAGCTATTAACATTAGCAGATAAAAAGATTGAAAATGAATGTCAAAGAGGACTTTGAATGCCTTTCATAGGAGTGTAAACGTTATTCCATAAGCAACAGGTAACCACTGAAGTTATCTGAAACAGAACAACTTAAGCATACAGGATAAATTATCAGTGATAATCTACAGTTTAAGGGTTCCCAAACAGATTATTTAATTCAACATTCACCAGTCTCAGTGGCTGGGGGTGGTAGTGATATTCTGATTACCGTTCTGCAGATAAATAAACCAAACTTTGTTTAATTGTCTTGATCAAGAGTTCATGGGCCTTAGAGGCATAATTGTGATTTAGATTCAGGATTTCTAGTCAAAGAACAGTATAATTTTCACTGTAACACAGCTGGCAGATGATTTTAAAACACATGGTGAAGAGGCTACATGGCAAAAGTAGGAGCAAAGCTGTTTTGGTTTTTCTAAATTTGAAGTAAATTTATTTTTTAAGTTTTTAAATGACAATGGGAGAAATATAGGTATCAAGTGAAGGTTTGGGAAGCTGGAAGATTTGGTGTTGCTCCCATCTCTACCATTCTTTAGCTTTGTGAGAAGTCACAGACAAGTCATTTAACCCTTATGTTTCCTTGTTCGAGAAAAGAAAAGTATCTGATTCTTGGGAGTACCCAAGGAATCAAATAGCTCCCATGCAACCCACCACCCTCCGAAAAAGCCACAACAAAACAGAAAATTCAAAATGCAAACACATGCAAGATATTGTGGTTTTAAAAACACAAACTTCCATTTCCAACCTTGATTTTTAAAACCTATAGTAAAAATAAAGTTAGGGCCACTGGAATTGAGAATCTGTCAAATATTTTTGTTTGTTTGTTTATTAGAATAGAGTCAAATATATAGAAAACTGGGAAGATTTTTAATGCCATTAACACACATTAACCCATTAATAGTAGCAATGTCATGTTGTTTTCCATTTATTGACACTTTCACTGGAAATATTTTGGGCGCCCCTTTTCCTTCAGTTTGAACTGTGAACATGCAGACCTGTCTTGGCTTGTTATAGATATCATACCTACTGAATGATATTTTTCCAAGTCTAGTACTCTATCCAGAATTAATGCATTTTTTTTTTTTCAGTTGTAGGGCTTTGCTTTCTGTGCTCCACCATGATTCCAGACATACAGCTTTCTTACTTAGAGGAACAAGAGCGAAATCCTAAGGCTTTTATATTCTTCTCACTTTCTTTTATTGTTCTTAAGCCTTCTTGAGGTAGCTTGGGTTGGGATGGAACTGTCTACTCATTCCTTTCTTTTTCTATAATCATCCTCAACTGAATTTATATCTGATAATGTCTGGTGGGAAATTTTGAGATTTCTAAAACTTTTCTCAGATACAATGCCATACATACTAAAAATTTCTATAGGATGATTTATTTTGGGGGAGTTTGATAACCAACAACATATTGTAAGTCTTCATAAAATTACCCCTTGGAAAAAGATGAAACCTCGACCTGTAGAATTTATGTAAAACTTGGAGCATAAAAGCTTATTTAACTGCTTGAAAAAAAACTTGTATTAAGAATTTATTTTTCCCCATCTCCTTTGCCTAAATTAGATAATCTGATATCTTTCTCCTGAAAGTCATAGGAAACTAATATGAAGAATCTTTATGTGAAAAGAGAATACACAAAGAATGATGAGATAACAGACATAAATATGTTAGAGTTTGGTTTTGTTGGAATGTTAGAGACAGCAGTGTTTTATATACTTGTGAGACAACTTGGCTCACATCATAATAAAATCTATATTACAGAAAAGCAGTCAGCATATGAAGGAATTTTATTAGTCTGCAAAGGTAATTTTGATTTATAATAAATTAATGTTCTTTGTCATACTAGCCACAAAGATGCTTAGAAACTAAGATAACTAGAATCAGAATAACCATTTGAAACCACATCATCCAACATTCTTATTTCATACAGGAGAATTCTGGGGCTCAGGAGACAGGTGAAATGGTTAACCAACTTCATCATGTTTCTACTTAGAGGCTCCAACTAGGGCCCTGACATACTGATTCTAGTGCATGTCTCCTGTATTAAATATTTTCTTTTTTTTTTTTTCAGTGTACTCCATGTTTTGTTCACCTCAAAAGAGAAAGACCTTCCCTGGGATTGAGTTTTCACTCATAGGTGAGAACAAGCAAGATTCTAGCCTAGTTCCCAACCTGAGTCAGTTTGAAGCAAAGTACTGGATAATAATATATGCCAACAAATAAAAGAAAACTAATAAGAAAGGGATGTTTTGTGGGCCAAAGAGATGACTTTCACATAAGTAGAAGTAGAACCAGTATAGAATGCATTGTAAGATGGAGAAGCAAATGAATTATACATAAAGATACTTCAAATTGATTAAGGCAGCAAGAGACTAGCCAAGGAAATTCACAGGCAACCTTATTAAAACATTTCTCCATTCTTCCTCACAAAAATCTTCCAAATCCTTGACCTGGAAGGCAAAGGCATCCAGGTAAGTAGTCAGCTCATATACCATTGCACACTGTGAGAGAGCAATGCCTTTGCTTTCCAAAACTCACCAAAATTAAAAAATGTAAAAGCCAGGTAATTATGCTAAATATGGTTGATGTGACATTATCGTGCAACAAAGGCAAAGACAGATGATAAAAGGAAGGCTAGATTACAGTTTGAAAATCTACATAATGAATGCTTCTTCCTAGTCCGCTGTCCAAGCAAAAGCGAGAGAAAGCAGTACCATCCTGAGGAAGGCTTCCCAGCAGAATGAAGGAGGGAAATATGCTAGGCGTAACTGTTAAGTTTTATCTTAGGGGCTCAAGGGCACTAGGCATTCATTGTGAGTAAAGAGTGGCATGCTATTTTAGAAGCTACTTTCAGGAGACAATACATCTGGGAAGTGGAGGGCTGTCTTCACAAGTAAAAAAGAAAAATAAAATTGAATGGGTTATGTTGATGTGGAAAACCTTGAAATCAATTCCAGAAGCGACCTAAAATACTTGTCCCCGCCACTTGTATTTTCTTTCAATATAGACAGTCACTTTCTCTTCACTACACAAATTATAATTATACTACCAGGCTTATGAAGCAGTGTGATGTGATCAAAAGTCACTCGACTGCCTTCCTGTCCTCCTGCAAATATACTCGCTGAAGTGAAATTTCTCACTGAAAAGTTTTTCATCACCCTTGTCCTACAGTCATGTGTGACCCCTGAAGCCTCCTGTCTTGTGTTTCTATCATCACCAGTCAAGTTGCTCCATAGCAATGGAGAGAAAGAAAACAGGTGAAAAGTAAGGGCCACCTGTGATGACAGATGAGCAAGGAAATCACCAAGGCAACTGAAGGAAGGCACATTTGGAAGTCCTAAAAGAAGCCAAAAATGAAAGGGCTTTACTTTTCCCCAAGGAAGTGCACAGACAGTTTCTCTCTACCACCAAATGTTCAGTGGAGTTTTCAGTGTTTGGGAAATGATAGTAACTCCATTCTGAAAAATCACCATCCTGATCATTGGTGTCTCCATGAGCAACCATGATAGAAGGAGCTGCATAAATGAAATCACTCACATAGCTAGAGGGAGGTGAGCGTTATGAAACTGAGAGCTATATATCAGCAGGTGTGGTGAAAGACTAAAGTCTCTTCCATAAAGAAAAGACGGCAATGCTCTAGGGACTATTTAACACACTCCATGACCAAAGGTGGGAGGCTAAAATTATTTAGGTTAGGCTATCCATTCTATGAAAATGTATGCAAAAGTGTGGCTCTAAACTTAGGAAATGGCTTTGCACCACTGGTTATCAGACATACCAATGACTGGTTTATTTGGTCAGAAAGGTCCAAATATGGAGGGGAAGATAAACATTGATTGCCCTCTCTATTTCTAAGCTACTCAGCACATGTACATCTTATAAATTGGTCTTATAATCATTCATTACTAATAACGAACTAAGCCTTTTTCACAAAAGAAAATGAATCTGTCACTTCCTTTAGCCAAACATATCAAATATTTGGAATGATTTCGACAGATTCTATAGGTTTATTTATTTAGGTGGAAGCACCAGTAGAATACTGGGCAGCTAACCAGAGGATTCATATAGATGTAGGCAAGTGTAGCAAATTTGCAAGTAAAACTTTCAGTGTTTTGTTTATGGATGATCAAGTATCTCTTGGGGGAAAGGAAATCTGGATGACAGTTTGGCTCAATGTCAGTGGGCCAGATTAAACTGACAGGCAGACTACAGAGTTATCGTTCTCTGGGGCTTGGGTTTAGAGAGAGTAGGCTACAACAAAAATAGTGAGCAGAAACCAAAGAAAACCACTTTTCTATGAACACTTCGGAATAAGTGTTAGGGCTTTGGAGGGAAGGGTCGGTGAATTACAGTCATTTTTCTCCAGAATTCACAACTAATCAAAAGACAGACACAAGAAGTAGGCAGTGATTTAACAAAAATACCTATAGTATGAACTGTTAAAAGATAAACACAGGCACATTAAAATTTTAAAAAGTTGGAGGAGACAGCAGTTTACAAATCAGGCAGCTCCAGACCACAAGCAGTTTCTGTGCTCTAACAAAGGGGTGTGGGGGCGAGGGTGTTAGGGAAAGGATTTCACAAGGTGAACACAGGTGCAGGACAAAGAACATTTTTGCCGTAGCCTTATTTGGACCATTCCAGTGGAAAGTCTTCAGTGAGAAATTAGTTGATGTTTTTCGATTGGTTAAGCTCAAGTTTTGTTTTACCATTTACACTGGTTGGGTTTTAGTTTGCTTATATAAGAACACTGGGCACTTGAGCACCTTTAGCCTAGTGGCTTCCCAATTACGTGTTTTTATTGTTGTTGTTGTTGCTGTTGTTAACAGAACCAAACCTAGTTTGAAAATCTAGAATGAAAGACAAAGTGTCTAGTTACACCCAAAAGGATTTTACTAATGCTTTATCCATGAATTAGGCAGACTTACCAAACCAGCTCCTGGCTCTGCTGGACAGCTGCGTGATGCTTTCTGCATTTCAGAGAGCAAACTAGAGATAATTCATCAGGGACTGAGCCACACAATCCCAGTGACCACTGCCAAACTTACTCATCAGATATGTGCTTTATGTCTCTTCTCCAAGGAAGAGGAAATGTGGAGGAGATACTGGGAGTATGGTTGGGAGTGCTATTTTTCTTCCCAAGGAAACATGATGAATGGGGAATACATAGTTTTCTCAACAATACAGAGAATATGAGGAGTCAGCAGATGGGGGGCTAGAAATAAAGGGGCAATGGAGATAGTGCTCTTAACGGACTTAGTCATTCCCATATATGGTATAAATAACTGAGGGTATAGACCTCAGACAATAGTAGTGGGGTTTTTTTCATCCCCATTTATGGCATGGAAGATAATGTGTTCGCTCAAGGCCCACAATATGCTGGAGTGCATGCGTCATGTTAATAAAATGTAAAGTTACGTTTCAAGTAGTTTAAGTCTTGTATGTAGATAATTACATACAATTAGAGTATCAATTATCCTTAAGGTCTCCCCATTTCAACCATTTGCAATCAATGAGTAGTATTTGATTGAGTAAACATTTCTTTTTAAAGATTCATTACATTTCAGGCACTGTTTTGACAAAAGACACAGACGAATTAGATACATTCCCTGCCTTAAAAACTTCCTATCAAATAAAATTTATAGATATGTAGTTAAATAGTTGCAATAAAACAAAAGTGCATTGACAGAGGCCATGGAAAAGCAGCAAATAAAGAAAGGTGTTCAGATCTGCTTGGACTTCAGCAAAAGCTGAAAGTATCCTTCAACAGGCTCCTGAAAAATAAATGAGATGTCTTCCATTGGAACTGAAGTGAATAAAGGCATTCCAGGTAGCAGTGGCAGCAATTCTGATAATAGTAGCATTCTCTGAGAAATTATAGATAATGCAATTACTAGAAGTAGAATTAACCTGGAGGATTGACAAGAGGTAAAGGTCATGATGTAGGTTGAGGCAAGCTCTTAAAATATAATGTGTACCATGTTTGTGTTATTATTACCACAATTGTATTTGGTTTGTTTTTGCTCTCTTCTTTAGCAAAAGACTCTGGCATCTCTTGCTAAAAAATAGATGGGGACTATATATCACCTTAGAACCACTGCAGTTTGTTGTACTTAGAAGGGTACATGAATGGCAAAAAGTCCCAATCTTTCTGGGAGGAACGGGAGGTTCCATTCTGAGAGAAGTTTAATACTGAGCTTGGTAGTTCTACTTATTTGATGTAGTAGACATTGGTCTCAGTCCTACCAGCCTTTGTGGGGCTGATTTGCATGGCAGGTGGTAATTACATGACAAATAAACAGATTTGTAGATCTGTAGTACTTTCTGATGGCCTATAACTGACCTTGTTGTTGGCAAGTAACTGTTCCCCCAATTACTGTTACAAAGGAGCTTGGCTTCAGCACTGATGATAGCTGCAGAAGAGAAATAACCTTCTCCACTAGTGAATGTTGGACCAAAACTTGAAGGTCAGTTTTATCCCTTTGAGAAGTCCCTCATTTTCATATAGTGCAAATCTTCTGAAGAAAAAAACTGATATTTCTCTTTGTTCTGCCACAAAGACTCACCATTCCTGAACCACACAGATGCAGCACCACTTATCCACAATAACTGATTATCTCTGTCACCTCCTCCCCATGAGACCAAGGAAGTGAAAAGAATTTTAAATCAAAGGACTTTAGTTAGCTTGACTGGAGCCCATCCACTAAGCAAATCATTGGGGAGTGGGCATCCTTCTCTTTAACATTTGTCACTATAGATAATGACACTGCCTTAGTACAAGTGACTGCTATGGAAAATGAGATTCAGTCATTTTCTTTACTTGGGATTCAAATTATTAAGTTAGTTTGCACAGAGCCTCTAGCATTTATTCACCACACTCAGTGTAATGAGATTGGACTGATGCAGTGGGGCTTTTCTATGTGACTCAACATGATTACGAGTACTAAAGAACCCCCGGGAACATACAAGGAAGGAAAGAAAGATCCTTGGAAGAAGGAAAACTGGACTTTTGAGTATCTTGCTTTACTTGTATAAGAACTACTCAAGGGTTTTGCACTTTTAGAACTGACTGGGACAGTTTTTGGGCTCCTAAAATCTGCAGTGTGACTCTGGTTTAATGAAGCTGCTAGAGATTTCTCCAATAACCAAGAAGGTGACACTCCATGGTTAGAATCAAGGGAGATAAACATGATCAAATGTGCTTTGTAGCAGTCCCTCCTGGCAATGGTGTAGTGAATGATTAGCAAGGAAGCTATTGCAAATATTCAGGTCCAGATTGAGCAAAGCAGTAGTGATGGGGAGAAGGAACTCTATCAATACTTCCTCACTTAGTATATCCACATACCATTAATGTATATTTTATTTTAGGGCATTATTTCTTGGGAAATATTTATTTCAATCCAAGTATGACAGGTCGGCTCAGGGCTCAATGGATCATTTATTTGAAAGAAATGAATCAGGCCATGTCCCACTTTTAATGACTTGGTTTGGAGCCATGTTCTCTGGGGAATGTCAGTTTCCATCTTCCCCCTGACTTTATTCCTGTGTGAAGAGTCTGGATTTTCATCTTAAAAGAAATATCAGGTGCTGGTTCTGTATAGAGTAAGTTGCTGCCAAGATGAAAAAGCTGCCTAGAAGCAATAATTGAAGGGTCAGACAAAAATAACTGTCCAAATGGTGTTCTTATAAAATGTTCCAGAGTAACTTGTAGTTAGAAAAAGTTAGAGTTGAAGGCAGAAAAAAAAGGCATAATCTTGAATTCTGTCTATTGATCACATGCAGAAGAGCTGGTTGTATATATTTTCCTAATACTTCAGTAGGCAATACAATTTATGGCAAAATATTTTTCTGATCCAAAAGATAAACTTGCAAGAGAAAGAATTATAGCCATGTATTTAAAAGGATAATGCTTTGTTTTAAAAATGAAGTACTTTGCATCATGCATTGGAATGAAAATAGAATGAACAAATGACTAAGGAGTTATAGTTTGAAGTTATTCAGCACACACAAGATAGTTACTTTCATTGTTTCTGAAATTACGTTATATATTTTAGGAAGGTGCACATTATAACCTTCTGTTGTCGTAGATATAAAACAACAAAGACAATAACAAAACACACACAAAAATAAACCCAACCAAAACTATAAAATGTGTCACATTCCCGAAGGGAAGAATAAAAGCCCACCAACTTCACGAAAATAAATAAAGGTTTTGTGTAGATTAATATCTACATATTAATGGCTCGCATTTCCTCAGAAAAAAACTCTAACTAGAAATATTCCCTAGATGAAGGATGGGAAGAGATAACCGTATGAAATTCAACTTAGTTCTCTAGTACATGCTATAAAACCTGCATTTTCACCACCACAACCTAGTGAATCAAAGGTATTGAGGATTCAAGCATTTTTTTTCCCCCAGCAGTGGATGGGCCAAGTGCTCCAATCCAGCTGTCTTTTTATATTAGAGAAAAGGCTGAAATTGTTGTGACTCATGTAATATCCCATTTGTTCTGCTACTCTCACTAAATTTTCTGAATTTTGTCTGATATCTCTCTCCTACTAAGAGGATGAACCTGTGCTGCAATTTCTCTGTTTAGACTGGGGTATAATTCCTTTTCTCAGGAAGGGAAAGTATAGAAACATTCAGTTTTACACGGAAGTCTGACACTGGAAGCCTACCTTTTTATTAGAGAAATACAATGCAGATGATTATGAATTTTGCAAAACGTAGTTCCTCTTGTTTTTTTTAAAAATATATTTATCAGCAGTTTATTTTCACTGCTTACTGAATCACATGGTTGCAAGAGAATTTTCTCAAGAATGGCTAACCATTTGGCAACAAATTCCAATGGCATGTTCCTTTTGAGGGCAGGAATTCCTTCTGAATGGTGAATTTATCTTCTCTTTAATGTTTTGTGCAGTTTCCTATCTCCTCACCTAGTGGAGGAAAGGCAGTGAGAGAAGTGGAGGAGGAGAGAAAAATGAAAATCATCTCACATAAAATTATGGAAAATTATTTTGAAAAGTATTTAAAAACTAATAAATATATTTGTCCTATGAACCCCAGGACTGTGCTAGTGGGGCTGCTAAGAGATTAAAAAGAAATTTAAAAAGATATCTTTCCCTGCTCTGTTTGGAGAAGCAAATTTAATTTAAAATTAGAGAGCAGCATATAATAGTGGTAAAAGAGAAAGATAATTTTCAAAACTTTCAACTTACCCTCTTTTCTCTTTCATCTTGGTATTTATAATTTATTCCTTCATAAGATGCCAATAACTATATCAATTTGCAATCAGAAGAAGACTAAGCAAAAAGGGAAATGGAATCTAAAAACAAAGTAGTATATAATGGAATATAAAGGCCAGCTAGTTTAAGTCTTAGGCAAAGACTAGAACACCTATAAATCGATCTCTCTCTCTATCTCTTCCTCTCTCTCTCTTCCTTTATTTATTTAGGAACTTTATTTAATTTAGGGAATTTATTTTATTTTATTTAGGAAATTCCTGACCATCCTACACATTCCAGGTTTCCATTTCAGTGTCAGTGATGCTTAGAAGTGAATGGCCCTCTCTTGCTCAATCTCAATTCTAAGAGAGAGAATTAGACTGTCTCAGCTTGGGTAATCAGGTATGGTCAGGGGATGGGATCACAGTTTAAATTTAATCATGGTTGGTGGAGAATCAAACTATGGCTCATAGTTCAGTTACTGGAGAAAAGCAGATGACTCTTGAATTGTAGAGATACCCCAAAGAGTGTTTACTATGCCAACTTGAATAACGTACTAGAAGTACAATTTCTAAAATGCCATAGTTTATCAAAAGCTATATGTATTTCTTTTTTCTTTCTGACATTTATGAATAAGGAATAAGAAAGTAGGATGTCACCCTGCAATGGAACAGATACACTGATTTATTTTCTGTCAGTTAGTGTGTATATGTTTAAGACCAAATTATTTCCTGACTTTCTTCGACAATAGAAAATAGAAAGGCAGTCAGCACCAAAGTCAGCTTCTTGCCCTTGACTCTACCACTCTGTCTACAAAATTCTTTTACCATATGCTCATTGCAATGTTCAGGCAGATCTATATTATGCAGGAACCATATGTTGATTTTGCAATAGCATATTTTCTATCTTTCGAAATTGAGCCCACCATATTGTGGACACAGGCAGTGGGAACCTCAATATCCCTCATTTGAATGTCAAGATGGCATTAAACATGTGTGCAAATGGTGCAGCTAGATATATGATTGCTTGACTTGAGTAAATGAATGTAGATGACTGACAGATAATTCTACCTTGTTGAGAATCCCATGAAGACACTTTAGAAACCAACTCAAGGCAAAAGTCTTGCTCTGTTTTGGGATCTTCAAGTGTCTTTTGATCTCTGCTTAAAGGCTCTTGCTTTTTTCCTATGGTTTCCAACTGAAAGATGTTTTGGAACTGACTTTCAAAATGACAGTTGGAAGAAAAGTAAAGGACAGCTTACAAATTAAATTTGAAAAATTAAAGCTGTCATATTGAAATTATGATGGATTTTCCTCCAAAACTTTTTACAGAGATGAAGCTTTATTTTGAAAAGTTGATAATTGTTATCCTTATGTTCATGTGTCTACATATATGTTCTATGTATTCTCATACTTTTAACTTTTAGTGGAAGTTTCTTTTTAAAGGAATAAATTATTCTGTTTTGGTTGGGTGCCTAAAATGAGATCACTCTTCTCTACCCTAAAGGGTGTATCTCATAAACTAGTGGGAAACATTGAACATTGTATATTTTTGAAGCAAAAGAAGGTAATTCACAGAGATTTTTTTAAAAGGTCTTTTTTAAGGTTTTTAGAGAACTTGTTAAAAAACACCCACAACCATATTTCAAGTCACATTTCTTCTCCTGTCTCTTCTCTCCACAAAATGCTCAGACTGCCAATTTAAAGGAAAAACATAGTCAAGCCAGATAAAAAGCATTCAGATGAAGAGATGGTTAATCGTGGATGGTGGGGTGGTGGGGGATGGTGACCAAAGCAATCTGTTGGTTTCTTCAGAATGACTACATTTAGCCATTTCTTCCCCTGACCCGTGAGACACACAGTCTGGAATTCACTAGTCCTAGGCCCCAGGGTATAACAGTGTTGATCCACAGTGGTGAATCTGCCTCACTGTCAACCTTCTTTTGGTCTCAGTCTTGGGAGAGGAGCTTGGGAAGGAGGAGTTGGAAACTCATAGATAAGAGAATAAGTAGAGAAATGAGTAAGAATGTGAGCAACTGGAATCCATGGTTTAACAATTTTAAGCAGTAAGCAAGAGCTTCTGTCTCTTCATCTAACCCAAATAAAACTATGAAGAGAGGCAATGTTTTAAAATGTGATCGCTAAAGGCACTTTTCAGCTTCATTTTTAGCTCATGGCATGACAGCCCACTGAGTTGTCATGACAAACAAAAATTAGAATAAAATATAAATTCGAACTTGTATAAATGGTACATTTTAATTCTTCCTTGCTCCTTTATGATAGCAAAAACTAAGCTTTCATTCTGAGGTTTGACCTTCTCCTGCTCACGCTTTGACCTTGGTTCCACTCATAATTATTACAACATACAAACAGCCAGTTTTCTTATCTGTTTAATGGTAATGCTAATAGTACCTACTTCATAAGTACTACTGTAGAGATTGAATAAAACAATGGATATATAATACTTAGTAGAGGGCCTGGCTACTAGTAAGAGGTAAAAAGTATTAATTATTTCACACTTATAATTTTTGTTAGAAATTATATACTTATATATATAATATAAACTTATAAATATAATTATAATCTGTTATGAGTCAGAAGAATTGGGTTCTAGTACCGGCTTTGCCACTAAGAAGCTGCAAGTACTTCCATTAGTCACTTAACACTTCTGGCCCTCATGTGATAAAATGAAAGGTTTGGGTAAGATAATTAATAAGGCAACCTCTGGTACTAACATTCTGTGTTTTATTTCTCTATTGCAAATGTTTTCTACAATGAGAATGCCTGAGCTGGGGATCCCCCTCCACAACATAGTTCTCTTTTTAGAAATACGCAGATAAGAAGTAAGCTTTTCTTCCAAGAATCAGTTTGATGGTCAGCACCAAGTGTCACTTTCTTAGAAATTTCTGAGTCCATGCCCAGTAAAAAAAAAAAAAAAAAAAAAAAAAAAGTATTTCCTTACAATTGAATATTTTTAGAAAAAAAAGCCAGTACAGTAACAGTACTGGATGAGCAGTGGGGTCTGATGGGAGTATGAATCATATCCCAAGAATTATGGAGCAGCACAACAGTGGCTGAGGGAGAGAACGTACTGCGTAGCAGCAGATCTGGGTGGAAAGCCAGCAGTAAAACTTCTTCTGCAATCTCTAGGCACCAAATCTGATTTCATATGTGGTTCTGGCAGCAGAGGTTCCAGGGTCCCAAAAGGATATTGATAAAAGACAGTGACTGGGAATGGGTTGGAGGAAAGTGTTGGCTGAAAACCAGACAGTTAGTGGCTTTCATTCATAGAGTTTGTCCATAAGAAGCTAAAAATCAAGTGTGAATGTGTTTCAGGATAGGGGTAACCAAGAGCAAATCCAGTCCTGGAAACTGGGGTAACATTGGGATGCAGGAGAGAAAAATTACAGGGACAAATTTCTGGACTCCATTGTTCACCATCATGGCAACTGAATATCGAAAAAGATAAAACAATCTGGAACTACCCTTTATTTCAAGGGACCACTCTAATATAATAACGATAAGGTAACCTCTGGGTCTCATATTCTTCTGTGTTTCCCTTCTCCATTGCAAATGTTTTATACGATGAGAATGGCTGAGCTAGAGATGCCATCTCCAAAATGCACAGATGAGAAGTAAGCGCTCCTTCTAGGAATCAGTTTGATGGTCAGCACTGAGTTCAGTGTGAGTACTGAGGGAGAAATCTACATACCAGATAGTTGTTCTGAGCCACTTAAAGATGAGGTTTTGGTAAAACAGATGGGCAAGAGGATAATATGCAATCTTACTCTGAGTTGGTCAAGGAAAGACACTATAAAACATCAAAAACATTGAAGCATATTTGACCCGAATTATAATCCTGTCCGTTTTGCTGTGATGACAGTAGAAAGTAAACTGGGTAACCACTGTAACAGATTCTTTATATTCTGAGTCAAGGTAGCACTAGAACTAAATGTCATGGTGGCCCTCTCCCCACTGCTTGCATGCAGATATCTTAGCAGGATGTTTGGTGTCTAGGTTAAAACTAGATAAATTCTGGGGAAGGTTAAAACCCTAGTGTGATTGATGACCATGAGAGAAAAAGCAAAGCAGAGTTTGAGTCAGCTTCAAAAAGAATGAATGAAGGAGAAAAACAAAAGGCAAAGGAAACAATTGGGAACTATGTAAATTCCTCCATTTCCAAAATAAACTTTTCACTATATCAATATATGACAAACCCCAAAGAGAAACCTGCCCCTTAATAGACCCAGCCTCTTACATGGAGCCCATAGTCCTCCTGTTGAGGGGACTGGAATGTGAGAGGAACAGCCTCACCAACTGGAGAGAAAACTAGGGCTATTAGCACATATCAATAAACATAGTTATTCACCTATAAATATTAATAGGCACTCCATGAACACTTGACATTTGAAAACAAATAAAAAAGACCCATCAACACAAGCAGGATAAAGGACCAAGATTAACAAGTGAAACAACTAATTATAAGGGTAAAAATTTTAATTAATGTTAGAGAAAATAATGTCATAAAAATTCTACTTAATCCACAGATAAATTCTAAGCAAATTTCACCCAAATAAACAAGAACAGGATACTATCTTCTATAGTATTGTCAAGATTGTCAGATAACCAAAAAAGTTATTTTTAAAAATTAATTTTTAGTTTTTAATGGGTACATAGGAGGTGTATGAATTAATGGGGTACATGAAACATTTTGATACAGGCATATAATGTATAATAATCACATCAGGATAAATGGGGTATCTATAATCTCAAGCATTTATCATTGCTTTATATTATAAACATTCCATTAATGCTCTTTTATTTTTAAAGGTACAATAAATTAGTGTTGACTGTAGTCACACTGTTGTGCCAGCAAATACTAGCTCTTATTCTAAGTATATTTTTATACCCATTAACCATCCCTGCTTCCTCCCACCCCTACACTCTTCAGCCTCTGGTAACCATCATTCTACCCTCTATCCCTATGAACTCAGTTGTTTTAATTTATAGATCCCAAAAATGAGTGAGAAGATGTGATGTTTGTCTTTCTGAGCCTGGCTTATTTCACTTAACATAATGACCTCCAGTTTCATCCATGTTGTTGCAAACGCAATCTTATTGCTTTTTATGGCTGAATAATATTCTATTGTGTATATATACCACATTTCTTTATCCATTCATTTACTGAAAGTCACTTAAGGTTGCTTGCAAATCTTGCCTGTTGTGAATAGTGCTTCAAGGAACATAGGAGTGCAGACATCTCTACAATATACTGATTTCTTTTCTTTGGGGTATATACCTAGCAGCGGGATTGCTGGATCATATGGTAGTTCTATTTTTAGTTTTTTGAGGACCTCTATACTGTTCTCCATAGTGGTTGTACTAATTTACATTCCCATCGACAGTGTACAAGGGTTCCCTTCTCTCCATATCCTCTCCAGCATTCATTACTGTCTGTCTTTTGGACAAAAGTCATTTTAACTGGGGTGAGATGATATATCATTGTAGTTTTGATTTACATTTCTCTGATGAGCAATGATATTAAGCACCTTTTCTTTTGAAAGATGTCTATTCAGATTTTTTTGCTTATTTTCAATTGGATTATTAGACTTTTTCCTATAGATTTGTTTGAACTCCTTATATGTCCTGGTTGTTAATCCCTTGTCAGATGGATAGTTTGAAAATATTTTCTCCCATTGTGTGGGCTGCCTCTTCACTTTGTTGACTGTTTACTTTGTTGTGTAGACATTTTTTAATTTGATATGATGTCATTTGCTCATTTTTGCTTTGGTTGCCTGTGCTTTTGGGGTATTACTCAAGAAATTTTTGCCCAGACCACTGTCCTGGAGAGCTTCCCCAGTGTTTTGTTATAGTAGTTTCATAGTTTGAGGTCTTAGATTTAAGTCTTTAATCCATTTTGATTTGATTTTTGTATGTAGCAAGAGATACAGTGTAGTTTCATTCTTTTGCATATGGAGGTCCAGTTTTCCCCAAGAAACAGTTCTAAACAATGAAAATAGTTTGAAGAAATAACAAAGTACATGTTTTAGTAATCGTGATTTCTAAAAATCTCAGGGTAAAGGCCAAAAACTTTTATTTTCTGGAAAAATAATAGAAGGTATGGCAAATCATTTTTGAAAAAAAACAGTGTCTATTTAGTATAAGGTCCAGGAAGGGAAAGCTTTGGAAATGGATGGGAAGAAACTATCAAATAAATAAGAGATGAAAAATTTCTGAGCTAAGAAAAGGACCATAAAGTATTCAGATTAAGATAATCTGCTGAGTGCTGAACAAAATAAAATAACAATTTTATTTATTGCATTCTTTATATGTGTTGTAGTAATCTTTATAACAATTACACAACATATTGAATTACGTAATCTGTACTCAACCCTGAGAGCTAAACATTCTAATTATTTTATGATCAAATTAAGCAAAGAGAGGTTTGCTTTGTAACTCACACAAGGTCCCACAATTAGTAAGTGGCACACAGCATTAGAAAAGAGAATGCAGCATGAAAAACCATCCTTTTAGTCATAAACAGACTAAAAATATAGTCACAAATTAACTGGAGAGATAAAATGCCCAAGTTTAGATAGATCATTGTGAATGTCAAGGATAAAGAAATGGCACTTATTGGTTTGCAGTGAGCATATAGTTGCCTATGAAAGGCTAAAATCTGAGTTACTATATTAGTTTTCTTACCTACATACTTGATGTTGATAAGAAATTTTGAGTAAAAATAATATTTATCCCAGAAATTACCACAAGGTCAACTAAACCATCAATAAATTTGAACAAAAGGATATTTTCAAACCTGAAAGTTTAAAAAAGTTTATTCCCTATGTACTCCTTTCTTAAAAACAACAAAAACAAACCTTAAGAAACTACTATAGCAAAATGAAAAATGCATCCAAGAACAACATGGGATGTAATAAATAGCAGAAATGGTCTTGGATCTCAATAACCCCCCAGGATTATAGTTGTTCAGTAAAACCAGAAAGCATTGGTTTAAATTAGAATGAGGAGTATCTTCAAGAATGAAATGAATTCTAATTACTGGAAAGGAAGAAAGACTTACTGTCTCTTCTAACAAAAACGAGAAAAAACGACAGTAAAAAAAAAATGTAAACAGTGGCAGTGTGGTGAAATCATGGTCTTTGCATAAAGCAAACCAAAATGTTCAACTATTTTGAGCAATATTTTGGGAGCACTAAGATAATCCATTTGCTTTTGATGCTCGGAACATTCTTCAAGTGGTGCAAATTTCTAACATGAGATTACATTTCTTTTCCTACAGATCCAATCATACTACTTGGTTTCACAATTAATGATCTTTACACAATCATATTATACATCCTAGTAAATATGATTCAGTGTTTAGAATAAAACTAAAAATACAGAGAAGACTGATATATTTACAGGGGAGAATATAAATGTTACAGAACTTGGCAGTATAAAATAATGACGCAGCTAACACAGTGAGGAGGTAAGGAGGGGAAGGTATAGATGTGTGGGTGTATGATTTTTCTCACCTTACAATGTGGAAATTCAACTGATACAAAGTCAAGATAGTGGGTTCATAAATAGAGGGTTAAGAATAATATTAAATGTTAAAGTATAAACATGAAAAAAATTAAGGTAAGTTGGGGAAAGAAGAAAAGGGTGAAGGGAGAGGGTGGTAGGATAAGTATACACAATTTATCACATTTTATAGATGAGAACTCATAGTATGTAGAGGTTAAAAATCAAGAAGCACTAATAACAGCAGAATTAAAAGTGATTAAGAGTCAAGAAAGAGGGAGGAATTGGGGGTCAAGAAAAGGATAATTTGACTTATTTGATCCTTTTCTATGAATATAGCTGTGCTATATTTTTCTATTAATGCAGATATTATATTTTTGACTATCTTAACAGGCATATTAGCACAGGGTGCAAGAGTTAATAATTTTATGTAGGTCAGCTTGATTACGTCACTCATTCTTCTTGGCATAGAGATATTGCCCAATACTGCTTTTATTTGATATTCAACTCTTGAGAATTACTGTTGTCTTTGGGTTTCACATATTTTCAATAATGATTTTATTTAATACTCATGCAGTGGGTAAAATTAATACCAGTTAATTTTACTGGGAGAAGATTTTAAATTTAAAAAAGAGACATAATCTGGATTTTTGTGTGAGTCCATAAGCTTTGCCATCAACAACAGACTGCTCCCTCGACCATTTCCACTGATTTCCCTTTCAGTCAGGATTGCATTTGCTCTACTGCCTTTTAGATAACCCTAGAAAATTGAGGAGATTCTAACTTATCCCAGTCATGACTATTACTAAGGGTTTTGTCAGTCTACACAGAACTTAGTCATGTGCCACAGATAACTTTAAAAAACCCAATCTATGCAAAGATTTTGTTGTTCATATGTATTCTTTCTATTTTGTTTCTGAAATATTTCAAAGTCTAAGACCAACTATTGGCATTAGGTCTATATCACTAAACAAAAATATTAAATATTGTACTTGAAAAAAACTTTGTAAGATTGTTAATTTGTAGTAGTCTTAGAAACAATATGAAACAAATGCTACCCTATATGCATTAGTAATTATGGATGAATGTTTGCTAATTAGAGCATTATTCATATTTTTTTAAAAGGAAGTGGCTCAGTAGTCATCCTGAATACTTTATTTTCCATCCATGTTTACACCATAATGTTATGCTATTAACTGCTCTAGCAAACATAAAAAATTAGGTGGCCATGGGTTGTAGTTCTTTATTTGTCAATAAAATGAATTATTTTTCAGATATGATTGCTATAATGCTTACTTGTGAACTCTGTCTATACTAAGTAAAACAGAAGAATCATGTTTTCAATGATGACTGTAGAGTGATACGGAGTAAAACATCTCAGTATAGGAGTAAAAGACACAGAATCCAGAGTTGAAAGCTGGCACATGGACAATGCTATTCACTGCCAGTCTTACCAAAAACATTCCATAGGTTCTGGTTCTGTAGTTTACTGACAAAAATGACTATTTCATTCACTTAGAGTGAGGTTCCAGAGCCACTGAAAAAGTATATGCAAGTTTTGCTAGGGTGTGGCCAAGACACAACCCGAGAATCCTGTTTAAAGAATTTTCAACAGATTTCATCTCTCTGTGGAAATTTTCTGCCAAAAACACTGGGAAGTTATGGCCCTTATCCAGAGATTGTAAGGCATTAAAACAAATATTCTAGGGTCCAACTTCTGCATCATTTGCATCCCACTAAGTCACCTCTAATGTCATACCTTTCATCTGATGTTTCTGACACATGAATTACTTATTCTGACAAATTTCTCACCTTCTTTTTCTTCTCTAACAAATGGGATAAATAGAAAAATAAAAGAGGCAGAGAAGAGAACATAGAGAATATCAGCCTAACAGTTGTTTGTGGCAGTTCAGCACAGGGCAAAGCCAGTACTTTCAATGTCACAGAAATATATATATATATTAAAAATATTATGGGCTGGGTGCAGTGGCTCACGCCTGTAATCCCAGAACTTTGGGAGACTGAGGCAGGCAGATCACCTGAGGTCAGGAGTTTGAGACCAGCCTGGCCAACGTGCTGAGACCCCATCTCTAATAAAAATACAGAAACTACCTGGGCACAATGGCAGGCGCCTGTAATTCCAGCTACTTGGGAGACTGAGGAAGGAGAATCGCTTGAACCCAGGAAGTGGAGGTTGCAGTGAGCCAAGATCATGTCACTGCCCTCCAGCCTGGGCGACAGAGTGAGACCCTGTCTCTCTCTCTCTCTCTCTCTCTCTATATATATATATATATATATACACACACACACACACACACACACACACACACACACATATATATATATATATAACCAGCAGCAATGGAGTTTAGATATATAGTAAAAAGATGCCTTGGGTTCTAGATACGGGGAATTCTTACAGCCCCACAGTCAATGGGAAGAAAAAGAATATTATGTAGAAATGGGCACTGGAAGGAAGATAATTTTAATTTTCAGATAATTTAATGCATTTAGCTTTCAATACATTAATATAATAAATCAAAATTATTTGGGTCAATAGAGGAGGTGAAAATAATATTATTAGAGCATTAGAGCTTGATTCCTTTGAATATATTGAATGTAACCATGAGTGCCATGATGAATCCTGTATTTGTTTATCTTTAGTTAAGTGAAAGTCTGTTTAAAATGCTTTTATCCTTAATGTATGAGCAGATGTTATTTTATTTCCAATAAATGGTTGGTGGTCTACAGGAAACATCTGGAAATCTCTACAAATTCTCTCCTCCTACTCCACAATTTTAAAATAGCAGCCTCTTATTGTATAGCCTCTGGATTTAGAACATAAATACAAATGCTCCTGGGAAGTTTAGAACATACAGTTGTGAATATGACTGTTGGCTAAGGAAGCCCCATGATGGAGCAGATAGATGTGGCAACTGTAGGGAAGAGTGTCCACTCCGTGTGTGAAGTTAAGTACAGAAAGAAAAGGAAACTCATCATCTGCAAGGGGAGGGGACAGGCCCCAGTGGGCACTAGGAATAAAAGATCAGAGAAATTAGGGAGAGAGGAATTGAAATGCCAAGCAGGTAAACAGATGTCTGACAAATTCCTGTGCATTTCATATTTGGTAAGCATGCTAAATAAACTTTAGTAAGCATACTAAATAAATAGTAAACACAAATTCGGGAGCACTGATTCTGATTTCATGCAGTGTAAGTCTATGTCTCAAAAAGTGCCTCATTTATTTAAACAATGGCATACCGGTTTCTGAGCTGTCCTTTGTTGATATGTCCTATTTTTTTCAGAAGATTAAAATTACAACATTAATTTATTATTTATGTTCTCAGTCTCCTGACCTATTGAGAAACCCTTCACTTTGTTTCTACTGTCAACTGTGATTGTAGTGCCAAGCCTCAAATAAAAGCTATCTATCATAGCACAGAGTGGACCCCAATCAATGCCAATAAATGTTAAAAGGCAGCTGCTATGGTACAAGATTATTAATTTTTAAACAGAAAAATAATACAGTATAAAACTGCAGCCCCTAGGGCTACGGTTAACAGTATTCACATTATGGTGCTTTGTTTAAGAAGCAATCATTACATCCCTTAAACATGAGTTTGTTTTCATTAGAAATAAACACTACTAACTATATTTTCCATCAATCAACAAACATTTATACTGAATACCAGCTCTGTGCAAGACAAAGAACTGGTCATAGTGTAGGTTCTAGGAAGTACAGCAAAGAACATAGTCTTTGTGTAAAGAGAAAACCTGGGAATAAAAAAGTTAACTCTGTAAAAGAAATTATGCTAATACTAAGTGACATATAGACTCTACAATATCTACAATAGAGAAACACTGATAATGGCCTACAGTGGTCTGGGAAGAATTCAGCTGACTCACAATCTGAAGTTGGTCTTGGAGGATGGTCAGATTTGGATCATTGAAGGTGCTGAGAGGTGGCATCAGAAGCAAAGGTGGTAGCATAAACAAAAACCTAAAGGCAGGGATATATCAGGAATGAGCATCAGACAGTGATGGAGCCAATCTGATTGGAGTGGAAAGTTCATTAATATGAGAAAATCATTATTATGAGAAAATCATTAATATGAGATAACCTGATAAATATAATTTTAGAAGGGATGGTGGAAAATAACATCTCCAATTTTGGACTATCTAGCAGGGGATTTTGTCTAGATTTGTGTTCAGTCATATGAGACATCATGGTCATGAGTATTCCAACCTCTATGTTTCATCTGGCTTTTACCACCTGTCTATCCTTTTTAGTGAGATGGTATAACAGCCACCCTTACTATACAATATTTTTAAAAAGTCAATAAATTAGTAGTTCTATATAAACTATCAACCATATGGTCCAAGTACCTTAGTTTAGTGAATATGTATTTGATTAAGTGTTTAAGAATGACATCTGGACAAAGTATCAAACACTCACAGCAGAATGGCAGGGGATACTGGCCATGGCGATGAAACAGGAAAGGTTCCCTTGCCCCTTGCAGAGTGTGTGACAGGAGGAGTGCCCCACTTCTTCAGTGCCCCACTGCTCAAACCTCTATGGAAACATTCAGACAGGCAGGTTGTGGGGCTCTGACCCCACCGCAGTGTCAAGGGGTGAATGTTTACAGCTCATGAGGCCCCCGTGGGAGTGTGTTATAGGGTGTCTTTTAGTTTCACCCTTTTAGTTTTGCTGTCTATAGGTGGCTTGTGTTAACCAGCCCAGTTAGACTCTCTACCTTGTCGCAAGGACAGAGGGCTTTCTGTATCCCCGGTTCTTGCCTTGGCGTATGTACTAGAAGAATCAGATCAAATGTGGGCTTGGAGAATGACGGCAAGGTTTTATTGAGTGGAAATAGCTCTCAGCAGATGCAGGAGCCAGAAGGGAGATGTTTTCGCCCTGGAGTTGGGCCAGTTGGTGGTCCAGGCTCTCTCCCAACTGACCCAGCCAAACTGCATGTCATTCTCCCAGTGGTGGCCTGCTGGCTGTGCTGGTGCCTGTTGGTGCATCCCTCTCAACGTCTAACCACCCGTGTGTTCCTCTGCTGATGTGCCCCTCTCGATGTGTAGCTGCTTCTTTATCTCTGCCTTCCTAGGGTCTCAGGTTTTTGTAGGCACAGGATGAGGACATGACAGGCGAGGGTGGTCTTGGGAAATGCAACATTTGGGCAGGAAATGACTGTTCTCACTTAGGTCCTCGGTGGCGGAGTCCTAGCCAGGGACCATATCCTCCTCTATCCAGCACTTCCCTTCTCCCTCTTCTGTATCATTTAAAGAGAACACACTTCCCTTCCCAACACTTCTGTATCAGTGAGAGCTGAGTGCAACTGTTGAAAGCATCTAAATAATGATTATTAATCGTGGCCCACTAACAATTTACTTCTTTTAACTTTTACGTCTGTGATTGTTCTGAAGTTCAGGCTGTTATGCATGGTACACAAAGAGTCCAGACTACTTTGCTTCTGCAAAATCCAGAGAATATTCAGAATTTAATCTAAAGTATCTTCTCTATTTTAATTATAGTACAGTCTTAATTCAATATCCACAATCTTCAGATAACTAGACTTTTTCTTACCATACTTTTGAAAAAAGACAAGCCATATTAAAATGAGCATATGCAATTTGTTGAATTGTAACAATTGATATATCTTGGGCTCAGCATATTACACACCTCATTCTCTTGTACCTGCCTTATCTAGAGTACTGATAATTGAAACTGATGTTCAGAATGATCACTCCAAGAACCTTTATTGCTATTTTTTTGTATCAAAGAACTATTCAGTCCTCATATTTATCATGGAGTGACTGGAGATTCGGAGACTTGGAATCATTCTCAACAATATATGATTTTCTTGGATAGTTCACCTTTGAAGATTTTACCACTTTTTCCTGTGGGAATGATTTCTTTAGCTACTTTCTAGATCTGGCTTTGATCCTGAACCCCAATTCCACATTTACACCTGCCTACTGCTCTTTCTATACTTCCCTTTGAACCAAGAGAATGAATAAGAATTTATCTGCTCTCACAGGATTCATATGTCGGGTGAGAAACATTATATATGTAAACAAATAGGCATGAAAGAGACTGAATGTTTATGTTCACACAAAATGTATATGTTGAAATCTTAACCTCCAAGGTGATGGCATTAGGTGGGGCCTCTGGGAGATGATTTGGTCATAGGGGTGGAGATCTCAGAATGGAATTTGTACCCTTGTAAAAGAGACCCCAGAGAGATCCTACATCCCTCCTGCTATGTGAGGACACAGCAAGAAGTCAGCAGTCTACAACGCAGAAAAGGCCCTCACTAAAACTCAACTGTACTGGCACCCTGATCTTGGACTTCCCAGTTTCCAGAACTGTGAAAAATAAATTTCAGTTGCTTATAAGCCACACAGTCTGTGGTATTTTGTTACAGCAGCCCAAATGAACTAACACGAGGCATATGTCATATTATCATATGGCAATGAATGTTTTGGGTGGTGCTAATTTTGACAGGGTTGTTAGAGAAGGTCTCTTAGATAGAGTGCCAAAATATGAATATAATGAGGGAGCAAGGCAAAGGAATACTAGTCAAAATGTTTTTCAATCCAAGGAAACTGTATGTCATGAAACCCCGAAATGAGATCTGCTTTGTGAGTTTGACTAACAATAAAGAGGCCAGTGGGAAATAAAAGTAGTATTTGGTCACTACTGTCTCTACTAAATATGATGGAAACTGGGTTTGGGCCTTTCTTCTTCCTTCTCAAGGTTGCTACCCTAATTAAGTTCTCAGAACTTCATCTTTGCACCATCACAGGAACTTTGTTTTGTTTTGTTTTGTGTTTTTGGCAGGTTTCCTAGTGTTCCAGCTCAGTTGCTTCCAAACCATCTATTAAACACTGTTACATCAACCTTTCAAAGTACTGTTTTCCTTAAACTGCTCTGTTCCCACATTTCTATGCATCCTAATGCTAACTCCTAACACATGCTTCATGAAGATTTTTCATTAACCCAGCCCATGGTGAGAGATCTCTTTTCTGAATTTTTGCAGAAATACTGGTTTCCACCCCACGCACTTCAATACAATGAATATTTTTCATACGCATCCATTTTCTCCTCTCACATTATGACTTCCTTGATGCAGCAATACATATGTTTTTACTTTACTCATTTAGAAAAAGAAAAGCAGATTCAAATTATTATTTAGGGTACTCAGCATATTAGTACTCTAAGATTACCATAATATATAGAAGACTTACCTGTTTATCCTTAACTAAATAAACACACGATTCATCACAACTACCTATCTCCTCAGTAGTCCATTCTTTTCTCTGAAAATCTCATATTGGTAGGAATTGAATAATGTTAAATACCTTTGAAAAAAGAGCTTTTGAAATGTCATATTTTGTGTATATATATATAATAACTAAAGATGTTATAATATAGTTATAGCCTTAAACAACACAGAGATTAAGGGAATAATCCCCCCACACACACATGCACAGTTGAAAATCCATACATAAATTTTGACTTCTCAAAAACTTAACTACTGTAATGGTTAATATTGTCAACTTGATTGTATTGAAGGAGGCAAAGTATCGTTCCTGGGTGTGTCTGTGAGGGTGTTGCCAAAGGAGATTAACATTTGAGTCAGTGGGCTGGGAAAGGCAGACCTACCCTTAATCTGGGTGGGCACAATCTAATCAGCTGCCACCATGACCAGAATAAAAGCAGGCAGCAGAACGTGGCAAGACTAGACTTGTTTAGTCTTCTGGCCTCCATCTTCCTCTCATGTTGTGTGCTTTCTGCCCTCAAACATCAGACTCCAAGTTCTTCAGCTTTGGGACTCGGACTGCTTCTCAGCTTGCAGACGGCCTATTGTGGGACCTCACCTTGTGATTGTGTGAGTCTATACTCCTTAATAAAATCCCCTTTATGTATACATCTATCCTATTACTGTGGTCCCTGTAGAGAACTCTAATACAACTACTGTTGAACAGAAGCCTTACCAGTAACATAGTCAATTAACACGTATCTTGTATGCTATGTATTGTATACTGTTTTCTTACAATAAAGTAAGCTAAAGAAAAGAAAACGTGAAGGAAAGCATAATGAACAGAAAATATATTCACTATTCATTAATTGGAAGTGGGTCATCCTAAGGGTCTTCATTATTATTTTCACATTTAGTAGGCCGAGGAGAAGAGAAGGGTTTGATTTTACTGTCTCAGGGATGGCAGAAGTGGAAGAAAATCTGCATATAAATGGATCCTCGAAGTTCAAATCTTTGTTCAAGGGTCAACTGTGTGTGTGTCTGTGTGTGTACACTGTACACATTTATTTTTAATTTATTTTTAATCATATAACAATTATTAGTTTATATAAACTAGATATTCATTTTAATACTTTCCCACATAACATCCAACATTTATTAAGCACACTCACATACTTTATCATATGTGGGTCTCAAAACACACTCACATACTTTATCATATGTGGGTCTCAAAGCCCCCTATGAACTACCAGGCAGGGTGTTGTTTTGTAATCATTGGCTAAATTAAATGCCTTGCTAGAGATCATGCATCTAGTAGGTGACAGGACATATAATTTCTAAACCATTGCTTTTTCACTATAAACCAGAAATAATCTATGTTTCTTCTGAGTATGCCATCATTGTGCCTTTCTCATTGATACAGAAAGAGGGAGAAATGGAGAGAGGAAAAAAGGGAAAGGACAGAGGGAGAGGAAGAGAAGTAGAGGGAGAGAGAGAGTTAAATTTTTTAGCAGGTTTATTTTAGATATTTTCAAACAGTGTTCTGTAGTAGACCAGATGTGCACTAAAATTGAACTGAGTACAGAAAGCTCAGTTGCTGGCACATATAGGCCCTTAATAAATGTTTGTTGATGAATGAAAGTGTTGCCATGTTTTTCTAATTTGAGTGTTTTTTTTTTTAAGACACTCTATCTCTCTTTTTAATGACTGAGATTTCACTCATCTTTTCTCACATTTGGTGGACTAAAAATAACCAGGCATAAGTTTTATTTTTTTAAGACCCTCATATCCACTGAGGTTTTATGAGGGAACTCAGAAAATATGCTTTTGGTTACTGCCTGACTGCATCATGTCAAGCATTGTGGTTACATTCTAGAAATTAGCAATGTCAATACGGAATTATCCATGTTCTCCTTGGCAGCAAGATTCGGCCATTGTCAAATTAAAATAGCTAAGCATGATGGATGATAATAAAGGAGAGACTTGGGGGAAGCTGTTTATGAGTTGTTCTCAGAACTGCCTAAAGTAAAGAGAAAAGAATACTCTCACATTGTCATAGACTATACACCAAATGCACAATCACAAATATTTGATAATCACATGAAGATTTTTAAACACTTTAAGAACTTCCATCCTTGGAGATGCAGTACCCTGTTATATCATTGGGGAAGCTTTCCAGTGAAATCATTTAATATAGATTGCTGGTAAATAAGTTGAGATCCAAGACTGGTGTTTATTTGTTTTCTCCTTTGACCAACATATGTAACTTTATTATTAGGATCCAACATATATGTTGACGTAGCACTGATTTTTTTATAGCTAGCTGGGAAATGGATTATAAAGGATATCTTATCTACTCTTTACTTACATCAGCTTTGTGCAATATGATCAGTCCTGCATAGCCATCTCCAGTATTTCATGAGGTGTCTTATATTTTCACTCTGTAGCACAAAAATAGGTAATTAAGTTTTTTTACTTTCTGTGTTTGTCTAAAAATTCTAAAACTAATGACTTTCAGGTTATGTACCACTGGAATCTAATAATCTCTTGTAAAAGGTCTGATACTGTACCTCACCCTCTGCCAATTTGACAAGTCATTAAAGTCCTGAAAATATCACTTATATTGATCATTATGTTCCCTTTGGAGAATGTGTGCTATTAGTACATCCTCCATCAAAATAGAAGTACTTGAAATTATAAGCTTATATGTTGGTCAATAATTTGGGATAGATTCACATTTCTATCACAATATGAGAATTATCAAAGTCACAAAAGTTCATCTGAGCTCTTAATGAATATGTGATCATCTGTCTATTTACCTAGCTCTCATCCATCTGTCTATTGTCTCTCTGTTTTTTTCCGTAGCTGAAACAAAGCTGGATTTCTGCTGTTCAGAATTTTTGGAGATAGATCGTATGTTATTAAAGACCTTTCCTCAGTCTTCTCTAGCTGTCATAGCAAAATACCACTGTCTGGGTGGCTTAAACAACAGAAATTTATTTTCTCACAATCCCAGAGGCTGGAAGTCTGAGAGCAGAATGCCAGCATGGTTGGATTTGGGTGAGAAATCTCTTTTGGTTTACAGATGGGCACCTTCCTGTGTGTCCTCGCATCAGGGAGACAGAAAGAAAGAGAATGAGAGCAAACTCTCTGTTATCTCTTATTATAAGGACCCATCAGGTCAGTCATATATGGACCCTACCGTCTAGCCTCAGTTAACTTCAGTTGCTGACTTATGGGCCTTATCTCTGAATATAGTTACTTTAAGGATTAGGGTTTCCACACATGAATTTTGAGAGTACACATTTCAGTCCATAACCATCTTGTAATGGTTTGACACTTTAAAGGGTTAGCTTATAAGTATGAGAAAAACATATACACAAATCATATTCTGAAAAAAATTAAGTTTTCTTCTCACAGCAGAGATATAGCATAAATCTACTGGTCAGTGGATAGCTCACATTTATATTTATGACAATCACATTTCTGTTTATTATGTCATCTAAAATATGATTATTTTGTATACAATTGTGCAATTGGTCTATTAGTAACTTTTCTTTAAAATATTATTTGCAGCTTACTACATGCAGAAAATTGAAACTGAACCCCTTCCTTACACCATATTCAAAAATCAACTCAAGATGGATTAAAGACTTAAATGTAAATTCCCAAACTATAAAAGCCCTGGAAGACAACCCAGGCAATACCATTCTGGACGTAGGAAGAGGCACAGATTTCACAACAAAAACTGGATCGGCTAGTTGATTTGCCACGAGATCCTAGGCTCATCACTTAACTTCTCTAATCCTCAATATTTTCATACATATAATGGTGGGTTAAGAAAAATAATAGAACTTCTAGGTGGATTAGTTTTCTAAAAATGTGTTTACCAGGAGAACCAGGTTCAGGAAGCTTCTGGGTAGCTGAATATGCGGAGATTCCTGTAGAGTGGCAGGCTGAGGATATGGAGCTGTGCACGCCTTCCCCCATACCTTGCTCTATGTGTCTCTTCATCTGTATCCTTTGTAATATCCTTTATAATAAACCAGTAAATGTAAAAAGAAAAAAAAAGTGTGTTTTAGCTGGGCACAGTGACTCACATTTGTAATCCCAGCACCACTTTGGGAGACTGAGGCAGAAGGATAACTTGAGCTTAGGAATTCTAGATCGTCCTGGGCAACATGGTAAAACCTTGGCTCTACACAAAATACAAAAATTAGCTGGGTGTGGTGGTGCACACCTGTCAGCTCAGCTACTTGGGACACTAAGGTGGGAGGATCTCTTGAGCCTTGGAGGTCAAGGCTGCAGTGAGCCACAATCATGCCACTGCACTTCAGCCTGGGTTACAGAGCAAGACTCTGTCTCCAAAAACAACAACAACAAACCCAAATAAGTGTGTTCAAAGTACCTAATATCATGCTCCTCCTCCCTGTTCCTATAACACTGAATGGCATATAATACTAAGCTATGGTATAGTTAAGAGCTTTTAGATCATCAATAGTACTTACACATACAAGCTGAGACCACCTGAACCTGAGTTTGTGGCTATAAAAATAGGTATAGTTGTCCAAGAGATATGGACCCCCTTTACATTCTGCCAAATACAGCTGTTCTGGCCTGAATCCAAGCAGCTCACTATCAGCTTCATCCTCTTCCAAGCTAGTTACCATGTCTAAACATGAGCTTCTGTTGCTCTAGGTAACTAGTCTTATAGGAGGAAGAAGAGCAAGATCAACAGGGTGAAGCAAAGTCAGAAAGATTCTTAACCTTAAATAGTCTCAATCTAGTCTAGAATGTGACGATTAGATATAATCTAAATAAACACTTGCAGCACTGATAAAACACGTTAATAGGTGAGGTCCTTAGAAGCTTTACCCATGGCAATGCATAGTCCAGGAGACATGTATGGTGTTGTAATTGTTTCAGGCCGAATGAAACCCTCCCAACATCATACATTGTCTAATCCTTCAAGATTTGGGAAGAGAAGGAAAACTTCATTTTGCATTGTGGAGAGAGGAGGATGCGGTTGAGTATTTAAAAATACAGATTTTATATCTTCGTTGAGCATCTGCTATATAATAAACACTGTGCTGGGCACTAGAAAAAGTGCTGAACAAAATAGGCATTGTCTTCAGCCCTCACACAACTCACAGTCTAAAGGGATGACATACTTGTAAGTGTTTCCTGATGCTAATACAAAGTACATTTGACTATTAAAATGTTTCCTGTTGTTTCTCCAGATGTCAGTCTCATGTCTTCTCACATCCTTCCATATGGCTCTCAGCCTAGATCACTTCAAATTCATTATCCCCTTCTCACAGTAACTCTTTTTGGGGTTGGAAGAGCATTCCAAAATCTTTTTTTTTTTTTCATTTGGGCTTCAAACCCAGGTGAATCACCACATTCTCTAATAGTAAAATTCCTGAAAGCATTGTTTCCAAAAACTATCCTTTGGCCAACTTGAAACCTTCTTCTGAGAAAACCATCACTCAGTAGGCATTTTAGAAGAGTTTCTGTTTCAGTCATAGTGAGACAACAGTTAAGGTCCCTATTTATGCATTTTTCCCCAATTCAATGACATACTGTCATTTCAGAGATTCTTAAGTTAAATTTAGTGTCAGAATCCAGTCACGGTAACAAATTGATGAATTTAAACAAACTGCCTTGATGGAAGACAGACTATAAAATGTGTTATCATTCCTTACCCCATGCCTCAATACTCTGATCTTCAACAGCAGCTTCTCTTAGCACTATCTGGCCAGAGATTTCTACTTATGTTACACAATTTATTTGACTCAAACCTCAAGAACATAATTTCCTGTAATCCTAGCACTTTGGGAGGCCGAGATGGGCGGACCACGAGGTCAGGATATTGAGACCATCCTGGCTAACACGGTGAAACCCCGTCTGTACTAAAAAAATATTAAAAAACACTAGCC
>NW_012102354.1:2553751-2559166 GCF_000951045.1 Mandrillus leucophaeus
AAAATTTTCTCCCATTCTGTAGGTTGCCTGTTCACTCTGATGATAGTTTCTTTTGCTGTGCAGAAGCTCTTTAGTTTAATTAGATCCCATTTGTCTATTTCGGCTTTTGTTGCCTTTGCTTTTGGTGTTTTAGTCATGAAGTCCTTGCCAATGCCTATGTCCTGAATGGTATTGCCTAGGTTTTCTTCTAGGGTTTCTATGGTGTTAGGTATTAAATTTAAGTCTTTAATCCATCTTGAATTAATTTTAGTATACAGTGTAAGGAAGGAATCCAGTTTCAACTTTCTACATATGGCTAGCCGGTTTTCCAGCACCATTTATTAAATAGGGAATCCTTTCCCCATTGCTCATTTTTGTCAGGTTTGTCAAAGATCAGATGGTTGTAGATATGTGGTGTTATTTCTGAGGTCTCTGTTCTATTCCATGGGTCTATATATCTGTTTTAGCACCAATACCATGCTGTTTTGGTTTCTGTAGTCTGGTAGTATAGTTTGAAGTCAGGTAGTGTGATGTCTCCAGTTTTGTTCCTTTTGCTTAGGATTATCTTGAATACTAGTTTGTTTTAAATGTTTGTTATCCTTGGTTACTTGCAAGAGAGATCAGCTTTTAGTAATATATTTCAGCTTTTGAAGTTTATATTGTGTACCCTCAGTTAACCACTTTTCACACACACATATTTAATAACATTTGAAAAACATAGTTGATAAAAAATTTGAATGCAAAATAACAATCCTACTAAGAATGGACAAACTACTTGAACATATTGTTTACCAAAGAGGATACACAGGTGGCTAACAAACACACACACAAACTTATAAACACCATACAACATTAGAGAAGTGCACATTAAACTCACAGTGGGATGGGATATGCCACACACCTATTGAAAGTTTAAAATTAAATAGACTCATCATACCAAAGGCCAGTGAGCAAAAGGAATAACTAAAAGCCTTGTAAATACTGTTGTTTATGTAAAATAGTATAACTACTTTGGAAAATAGCTTGGCAATTTCTTAAAAAGTTAAGTGTACACTCACCAACTAAAATAGCCATTCCACTCCTAGGTATTTCTCCAAGAGAAAATAAGCATATGTTCCTAAAAAGATTTGTAAGCAAATGTTCATATCTGAATTATTTGTAATAGCCAATACCTGGAAACAACTGCAATATCCAACAATGTCTGAATGGCTACATAAACTGTGGTATATCTATACAATGAAATACTACTGACTGATAAAAAGGCATGAACTATTGACACATGGAATAATATGAATGAATCTCTCAAAACAGTTATACTGAGTGAAAGAAGTCAGACACAAACAATTATTTAGTTTATTATTCCAATTATGTAGAACTCCAGAAAATGTAAATAAATCTCTAGTAACAGAAAACAAAGCAATCATTGTCCGGGAGAACAATAACAGGAAGGGATAGGATGGAGAAATTACAAAGAAGAAACCAATCTACTCACTGTCTTTTAGTTACGGTTTTTCAAAACTTATCAAATTGTACTTTCTAGTATAAGCAGTTTATAGTATGTCAAGTATACCACAATAAAGCTCAGTTTAAAACTTTTTTAAAAGTTTTTAAAAATGACAATAGCACCCTTATTGAAAAACACAGAACATTTTCCAAAATTTTCACTGATGTTGGTTTGTGGCATTAACATTTCTGGGGAAACTTTAATGTATGTTATTGTGAGACTAATAAGTACCCCAAATATTTTAGTGCTGATGTGTAATTCTAGAAATGTTGATAGGTCAGGGGAAATGTCTTTGCTTTCAGGGAAGCCTCCCTTTTCCCTTCAAATCTACCTGGTGGTTTGGCTGCTTTTTCCTGACACAAATTTGAATAGTCCTGACTGCATGTGTGGAAGGTGATACCTGATGATCTTCCTGACAAGTTGTGTCATGCATGGAGCCACCTGATCAAACTATTCCCCAGAAGATGTACATCTGGATCATTTCAGGACACTTGCTTGAATTTGCCAATCGTTCCAGAATGCCAGAGAAATCTGTTTTTCCAGGATATAGGAAAGAGACTTCTATTTATGTCTGTAAGATCTCTTGTTTGTTTCACCTTAAGATTGAAACCCTGCCTGCAGGTGCACATTTCAATTTTCTGTAGTACCTATGATTAACTTTTAAGAGTTGTTTAGTTTTGTTATTGACAAGGAAACAAAAACCAAACAAAAGAAATAGAACATGTTGAACACTTGATGGGTGTTCAGTTAACAAATTATTTCTAACAGGATATTTAAGACTCGGTAAATACAGTTATTATTTATAAATGTCAGCACATTTAGATTTTCAACTACATGGCATTTCAATATTTGTCCAGAAGATACACACATACATATATATATTTCTATATATAGAGAGAGAGAACCTAAGCTTTCACAACCATTTTCTCCACATTACAGTACTATAAAGTGAAGATTACTATAAAATGAAGAATTCTATGATGAATTTCATACATTCTTGAATGTATATTAGAGCTTTATAATATTCCATGGTTAAAAAAAATTTGGAAAATAAAACCAAGCAAGTTATGAGCATATTTTATAGATATGTTAGTATTGAAGTATATTATTTCAACCTTACCTTTGAAAAGTACTTGAATCCCTCAAAAATACGGATAATTTTTAAGGCAGTTTTATTATACATTTCTTATGGTATAATACATTTACTCTGAGGTGGTATTATAAATACACACATATATATTTATTTATACATGTACACACACAGTTCAGTTAATAATCATTAAATATGGTCTGCTTATATTTTTCATCATGCTTCAAACTTGTTATAATTCAGAATTCCCACTTATATAAGTATTTCAGTAATAAAATTGATTTTTATTTTTTACTTTTCATAAGTATGATTTAATTTTACACTATATTATATTTCACATCATGGATTCAGCCCTAGGCAGAATTTAATTGATGCCTATAATAAACTCAGAGTTTTTTATGAGCTAACAAATCCTAATCCTCAAGACAAAAGTATAACCAGGGCCAACATTCTTGAGTCACCTAACTTTTTTTCTGCTAAAAATAATTATCTTTATTTGATCTATAGCCATATTTGTATCTATATTTATTTATACATACACTCACACACACATTCAAATCCACTTACATAAGCATAAACACATTCAAAAGCAGGACAAAAGTTATAGTATTTATTTCTAAACAGAGAAAGAGTCCAATATAATTATATTATTTAATCAAGAAGTTTTTAAAAAAATTTCTGATTTATTTTTTGGGAAAGAATATAATTATTTATTTCTCTTTGTGGATTTAGATGCTATAGCAAATTGTATAAAGTACTGCTCTTGGTAAAATATTGGTTAATATTCAAAATATTGATAGGGTTTAAAAAACTCTATTTGAGATAACTTACATATTAGATATTTCATGTGCACAACAGCTATTGCCCTTAATAAACTGATTTTTATGAGCTACAAATTATTAAATAATACTTTGGGATTTTTCCTGTGTTTTATCTTTTGGCAAATGATAATTTATTCCTATAGCCCGCTGTTCAGTTTTCAACATAGCATAAAAGGGAGTCAAATGCAACCAAAAACATTTTGATAAAACTTCATTTTATATAGAAAAAAATAGATGAGTGTATGTTTAGAAGTAGGTTGATTTCAAGTCAATATCAAATTTCCAGGAATATACCTATTTAAATTATATATAGGCAGTTTTATTTTGTTGGGAATAAATTAGGTGGAACAACCCAGCATGAAGACAGGGATAAATGTTCTCTGAAGATATGAGCACCTTTCCAGAATTCTTTCTATAACACAGCCTGATTATCAAACGGGAACTTCAAGTTAACTTAAGAGCTATGGGTACACAAAGGCATACAGAGTGGTATAAGGAACATTGAAGACACAGAGGGGGAAGAATAGAGGGGAGTGAAGGATGAAAAATAATATACATACTAACTACAAGGTACAGTACTCAGGTGATATATGCACTAAAATCTGACTTCACCACTATACAATTCATCCTTATAGCCCAAAACCACTCATATCCCCAAAACTAATGAAATAAAATATGTGTGTATGTGTGTGTATCTATGTGTACAATTTTTAAAAGCTACCTTTACATATTTAAATATTTCTCATATTTTCATTATAAATAAGTAATAAATGGCAATTTCTCTCTATATTTCAGAACTCTCAAACCTAGTGATAGTTACAAAGAAAGATTCTTACCACAGTTGATATTGAAAACTCTTTTCAGTCCTACTTATTGATGTGGTTTGGCTCTGTGTCTGCCCCCAAATATCATCTTGAGTTGTGATCCTTAGTGTTGGAGGAGGGTCCCAGTAGGAGGTGACTGGATTATGGGGGTGTGTTTTTTATATGATGGTCTTGTGATAGTGAGTGAGTTCTCATGCGATATGATGGTTTAAAATGCATGTGGCACTTCTGTCTCACTCTCTTTTTCTCCTGCTCCTCAATGGGAAGATGTACCGTGCTTCCTTTTCACCTTCTACCAACACTGTAAGTTTCCTGAGGCTTTCTAGTCATGCATCCAGTTAAGCCAGCAGAACTGTGAGTCAATTAAACCTCTTTTCTTCATAAATTACCCAGTCTCAGGTAGTTCTTTATAGCAGAGTGAAAATAGACTAATATGAAAAATTGGTACCAGAGGAGTGGGGCACTGCTATAAAGATATCTGAAAATGTGGAAGTGACTTTGGAACGAGGTAATGGCCAGAGCTTGGAACAGTTTGGAAGGCTCAGAAGAAGACAGGAAGAGGTGGAAAAGTTAGGAAATTCCTAGAGACTTGTTGAATGGTTTTGACCAAATTACTGATAGTGATATAAACAATGAAGTCCAGGCTGAGGTGATCTCAGACAGAGATGAGGAATTTATTGGGAACTGGAGTAAATGTCACTCTTGCTACGCTTTAGTAAAGAGACTGGAAGCATTTTTCCCCTACCCTAGAGATTTGTGGAACTCTGAACTTGAGAGAGATGATTTAGGGCATCTGACAGAAGAAATTTCTAAGGAGCAAAGCATTCAAGATGTATCCTGGCTGTCTCTAAAAGTGTATGCACATATGTGTGAACAAAAAGATTGTCTGAAACTGGAAATTACATTTAAAAGGGAATCAGAGTATAAAAGTTTGGAAAATTTGCAGCCTGGTCATGTGGCAGACAAGGAAAATCCATTTTGGGGGGAGAAATTTAAGCCTGCTGCAGAAATATGCATAAGAGGAGCTGAATATTAATAGCCAAAACAATGGGGAAAATGTCTCCAGGGCATTTCATAGACCTTTAAAGCAGCCCCTCCTATCACAGGCTTAGAGGCCTAGACAGAAAAATGATTTCACCAGCTAGGCCCAGTGCCCTACTGCTCTGTGCAGCCTTGGGACTTTGTGTTCAGCATTCC
>NW_012102354.1:2559332-2560735 GCF_000951045.1 Mandrillus leucophaeus
TATGGCCTTTGAAGGGCATTTCACTTATGGAAAGAAATTAGCCTGAGAGGCTGGCCAAGTTAAATGAGGTCTATCACAGGTAAAATTTACAGAGTAAGAATGGGTAAATAATAATGAATTTATTAAACAATAGCAAGTATTATTGAGCCTTTACTGTGTGCTTTACGTGCATAATGACAACACTATGAAGCAGCTACAAGTATTACATCTACAAAAGAGGCATAGAGATATTAAGAAATTTACACACAATTACACAGCTAAGAAGTAGCCAGGTGGATTTGAGTTCAGGCAGAGTACCTCCAGAAGCCCTGCCCTAAACCACTATACTACAGAAAAATGTTTTACCATAAGACTCAGAAATAAGACTAGCTCATTCAATACTAGTAAGTTTTTAAATTATCATTATACTTTAAGCTCTAGGGTACATGTGCTCAATATGCAGGTTTGTTACATAGGTATACATGTGCCATATTGATTCGTTGCACCCATCAACTCATCATTTACATTAGGTATTTCTCCTAATGTTATCCCTCCCCCAGCCCCCCAACCCCACAACAGGCCCCAGTGTGTGATGCTCCCCTCCCTGTGTCCATGCGTTCTCATTGTCTGACTCCCATCTATGAGTGAGAACATGCAGTGTTTGGTTTTCTGTCCTTGTAATAGTTTGCTGAGAATGATGGTTTCCAGCTTCATCCATGTCCCTGCAAAGGACATAAATTCATCCTTTCTTCTGGCTGTGTAGTATTCCATGGTGTATATGTGCCACACTTTCTTAATCCAGTCTATCATTGATGAACATTTGAGTTGGTTCCAAGTCTTTGCTATTGGTAATAGTGCTGCAGTAAACATACGTGTGCATGTGTCTTTATAGTAGAATGATTTATAATCCTTTTTGTATATACCCAGTAATGGGATTGCTGGGTCAAATGGTGTTTCCAGTTCTAGATCCTTGAGGAATCACCACACTGTCTTCCACAACGATTGAAATAGTTTACACCTCCACCAACAGTGTAAAAGCATTCCTATTTCTCCACATCCTGTCCAGCATCTGTTGTTTTTTGACTTTTTAATGACCATCACTCTAACTGGCGTGAGATGGCATCCCATTGTGGTTTCGATTTGCATTTCTCTGATGACCAGTATGATAAGCACTTTTTCATATGTCTGTTGGCTGCATAAATGTCATCTTTTGAGAGGTGGATGCATGTTCATATCCTTTGCCCATTTTTTGGTGGAGATTTTTTTTCTTGTAAATTTAAGTTCTTTGTAGATTCCGGTATTAGCCCTTTGTCAGATGGGTAGATTGCAAAAATTTTCTCCCATTCTGTAGGTTGCCTGTTCACTCTGATGATAGTTTCTTTTGCTGTGCAGAAGCTCTTTAGTTTAATTAGATCCCATTTGTC
>NW_012102354.1:2565793-2576211 GCF_000951045.1 Mandrillus leucophaeus
GCCAAAACAATGGGGAAAATGTCTCCAGGGCATTTCATAGACCTTTAAAGCAGCCCCTCCTATCACAGGCTTAGAGGCCTAGACAGAAAAATGATTTCACCAGCTAGGCCCAGTGCCCTACTGCTCTGTGCAGCCTTGGGACTTTGTGTTCAGCATTCCAGCCACTCCAACTCCGGCTGAGGCTAAAAGGGGGCAAAGTACACATTGGGCCATGGATTCCGAGGGTGCAAGCCCCAAGCCTTGGCAGCTTGCATCTGGCGTTGGGCCTACTGGTGATCAGAAGGCAAGAGTTGAGGTTTGGGAAACTCTGCTTAAATTTCAGAGGATGCATGGAAAGGGCTAGATGTCCAGGCAGAAGTCTGCTCCAGGAACAGAGTCCTCATGGAGAATCTCTACTAGGGCAGCACAGAGGGGAACCGTGGGTTTGGAGTCCCCACACAGAGTCCCCATTGGGGCACGGCCTAGTGGAGCTGTAAGAAGAGTGGCACTGTCCTCCAGATTCCAGAATGGTAGATCCACCGACAGTTTGCTCCACGCACCTGAAAAAGTCACAGGCGCTCAACACCAGCCTGTGAAAGCAGCTAACGGAGCTTTACCCAGCAGAGACACAGGGACCCAAGGCCTTGGGAGCCCACCCTTTGGATCAGCATGCCCTGTATATGAGAGATGGAGTCAAAGTAGTTTATTTTGGAACTCTAAGATTTAAGGACAGCCCTACAGGGTTTCAGACTTGCATGGGGCCTGTAGCCCCTTTATTTAGGCCAATTTCTCCCATTTGGAATGGGAGCATTTACACAATGACTGTACATCCATTGTATCTTGGAAGTAACTAAGTTGTTTTTGATTTTACAGGCTCATAGGGAGAAGGGGCTTGCCTTGTCTCAGATGAGTCTTTGGACTTAGACTTTTGGGTTAAAGCTGGAATGAGTTAAGACTTCCGGGGACTATTGGGAAGGCATGATTGTGTTTTGAAATGTGAGAAGGACATGAGATTTGGGAGGGGCCAGAGGCAGACTGATATCATTTGGCTCTGTGTCCCCATCCAATTCTCATCTCGAGTTGTGAACCTTAGTGTTGGAGGAGAGACCTGTTGGGGGTTTCTGGACCATGGGGTAGATTTCCCCTATGTTCATCTCATGATAGTGAATAAGTTCTCATGAGATCTGGTGGTTAAAAAAAAACATGTGGCACTTCCCCCCTTGCTGCCTCTCTCTCTCCTGCTCCACCATAAGAAGATGTGACTTGCTTCCCCTTTGCCTTCTGCCATGATTGTAAGTTTCCTGGGGCCTCCCAGTCATGCTTCTGGTTAAACCTGCAGAACTGTGAGTCAATTAAATCTCTCTTCTTCATAAATTACCTGGTCTCAGGTAGTTTTTTATAGTGTGTGAAAACAAACTAATACACCTCTCTATGGACTCACCTACCTTGTTATGTAAGAACAAAATATCTAATAGTAGAAGAACTTATGTCATATCACAATGCAGTAGTAATCCATGGTCATAAAAATGATACACTAGGCTAGGTGTGGTGGCTCACACCTGTATTGCCAACATTTTGGGAGCCTGAGGCGGGTGGATCGCCTGAGGTCGGAGTTCGAGACCAACCTGGCCAACACAGTGAAACCCCATCTATACTAAAAATACAAAAAAATAGCTGGCTGTAGCGGCATGCACCTGTATTCCCTGCTACTCAGAGACTGAGGCAGGAGATTTGCTTAAACCCGGTAGGCAGAGGTTGCAATGAACCAAGATCACACCACTGCACTCCAGCCTGGGTGACAGAGCAAGACTCCATCTCAGAAAAAAAAGAAAAAAGATACAGTAATCTTTCACTACTGATTATTATTTCACATTAATCTCATATGATCCAATAAGGACAGTTTTTAAACTGGCAAAAAATTACGATAAAGCAAATTTTGGCAAAGAAAAATGAACCCAAGAATTGGAATGGGTTAACAGTCATAGGGTTTTCCTTTATGTTGATAAAAGTATTTTGGAATTGGAGAGTCATTTTACAACCTTGTGAATATACTAAAAGCTACTGATATGTATACCTTAAAATGGTGACATTTGTGGTTTGTGAAATATATCTAAGTTTTTAAAAGATGAAACTACTTTGAAAAACAAAAGTCTTATGAATATGATACTTTAAGGATGAACTTAGTTTTTAATCTAATATTACTGCCATGTTGTTTTAAATATATTTGTTTCAAGAGTGTTCATGGTAGTTCACTTGAGAATTTTTATAGCAACTCATTTAAAATCTTTGTTAAATAATACCAACATCTCAATTATCTCATCTTTGGTATCTGTTGATTGTCTTTTCTGATGCAAGTTGATTGTCTCACATTTCTTTGTATGCTGGAATATTTTGAATATTATATCAATAGACTCTGAGTCTTGTCTAAATCCTACAGAAAAAAATTGGTATTTAGTTTTAGCTTTCTGTGCCGTCAGTCCCAATATGAGCTTAATTTTTCATGCATTTACACTGTTATTCAGATCTGTCCCATGTGGATACTACTTAGTAGTAAGTCTGGGACACAGCTTCTAATTTCTAAACACTTTTTATGCTAAATAGGATAAGATTTGTATATGTGCAGTTTGGGGGTGAGCCCAAAGGTTTATAAACAACTTTATGGTATCACTTTCCCTCTTGCTCTCCATGGCAGCCCCAGTGATTTTTCTCATGCTTCTTTTTGATTGTCCAGCTAGAAACCACCTACTTTCACAATTGTACCATGCCTGGGGCTAATTAGTTGGAGGATCAAAAGTGAGAAAGAAAGGCAACTGAGTTTGGATACATTATACTGATGTAACAGATCCACTACATGGAGATGAATGTTTTCTACATTCAGAGTTTTGGCTCCAACAGGCCTCCACTGCTGACTGATATCAATGTCACTGATCTCTTCACCATGGGATTTCCTGGGACTGAAGCATGAGAAAGCATAGAAAAAGAAGAGAAAGAAAGTCAAAGGATTTACCCTCATTCTTTCTGAGTTTTAGAAATTCCCTTTCATGCTCATACATGCAATTATCTCTCTCTCTCTCTCTCTCTCTCTGCTTGCACTACAATGCTCACTTCCAGGTTTCAGGCTTTGTTGAATTTTAGGCTGGGAGAGATCTGTAGGCAAAAAAAGATAAACTCACCACTAGTTCAATGATGCTCCAAATTCTGGTGTTTTCCTCTGATCCACTTGTTGCTATTTGTTTGTCAAGTTCTCAAATAGCTAGGCCATGAATTCTTTCCTGGTTTTACAGTTGAATTCAGTGGAAGTGAAAAGGGGCTTGTGCTAACTCCATCTTAGCTGGAATGGGAACTCTGTAAGGCATACAATATGCAAGTATTATTTAAACAATACATAATGCATGCAATTTATAAGTAGTATTTAGAAAGAGTTATCTTGCCTCAAATTCTTAAAATATTTTAAGACATTGTAAAAACCATGAAAATAATTGATGATCATCAGTTTACCAAGTTTTGCTTGATCAAACTTCTTTATCAAATTATAGAAAATCAGAAAACATTTTAAATAATAAAAACACTATAAACAATATTAATTGATGTTTTGACCTATGATCTAAGCTTGGCGAAATGGTCTAAATGTGTCCCCTCAGAAAACATATGTTAAAAACTTAATCACCAATGAAACAGCGTAGGGAGGTGAGGTCTAATGGGAAACATTTAGGTTATGAGAGCTCCACCTTCATGAATAGAAAAAAGCTGATAATAAAAGAGCTTCAGCCTGAAAGTTTGATCTCTTGCTCTTTCTCACTTTCTCCTTGCCCTTCTACCCTGGGATGTTGCAGCAAGAAAGGTTTCACCAAATATCAACTTCTTGATCTTGGACTTCCCAGCTTCCAGAACCATGAGCCAATAAATTTCTGTTTGTTATAATTTACTCAGTCTGGAGTATTCTGTTATAGCAGCACAAAACAGACTAAAATACTTGAAAATGTAGAAAAATACAGAAATCTAAAATAGGATATATGCCCTCAAAAAACTTTTTAAACTTCTCAGGAAAACTAAATATAAACTAGTAAAAATTTATGTTACAGCAAAAGAGTAAAATAATAATTTAGGATAACAATTGGAAGAAAAGAGGAAGGCAACGCATGTCAAAATTGACAAGAAACTCTCAAAGTCACAAAGAAAGATACAATATACTCTTGTGGGGAGAGATCTTAGCTGGGTCTAGAAGAACAGCCAGAATGTATATTGGTAGTACAGAAGATAGGAAATAATTCTAGGTGGATAGTGCTGCATGAACAAAGTATGACAAGAGAAAATATAAAAATAGATAAGCCAATTTGTCTGGAGATAATGGCTTATGAAAAAAGTAGGTAACTATGGTGAAAAAAAATCAACTATGAATGTAAAGCTCAAAAGTATAATTTTGAGTCTACACTTTTTTTTCTTGGGCATATTTATATCTAAATGCTATGTAATGGGCTTAATAAATTTGAACAATGTATTTTCAATTGCTTGGTACTAAATGTTTTTTGCTTTTGATGGGGCAAGGCCCATTGCTCAGAGTGCTCACATGGACAAGGGGTAATGAATAGCAAGTTTAGCACAGGGATAATGTACAATATCATCTTTCTGATTCTGGTGACAGAGTTCAGAGAACAGGAAGTCAATTTAGCAGCTTCAGCACAGCCCTGCCAACAATAAGCCTCATGCAGTAGGACAGCTCCCGCATTAAAGCAGGCTAATTCTAGGGTCTGAAAAAGAAATCTCAAGCAATCACCTGATAAGAAAGCTGCTCTGACAAACTGATCAAATAAATTATGCCCTTTGATGTATCAGCGAGCTACACTCAGAAGCAGGGACATTTTAGTTATGAAGGAACAGAGTTTGTTGCTAAAGATTGTTTAGGTTCTCAGAGAGATAGCTTGAGTCCTATAGCACCCAAGAACTGTGGTCTCTAGATTGTATGCTACACCATGTTGTTGCAGATATGTTTATTTTGGAGAGGCATGTTGCTGTTAGGTTTCCCACTATCATGTTCTTATTCTTCAGTCCTAATGCTGACATTAACCCAGTTTGGTTGATCAGTTTCTCCTTTCCTCTATCCCCACTTCTTTCTTTCTCTCTTACTTTTCCAATAACCTATACTCTCTGTAATACCTTCTTACAGAAATACTGCACAGTCTTATAATGATGCATTCTCTGACCCATTGGAATGTAAGACCATAAAGGCATGGGACACACCTTATCCATCTCTGTATCACCAGTGTACACAATTGTTTGATGGTCTACTTTAACAATTTTGACTATAAATGAAATAAATCAATCCTTACTACACAAAGCAAACTATGTGCCTTGTTCCGTGATGATAATCTAAGAGAAGAATAAATAGAATGAAAAAAATTAAGTGATTGAAATTTTAAACGACGACTAAAAAACACATTGTAATAAATAACAAAAGCAAAATCCCTAAACATTCATTGTAGGTGACCATTCTTTTTGCAAAACCAACAGCCAGATATATTGTTTGCATGTTGAATCCCTTCATATTGATTATGTGACAAAAAAATAGCAAATTCAGACCCATCCAAATTAACTAACCTCTACTTGGGATGATCATTACAGTGCATTTTATGGAGCTATGTCAGTTTGTGATACTAAATTCCAAGGCAAATGCTATAGAGCTTTGAACAATACCTTACTGTGTCTGACAACTTTTCAACTTGTGCTTTTAATTTTAGAACAACCATATTTTGAATGTTGATTTGAAAACTTGGCTTTTCTCTGTCCCCATGATTACAGCCTGCAAAATTATCACAGTCCTTCTTCAGCTTGTTCCTGTGCTCACTGTGCACCTTCATTCAGGTATCAATTGATTTCCAATGAGCTATTAGTTCCATGTGGCTCTGAAGACGATTAGAATCAACATTGTTTAAACTAAAAGGCAGTAATCACTATTCATATAGACATATGTATGTTTAATTCCTTACTGGCCACCCACTTTCAAATCTTAGCATGATAGCAACATTTCTCATACACTTTCGTCTCCAACATCTTCATAGCAACTAGCTTTCTAATTTCTTGACTTTTTTTTTTTTTAACTTCTATTTCCCAGTGGGAAATCCAATCTGGTGATATAGTCAGTGACAAAAAAAAGTGCTAATTAGCAGATGAATGCAATTAGTATTTACCTCAACTGTTTTCAGGTAACTTTTCTTTCTGATATACATAGTTACAGTATATGTCAGCATTTTTTATTTTACACAATATATACTCAATGAAAACATTAAAACACTGAAGAAAAAGACTACAGACCTAAGCAATTTCATGTTAGTATTTAAAAGGATGGGAAGTTCTAGCCTTTTCTCCAGCACAGAAGGTGCATACCTGACCTCTCTGTTCAGTCAGTGATGGCCTTATCTCAGTCTCCAGAGGAAGTAAAATCTCTTCTCTTCCATGGAGTCATCTCTGTGCCCTTTTGCTTTGTCACCATACTCATGCTGAAGTCTAAATTATTTTCACCAGACTTTGACAAGTGGTCACCAATTTTTCTTGACTTTATTGTATTGTTGTCTGTTACATAATTCTTGTTTTTCACATACTGTATACTTAGCCTTCTCCAACTAGACTGGAAACAACTTGAAGAGAAAGACTGTCATTTATTTTCTGCATTTATCACTGTACCAAAAAATACTGCCTTATATTTCATAGGCCCTCAATAAACACTTGCTGAGTTAGGATCTGAGTATCTCAAGCACCTAACAGTGATAGAGAAATGGATTGATGGATGGAGACATGGAATGATTGATGAATGGATGGAGGAGTCATACACATCAGAGAAAAAGGAACCTAATAATAATGGTCTGATTCAGGCACTTCATTTTTCAGATGAGAAAACTGGGACCCAAAAAGAAGAAATGACCTCCATTAAGGGCAACGCTACTTAGCATTGCAATTTTTATTTTGTATTTGCTGAGTCATCTCGATGTAGTGATTCTCAAATCATGTTTTCTACCCCTTCAACTAATTTTTTGCCTCCTCTGTCTCTGTGTACTTCATTGGGATTATTGTGAGTCTCCGCATACAGCAAGTGCTCAATATTTATAAGAATTGTGGTGGAAATATTAGTTTTTAATCTCTCCCACATATCACACATTTGCTGGGGAAAAACAGATGATTGCCCTTTCTTTGAGTTCTGTACTTCTTCCTGCTTCTCACATGATTATGCTGAGAATTGATAATGAGAATGACTCCATCATTCTGGGCTTGTGCCTCTGGTCAGGTCTATCAGACCTGCTTTTCCAAAGACTTTTTCAAAATAAAACTGAGAGGAGAGGTTATTTACCTGAGGGCAGAGTTGGGAAGATGGGAGCCCAGTAATAATAGGCAGCCTTGGTTGTCGCCTGGGGAAGCAAGTTAAATATTGAGAATAAAATGTCCATTTAGAGAGAAACACAACAAGGACCAGAGAAGTGACAAAACATTTAGAGAATGCCCAAGCAGTCTGCCATAGTTCTACAGACCATCTTTTTTAATCCCCACAATAAATTGTATAAGGAAGGCTGCTTTATGAGCTAGCCTATATGGTACCTATGTGATTGTTAGAAAGGTTTGTTTGTTTGTTTGTTTGTTTGTTTGTTTGTTCCTCCAGGCAGAGAAAGTCTTGTGCCTGGATGCATGTCTTGGTGAATATAAGGCAGGTTGGATTTCAGTCCACAATAATCCCTCAACAGGTACTTTGTGCAGTACACAGCCTGCACAAGGGTATAGTGGCTATAAATGAAGTCAGGTGTATGATTTCCATTTTATGCATGAGAGAATTGAGGTTCTTCTATGTTAGGTAACGCTTCTTAAAAAATGCAGAGAGTTTTAAAGAAATGGTTGTTTCCATAGTTAGTAAGTAACAGAGCTATACACTTACCTGAACGAAAGGTTTGTGTACTTCTCAACTTATCTCAATGTTTGCTTATCTGTGCTTATTATTGTGCTTGCTCTCTTCCTCCCTTCTCTTTCACTCTCTCTCCCTTTGCAGGTGTATGTATACATCTACTTTCACCTCCATTCTCATTCCTCCAATGGTCCATGGTAGAGGCACAGTCAGAAAAGGCCCCAGTCTCTCTGTTTGCATAGGGCTTCTCAATCCAATGGAAAATTCCAGCAGGTGTTTTGAAATATGCAGGTACATATCAATAAAAATACGTTTCTAACTAGCATAAATTGATGTCGCTTCTTCTATCCTTAATCTTTTCACAATTTCCATTTGTAAACAGGGTAGAGAGAGAGAGAGAGCCAGGAAAGATAGAATGCACATGCACACACACATGAACATACCTAAGTCCCTTCCAAAATTATGAGAAAGCATACCAGCAGAGCAAAGAGTTTCAAGTATCAGTTTGCAGAGTTGGAGATTTTCAGTTCTGCCAAATGAGTCTAAATTCAAAGGCAACATAAGGAGCTAAATCTGTTGGGTGAGTTACACATTACCTGGATAAATTAGATGTGCTTGGGGGAAGTATTCATTCTTTCAAGTTGGTAGGACAAATTTCATACACTGGGACAATTACTTACCAAATGCTATAGGCCTAAAAGAGATAACACAGTTTCTAAAGCAGCTGCATCTAACCGACTGTATAGCTTGCAAAAAATCATTGATCAAGAGCCTTTTGGTACACACCATTATGGCTATACTCACATTGTGAAAACAGAATGGAATGAGACCAGATTCTGTCCTCCAGCACTTTGTAATCAAAGCATAAAGCAGTGCCTACTTTCACTAGGCACATTTTCAGGAAATAATTATGCCCAGCGATAAAATGTAGATACACAGTTACCAAACTGAGAAAGGACATGGACACTTGACTTCAGAAATAAGAAAACAGCTTGAACTTTTAAACTGGTGGAATAAAGGCAGAGCAGGGAAATTTGATATATATGTGCAAGATGTTGTCCACAGACCAGCACAGGACTGAGTTTACAGGAAAGATATCTTAAGAACATTGATGTGAGGAACAGCTACCAGGCTGGTAGCTCTAACTGAACAAAGACCTGACCTCAAGGAATTTTCATTCCCTGGGGAAGTCAGACATATACCTAATTAACTGCATTGTGTAATTGAAATGTGTTGTATCACTACTTCTCAAAATTTAATGCACATGAAAATGTTGGGAATTTTTTTAAGGTAGATTCTGATCCAGTAGGTCATGGATGGTTACAAGAGCCTGCATGTCTAATTATTCCAGCTGATGTTGACACTGCTGGTCCGTGGATCAGGTGACAATACAGGAAATTGTAGACATAGGAAAGTACTATGGGAATGTATAGTAAGAAATGTTCATGTAAGATAATTCTCAGAATATAAGAACCCTGAGCTAAACTCTGGAAAATGTGAACCAAGAAGATTTGGGTTTTGTAATAAGTTCCAACAAACTGGTGAGCAAAAACTAGATATGCATTGAGGCACACCAAATACTTGTTATTAGAAGCTTTCATATTATTTTGATCACAAGTATAAACAATACAACAGCAGCCACAATGAAGGAGGAAAAGCCATGGGTATATGTCTTTCAGAATACTAAATTGTAAAACGTTTGTAATTTTACAATCTTGGAAAGGTAAACTCCAGTTTGTGTTTCAAAATAAGAGTTACTATAATGTGAACTCCGAATTTTCATGTTTGTCCCTTCTCTGAGTAGGTAAGCCAAGGGGATTGTGTTTTCATTCTGCTTGTATTTTGCTTGCCTGTTAGGAGAAAGAAATTAAGGCCAAAGACTTTGTTTCCATTGACTCAAGCACCAAATGACCTGTTTCAAGATGAGAGTAAACAGTGGTCATGTAGACAGCCTTTAACGATGCAGCAGGTGTTGACACCTGTAGCTAACTTAATCCCAGCCAAGATAATTGCCTCTCTCTCAAGGCAGCTGGCTCAATTCAGCCATTGTTGCCCCATTACTGAAACTATTTGGAGATGTTTTGTCATGGCTTTCCCTCAGGTAATGCAGCAAGAGAGAGGAGATTTGGCTGCCAGGAGGCCACTTTGGTCAACAGTGCATGTTTAAGTCACACCCCTAGTATCTTGGCAGCCAAGCCTAGAACACAGCACCTGGACAGCAGGGTCTTGAGCCAGACAACATCAGGCAGCAAAGGGCACCACCTGCCAATGGCTACATCTAGAATTGGCTAGAGGAGAAGTGCTGTGTGGGAAGGAGAGCTAATAAGACATTATCAGATTGGAAGTCATTAGCATCATTAGGATTCTCTACTAAATTTAGATATAATCAGTTTGACCCTGCAACTGATTAAGTAATTATTTTTTTGGGTTTAAGGTGTGTATGCGTGTGCGTGCATGCACATGGGTGAGTGAGTGGTCATGATACAAGAGTGAAAATTTCTCCTCTACCCTAACAAACACACACACAGTTTTTTCAGGTTGTAAGCACTACAAACAG
>NW_012102354.1:2576261-2581582 GCF_000951045.1 Mandrillus leucophaeus
AGTAAGAAATGTTCATGTAAGATAATTCTCAGAATATAAGAACCCTGAGCTAAACTCTGGAAAATGTGAACCAAGAAGATTTGGGTTTTGTAATAAGTTCCAACAAACTGGTGAGCAAAAACTAGATATGCATTGAGGCACACCAAATACTTGTTATTAGAAGCTTTCATATTATTTTGATCACAAGTATAAACAATACAACAGCAGCCACAATGAAGGAGGAAAAGCCATGGGTATATGTCTTTCAGAATACTAAATTGTAAAACGTTTGTAATTTTACAATCTTGGAAAGGTAAACTCCAGTTTGTGTTTCAAAATAAGAGTTACTATAATGTGAACTCCGAATTTTCATGTTTGTCCCTTCTCTGAGTAGGTAAGCCAAGGGGATTGTGTTTTCATTCTGCTTGTATTTTGCTTGCCTGTTAGGAGAAAGAAATTAAGGCCAAAGACTTTGTTTCCATTGACTCAAGCACCAAATGACCTGTTTCAAGATGAGAGTAAACAGTGGTCATGTAGACAGCCTTTAACGATGCAGCAGGTGTTGACACCTGTAGCTAACTTAATCCCAGCCAAGATAATTGCCTCTCTCTCAAGGCAGCTGGCTCAATTCAGCCATTGTTGCCCCATTACTGAAACTATTTGGAGATGTTTTGTCATGGCTTTCCCTCAGGTAATGCAGCAAGAGAGAGGAGATTTGGCTGCCAGGAGGCCACTTTGGTCAACAGTGCATGTTTAAGTCACACCCCTAGTATCTTGGCAGCCAAGCCTAGAACACAGCACCTGGACAGCAGGGTCTTGAGCCAGACAACATCAGGCAGCAAAGGGCACCACCTGCCAATGGCTACATCTAGAATTGGCTAGAGGAGAAGTGCTGTGTGGGAAGGAGAGCTAATAAGACATTATCAGATTGGAAGTCATTAGCATCATTAGGATTCTCTACTAAATTTAGATATAATCAGTTTGACCCTGCAACTGATTAAGTAATTATTTTTTTGGGTTTAAGGTGTGTATGCGTGTGCGTGCATGCACATGGGTGAGTGAGTGGTCATGATACAAGAGTGAAAATTTCTCCTCTACCCTAACAAACACACACACAGTTTTTTCAGGTTGTAAGCACTACAAACAGGTTCTCATTACACTGGAGATTAGCAGATGCTCATTACCATTTATCAAATTAGGCATGAGAAGTGCAAACTGCTAGGACATTAGCTCTTCCTAATCACTCTGCCCTCACACTTCAGAAACACTGCCCTGACTCCCATACTGCAGCAAAAGATTCTATTTCAGTCTCTACTCCAAGTCCAAACAAAAACCTTTACATATAAAACCTGTGTTTGTAAGAGAATATTAAGCCAGCTTTTAAATGAGAAAACAATAGAGTAATAGGCAATCATAAGCTTTGAATGTTGAAATGAACTGCTGGAGGTCAAATAGTTCTGCTAGCCTTCAGGAAAGAGAGTATCTAAATAATTCTGTAAGATGTTAAAAATTGGTACTCATTCCAATTTTTAACATCTTCAGGAGAAGAAACTCTGCCTTTTCACTTGGTTATCTTATTCTAATGTATTTTTTAATGTCAATTTTTCATTTATTTAGTCTATTTCAACCATTTGTAATGAAACAGATACTCGCTGTGTCCAGATTTGTATATTTAATTTAGGACTCCCAAAATTGGGGATTACAACAATCAAAAATGTGTCATATATTGAAATTTATTAAATGTATTATTTTCTCTGTATTACATACAATTTTATTAACAGAAAATGTAGTTACAGATAGTTCATATACGAATAGCGAAAGCTTCCCATATCCTTTCCTGAGCATTTTCTCAGTTTGTTCTATCAAAACATTCATCCAGAAAATTTCAAAACATCAGTAAAATCCCTCTTTACCACAATAGCCCTTCCAGGGATTTTTTTTAAACCTGCTTTTTTTATCTCCTTAATGGTCATGAAACAAAGCGTACATTTGGAAATGGCCTGGGTAGATCGAGAAAGTGGGAAAAGGGAATTTGCTGTGCTTTTTGACAACTCTATCTGTTAGATATAGGTGGGCTAAAATTTTTCCCTTTCAAGCAAGATATGCACTGTATAATATCTCCGTAAAATGCAAGATCTTTTAAAATAACAAGCTATGAATAAGAAATTGGGGCAGTGCTGCAGCTCTGAGCTTTATCATGAAGTTTTAAGAATATGCAGGAAGACTAATTTGGTCAGTTATTTTCCCCAAAGACACAAAAATAGCAAAACAGCAGACATGACAAAATAACCTATGTTATATGCTGTCAGAACCATATGATAAGACATTATTATCATCAACAAAAGCCCCAGACTATTCCCCAGCTGTAGTCTAAGGATGAATGTTTCTAAAATATAGACCATGGGCCTCCAGAGTTGGAAAAGTCTTGGAGATGCTTCTAATTTGCCTGTGGAATATTGTTCCTTAATCTGTCTCCACACAGATTGGGACACACCTAGTGATGGTTGCTCATCAAATATCTGACTAGGTAGCTAAGATACCATAGATACAAATGAATACTAAAGATCATTTAGATCAACCTTTGATTTTACAACTGGGGAATTAAGCTGCAGAGATATTTAGGAACATGCTCAGGGACATATCTTAAATTCAAGCTTTTAAAATCTCAGATCAAGACTGAATCTGAGTGTATCAAGAAAGAATATATATTATTAAATTAAAATTTTATTTCCAGAAGACACAAATAAGGCAGAAGAGAAAGGGAAAGATCTAATAGCAAGTTAGCTTTAATATTTCTATGGGATTTTTTGTTTGTTTTTTTTTGTTGTGTTTTGTTTGTCTGTTTTTGAGATGGGGTCTCACTCTGTAGCCCAGGCTGGACGGCAGTTGCACGATCTGGGCTCACTGCAGCCTCTGCCTCCTGGGTTCAAGTGATTCTCCTTCCTCAGCCTCCAGAATAACTGGGACTACAGGCCATCCCACCACGCCCAGCTAACTTTTTATATTTTTAGTAGAGAAAGTGTTTCACAGTGTTAGCAAGGATGGTCTCTATCTCCTGACCTCGTGATCCACTCACCTCGGCCTCCCAAAGTGCTGGGATTACAGGCGTGAGCCACCATACCTGACCAACTTTAATGTTTAAATATTAAGGAACATGTATAATACAAGTAAAAAATTGACTATGAAACCACAACATTGGGCTTGAGCCTTAGCTCTGCCATGACATAAGCAAATTCACTGGGTAAGTCCTTTTTCTCATCATGAAAATTACAAAGTGAGAGTGAACTGTTTGGAGTTCCAGTTTTACATAATAAGTAATTCTTGAGCTTCATTTCTTGTACTTGCTTTCACTGTGTTCACCTGTAATAAAGCATAATTCTCTTCTAGATTCTTTAGTCGTTCCTTTTTCTCTTCTTGGTCTCTTAAATATTGAGCTTTCCCTAAAGTCAGCTATTGGCCTTTTATTTTCTTATTTTATGTTTCTATTTAAACTGTATCAACAACTCTTCTTGCTTTAATCATAATCCATACACATCTGATTTGCTAATTCCTTACTGATTAATAAGATTTTTGTCAAGTCTGCCTTAAAAACGCTCAAGAATATTCTTTTCTATTCTTTTATGCAGTCTTAGTCCCAAAGTTTCAACATCCCTTAAAGATTTCAAAGTTTTCCCTGATAATCTGTCTTCAGTCTGTCTTCCAATCCATCCTCTTTATGTCTATCAAAGTCTTACTTTAAAATATAATGATCATTTCTCATTTTACATTCCCCAATTTCAAACTCAAATTTATCTCTCTATTGAAATTCCATTAACAAGAACATGCCTAATACTTTTTCTAGCTTAATTTTCTACATTTTTCTCCATATCTTGTGTCCACACCAACTTCTCCAAGGGATCTACTCTTAAACATACTAGCCATTTTTCTGATCATGACTGATAACAAAATTAAACTAAATGAATCTTCGAAAGCTGTGAATTCCAACAGGGCATGGGTTCTATCTCAGTCATTTTTATACATGTTCAGAGCCTAGCACAGCATCTGGCACACAACAGGAACTCAGTAAATGTCTGTTGAATGAATTCAGTGTTATTGAATGAATACCAATTAAATTGCTATTAATTGGTGAGGCAAGATACAAAGATCATGGGACAATATTATGCAGAAGATTTTTAAGGGTTGAGCACTAAGAAGTAAAATGAAAATTCCCTTTTTAAATGTTTGATTTTGTTCTGATGCAAGCTTTGGTATCAAATAGAAATAGAACTATAAATATAAATCTCTGATTCACCTATCTATGTACTTTTCTGTCCTAAAATAAGACAGAAAAAAATTATAAGTCTCTACAGGAAGACATTGATTCAGCTCTGCTGAATTCTTAGTGTTGGACCAGCATATATAGCTCTGTGTATTAGCTCTCCTAAATTATAAATCCTGTCTGGGCTCTTGATTATTCAGATATCAAGGGATCCATCTACTACTTCTGCATCACAACATGTTAATCCAAAACCACTTTAAAATTTCTTATATTTATTTTGCTTGTGTTACATTTTTAAGGTGTTTTAAACATTTTAAATCTGTAGACAGCTACATATTTTCATACAATTTTCTTTGACTTCAAGGACATTTATGTTTCTTGGGTTGTTATCTAACATCCCCAGTTAGCCCCTTACACAAGTCAGTGGACATGTGGGCTGTATATTTGAGGTAGTAAATCTTAGGCCATCTGGTTTGGATACTCAGGATATCTTAGTAGTGAGCTATACTTGCAAAATATTTTTTCCAAAATGAGAGCTACTAAGGCTATAACTAGCTATGTATATCTTACAAATTTGATGCTTTTTCCCAAGCTTTTGTTGTGTGTTTCAGGGCAATTATCTAACAATTAAAGGTTTCAATCGGGGAATTTTTTCATTTATGTTTTTATTCTCTCATTGTTTCATAAATATATGCATTATTTACCCAACTAGACTGCAATATTTGATCTTCTGATTTTCTCAGGATTTCCTTTTGACACAGAAGTATCTATTCTGGGAAATGGCTCCAGAGATAAATTCATTACTGATTAACTATGAATGAGTTGACCATTAATTGAGTATTAAGCTATATAAGATTTCTAAGTTTTCACAATTCCCTGGCATTTTGTCTCCCTTGCTATAAAATTTCTGAAGGAAGGCCGGGCGCGGTGGCTCAAGCCTGTAATCCCAGCACTTTGGGAGGCCGAGACGGGCGGATCACGAGGTCACGAGATCGAGACCATCCTGGCTAACACGGTGAAACCCCGTCTCTACTAAAAAATACAAAAAAAAAACTAGCCGGGCGAGGTGGCGGGCGCCTGTAGT
>NW_012102354.1:2581667-2606667 GCF_000951045.1 Mandrillus leucophaeus
AAAATAAAATAAAATAAAATAAAATAAAATAAAATTTCTGAAGGAAGGGACCATATTTCATTCATTTTACAAATATGCATGAATGTCTCCTATGTGCTAGCTACTATGCTAAGCTTTAAAAATGGGACATTTGACAAAACAATGGCATCTTCACTTACCTCTTTATTCTGTTTATAGCTTTGAAAACTATTATTACAATTGACAGGAGGCTTTTCAATAAGGATAACAAAGGTCCATCTGTTACTTTTCTCTACAGGGAGGTTAACACTTCTTTCTTCTCTCTCTTCTTCTTTTCCACAGCTCTTCTTACTGTCTTACTGACTTCTAGGCACAAACATTCAGAGACAGAAAACTTGTAAACCAGTAAAAAGGCAATTACCGAATGTTTAATAAGCACCTGTTATATGTGGTTCATTCATTTACTACTCAAATTCTTATTGAGCACATATACCAGTACAGGCAATATCCCATAGTTAGGTTGAAGGCAAACAAATATAAAGTGAAGAAGTCCTGTCCTCAAAACATTTTAAGCTTTGTTTGAGTCTATTTTTTCAGTCTACCAACTGGAGACCAATAGCCTGAATGGTGTCTAATTACTACCACACCCAAGTCCTCCAAGGAGAATTGGATGTATTCTTAGGCCTGTCCAGTGGGTCAGTTTTAATAACCTGCAATTTAAAGAGAAGGAAAAGATATGCTAAAGAGTAAAATCTTCTCATCTGTACTCTGGCCTTTGGGCTGAAATGTCAAGGAATTGTTAATACTGCCTCATTTAATGATTAGAAACCTAATTACCTGGAATGCAGGGCTGCATTAGGAAAGTCTGGGAGCAGAAAGAACCTTTCCGATCATAAAGTGCCACCACCCCCTCTTCCTGGGGATCATCGATGCTGATTTTTTGTCATGTGAGGGTCAAACATGTTGAGATGACGGAGCATGTTCCATTTAGGATATTCGTCATCAGTGCATTGGGCTTGATCCTGCTTTAGTTCTGTTAATATTTTTCATGCTCTGAGAAAAAGGAAGTTTTGGGGTTTAATAACAATTGTGAAAGCTCAGTAAAATGAAAATCTGTTTCCAGGTCCCTCAGTTTCCCTAGAGCAAGACAATATTGCTTTTTGTTGATTATATAACACTGTTTTCTTTGTGCCATCCTCCTGGTGAAGAAATGACAATGACTTGCCACCATTGAGCACATCACATTCAAATTCATGCACTTCATGTTTGTGGTCTTTGCACAATCTGGACCCACTCTGCCAATCCTGATTATCTTTTGTCACACACCCTCCAGAAATCCCATCATTTTTGTTTTCAAGAGACTTGTGGCAAAAATTTGTCTCTGTGTTCCTTACTCTTGTAACTGAATATAGTTTGAATTCCTATGACAGTCTACGTATGTTTCACAAATTTGAATACCAAATTATTTATCGTCTCCTATCCTTTCCTCATTGCTTTGTGTGTGAAGAAGACTTCAGGTCTAGAACGAGATCAAATGTAAAATGTCATAACACTCAGTACTAGAACAAGCTGCATTGTATTTCGCCTATGTGGTCTAGTCATGTTACTTTCTAATTTTAAACCTCAGATTCTCATCAGCAAAATTAAGAGATATCCCTTCTAGGGCAATGAATGTACATGTACAACTTTCTGACTGAATCATGGACCACTGAAGATTCAGGGCAAGTTTCACTTTGCTTTATATTTTTCAAAGCAAACAATACGGGTTTAATAAATAATTATTGGCCGGGCGTGGTAGCTCATGCCTGTATACCAGCTCTTTGGGAGGCCGAGGCGGGCAGATCACGAGGTCAGGAGTTCAAGACCAGCCTGGCCAACATAGTAAAACCCATCTCTACCAAAAATACAAAAATTAGCCGGGCATAGTGGCAGGCACCTGTAGTCCCAGCTCCTTGGAAGACTGAGGCAGGAGAATCACTTGAACCTGGGAGGCAGAGGTTGCAGTGAGCCAAGATCGCACCACTACACTTCAGCCTGGGTGACACAGACAGACCCTGTCTCAAAAAATAATAATAAATAAAATTATCAACTTGCCTAAACATTTATATAAATATTTACAGTGGAACTGTATACATTTTGGTGTGTCCATCATTTCTTTGGAGAATTAACCCAGAAAAATTTTTTCAGTCCATGTTACTTGGATAGGGTTGACCCTCCCCTGTTCCCTGTATATGCACATGATCCACACTGATTGGTTCAAGGGTATGTTTTTCTCTCTCCCTCTCACTCTCTTCTGTCTCTTTCCCTGAAATTATGAGGTACAAGAACCTAGTAAAGTTAGAGCTGGCAGAAGCCACTATTAAAAATGTGTAGAGAAAACCTGCTAAGTGAATGATGAGTTGGACTTTTTTCTTAACTTGTACTTAAATGATCCAATCAATATCATATTGTTATAATTTGAACCGATTATCCAACCTTGATGTATTTATACAAAGGAAATCAAGAGAAAAAAATGTAAACACAAAGGGATATTCATTACAGCAGGGTGTGGGGCTGGGGCTAAATTCCCAATATAAGAGGACTGAATATTAAATTACTGTGTATGAAATATGATATTGACATAATATTGAATGAATAAGTATATGTTATGAGTAAGGAGATTGTACGTTGTCTTGTATTATTTCCATTTCTATTATGATGATTTCTATGGGAAAAGAGGGTTATAAAAGAAAACCTAAGGAAAGATTATTCTGTGAGTAAAACACATTCTTGATTCTTGCATGGACACTTCTGGGGTATCCCCAGGCAAGGGAAAGGGAGGACAAGGTGTGTTATGGGAAGTCAGGGACCCTGAACGGAGGGACTGGCTGGAGCTGCAGCAGAGGAACATAAATTGTGAAGATTTCATTTTAATATGGACATTTATCTGTTCCCAAATAATACTTTTATAATTTTTTATGCCTGTCTTTAATCTCTTAATCCTGTTATCTTCATAAACTGAGGATGTATGTCACCTCAGGACCACTGTGATAATTGTGTTAACTGTACACATTGATTGTAAAACATGTGTGTTTGAACAATATGAAATCAGTGCACCTTGAAAAAGAACAGAATAACAGTGACTTTTATGGAACAAGGGAAGACAACCATAAGGCCTGACTGCCTGAAGGGTTGGGCAAAAAAAGCCATATTTTCCTTCTTGCAGAGAGCCTATAAACGGACATGCAAGTAAGAAAAATATTGGTAAATTCTTTTCCTAGCAAGGAATATTAATATTAATACCCTGGGAAAGGAATGCGCTCCTGGGGGGAGGTCTATAAATGGCCGCTCTGAGAATGTCTGTCTTGTGCAGTTGAGATAAGGACTGAGATAAGCCCTGGTCTCCTGCAGTACCCTCAGGCTTACTAGAGTTGGGAAAACTTGCCCTGGTAAACTTGTGGTCAGACCGGTTCTCTGCTCTCAAACCCTGTTTTCTGTTAAGATGTTTATCAAGACAATATGTGCACCACTGAACATAGACCCTTATCAGTGGTTCTACTTTTTCCCTTTGCCCTGTGATCTTTGTTAGACCCTTATCAGTGGTTCTGCTTTTGCCCTTTGTCCTGTTCCCTCAGAAGCATGTGATCTTTGCTAGACCCTTATTAGTGGTTCTGCTTTTTGCTCTTTGAAGCATGTGATCTTTGTACCTACTCTCTGTTCTTACACACCCTTGCCTATTGAAACCCTTAATAAAAACTTCCTGGTCTGAGGCTCAGGTGGGCATCACGGTCCTACCGATATGTGATGTCACCCCCGGCGGCCCAGCTGTAAAATTCCTCTCTTTGTACTCTCTCTCTTTATTTCTCAGCCAGGCAACACTTGTGGAAAATAGAAAGAACTTATGCTGAAATATTGGGGGCAGGTTCCCCCAATATAGGTACAATGGCTCTGGCTTATGTTATTCTGTTGAGTTCCCACAATATTCCATGGAGGTAGCTGTTATTATTATCTTATATATGAGGAAACCCAGGCTCAGAGAAGAAACTAGCTTAAAGGCACTCATGAGTTTAGACACAAATACCTCTGATAGATTGTATGTCTCTATTTAAACAAGTCTTTGAACTCAAAACCAGACTGAGGACATATCAGAATTGCAGATCATATAAAGATTGATAAACTAAGATTTAAAGTAGTGTGCAATCGGCCGGGTGTGGTGGCTCATGCCTGGCCAACATGGTGAAACCTCGTATCTACTAAAAGCACAAAAATTAGCTGGGCTTGGTGGTGGGCATCTATAACCCCAGCTACTTGGGAGGCTGAGGCAGGAAAATTGCTTGAACCCAAAAGACGGAGGTTGCCGTGAGCCAAGATTGTGCCACTGCACTCCAGCCTGGGTGACAGAATGAGACTCTATCTCAAACAAATTAAAATAAAATAAAATTAAAAATAAAATAAAATAAGTGAGCAAGAGGCAGAGGCCAGAGTGGGCACAGCACCTACACCATTGAGTCTTTTAGAATTAATCTAGGTGCATAGCATAAATTTAAAACATTAAAACACTATGTAAAAATAGCACAGTTCCTTGAGCAGTATTTTGTTAGACGCACCATTTCTTCTTTAATACTTGAGATTTTGACTACCATAACTGATAGCAAATGCAGTGTCAAGACACCGAATTGTGTTGTCTTAATTTATCAAACTGGAATCATCCATGTATTTGAACGTTGATGAATGGTGATAAGTGATTGGATTTAAAGTGAGCAGATAAAAGTAATAAGCATTACAATTTCATGGAAGGATGGTCTTTTTATCCTTAAATATGTGGAAGTAAATGACAGTAATGGGATCTCTTTATCATCAATTTGTCTAGGTGTGGTCCTCTATCAACTTCAGATCAAAGAAAGACAAAAGTTAAATCTTCATGGAAGGATGCTCTGTAGAATGTTTTACTAGCTCCAACGAATGGCAACTATTGCCATACAAGAGCTACAGATCATCTGTTTATGAATTTGATTTGGTGGGGGAGGGCTGGGGTAAGTGTGTGTGAGACAGGGACTGGGGGTAGTAACCAGACAATTATTATATTCCCATAATTATTACCTAGATTTCCTTGTGCCCAAAGACTAACTCTAGAAATACTGATAGTAGCAACCTTCTTAAGTCAGTCTCTGCAGAGAACTCTAGTGAGTTCCAGATCCTCTTGCAATATTAGAGATTCAGGGGAAAAATGTTGGGCACTAAACTGTAATGTCCTCATACATTTTTTTTTTAATCAATGGGTATTTGCAAAGAGGGAGCAATAACTGGAATTTAGAGCATATTTTGTGATTTCTCATTAGGAGTAAGGGCAGAGTTTAACAGTTTTTATTTTCATTCCTATAATCAACCTCAAAGATTCTGTCCTATTACTTTAAACTTTTCATATTAGCATGTCTTATACTTTAAAATAGCCTGGGAGTAAAATGACAAATAGGACAAAATTAACCTTTTTTTTCATGTCTTTTTTTCTCTTTGGCAAGATTCCATCTCTAGCACCCTGTAGTATACACCTCTACTCAACTCCCATTATCCAGTATACTCTGTGCAGCATAGAGAGGCTTCTGCTGCTAAGAAGCTACATACATGTATCTAATTATACCTTTGTATCCTTTCTTTTCTTAAGATAGTTCATCTAAACATAGTTTTCACCTGGGATTATTGTAAAGATTAAAGTATATAATATATAAATTATTTTGAATATTAAAGTACTATATGAAAGCAATTTTTACTGTAGTACTCCACAGATTCAGGGCTCTCACCTCAATGAATTTCCATTAATGTCCCTTTAGAACCTACTAGATAACAGGCAACAAAAGGAAGAATTAATAGGCAATGCAAACACAGTCAAGTTGTATACAGAAGTCCATCTAGCTGAAGACTGGGAGCTAATCATTGGATTTAGCAAAATAAAGGTTGTTGGTGACCTTGAGAAAGCAGTTTTGGGAAGCTAGTAAGAGTGAAAGATTAATTAAAGTTTTGTTTTTGTTTTTGTTTTTAAGAATGGGAATAAGAGAAATCAGATGCAATAAGTATAACAACTCTTTTGAGGAGTTTTGCTACATAGCAAATGAGTTGGTAGAGGCTGAAGAGCAGATTTGTTTGTAGGCTGATAAAGAGGATTCAGTAGAGAGAGAAAAAAATGACAAAACAGGAGAAACATTGCTGGAGAGGGTTGCTGCAGAGCCTTTGCATTGGCAAAATCAGACAAGATGGGGCAAAGGAGGGGTTGGTGTTAGATGGCAGCACAAACATGTCTTCCATCAGAATAGGAGGCAGAATTGATGCTAGTAGCTATTGAGTGTGATGGTGGGGGCTTGTCAAACTTTCCTTCTAATTGACATTATTTTCTGGTGAAGTTGGAAGAATGGTATAAAAATGACAGTGAATTGGAGTTAAAATGAGATGGGAAGGAGAATGGAATATTCATTTGGTTCTGTGGAAGAGGAAATGGACTAGAACATAAAAGTATGACTTCTGGGCAACATCAAGGGCCCAGTCGAGATTAGGGGTTCTTAAAGAGATAGGCTATAGGCACAAAGTACAAGATGATATGGATTTCTCTGGAGTTAAGGTTTTTACTAAATACAAAAGCCAAGAAGAGACAATGGAGTGTTAATGTTAGGGAGTGATAATAATGGTTGATTGTGGAATTTAAAGGGAGGTGAGGACCTGAAAAGGCTTGGAAGTCAGTGAAAAGAATGTGGGATCAATGTATAATCAATGCCAGGTTCAAGCACTATTGGCATCAAAAAGCACAAAGGGAGAACTGCAAATAAAAGCAATAGTGGTCAAATGTAGAGTGACTAAAATTGAGATTACTGAAAAATTGTATTTAATGACGAGGTAGAGGTATAAGGTATGATAATCTTTCTTCAGACACCTGCACGGCTTGCTTCCTCACTTCCTTTAGGGTTTTGCTCCTCATACCACTTCTCTGGGAGACCTCTCCTCATTAACCTATTTACAATTTTGACTTCTTTATACCCTCACTGGCACTTGATATCACTATTTCCTGTTTTATATTCTCTCAATGAATTTTTTTACTGTCTCACATTCTATATATATTGATGTATTGTTTATTGTTTGTCTTCCACTACTGAAATTAAAAATCAAGAAGAACCAGGATTTGGATCTGTTTTGATACCTACAGCTTCTCTAGAGACTACAGCGTTGCCTGGCATGTAGTAGACTTGGCACTCAATATATTTTTGTTGAATGGCTTGTATAAAACAATTGTCCATTTGACTATGACAATTCCAAAGAACTAATAACTTTTCGTAAGTTTATAGCTTCTTCTGCATAGCTGACTTTTCTGAATAGCTGAGGATAAATTAGTCAAGTTCCTATTTAATTATTTTTGAATAGAAATACAAATAAGAGGAAAATATGGAGCTGTCTTTCACCGTAAGTTGAGTTAAATAGGACACTAACCATTTATCAACTATTTTAGGTCATTATTATAAAACAAACTATTAGACTTTCCTGAAATGTGTATGAATTTTGGTCCCTTGCAAAGAAGTGTGCACTACAAAACTTTCAGTTGCACCTATTCCTTTTGTCTCTTCTTTTCTGTCAGGCAATCAACTATTATGTTGTACTGTAATGTGTGCACATTCCTAAAACAGATCATTCTACCACCAACATCTATTCCTACTCCAAAATTTGCTGTTTTCATATATTTTGAACCAATTTTACAGGATTTACGTAAAAGAAGAGAATATAAACATTAAGTGAGGGCACTAGGGCTACAGGTTTTTGTTATCTTTATTCCCTAATTCTAGATTCCTTAACTTTGTGCTAGAGAGGGGAGATTGATAGATGTTGAATTATGAAGATGTGCAAAGTTACTGTAATTTAGGTCATGTGATATTTTTATTCCTCAAATTTCCCTTTTCTCATGTAAATGGCTGCCTTCCCCACCTATTCATATAGCCAACCCTGTGTTGAGAGAGCTAAACACATAATGGCATCATGGAAATGTGCAAGAAGAAAGGATACCAACTAAGGTCCTCTGGAAAAACCCTATCCTTAAAATGTGCTCATCTACTAAATTCCCAAATACTCTTAGGACAAAATTCCATTTGAAAGCATGGCCTTGCTAAATAAACAAATGACAAAGCATTTTAAAAAGAAGAAAAAGCAGTGTATTTCAGTAGTTTTAAAGATAATGCAAAGGTCTATGATAAATCTTGAATAATTCACCTGACCTAGATTTAAATAGCACAAATAATTCATGCAAAAATAAACATTTAGTTAACAAATGTTCCTATAGCTTCAAGTATTACATTTAGAGTTTATGTTGTTTTTGGAACCTCAGTTCCACTCCGTAATTTTTGGGGAAAAAATAGCCAACTAAGAGTGAGAAAAGCAGAGTTCTTTTACTGATTTCTGACATAAATTATCAAGTCATATCCCTGACTGTTGTGCTTTCTGGGCCTCAGTTTCTTCACCTGTAAAACAATCCCCAAAGTCTCTGATAGTCCGAATTCTACAAAACATTGCTGTTGGATTAAAGAACTGAGGAGGAATTCTGCTTCCACCAGTAGAGGGTAGTGTTACCTAGACAAGATCTCAACATGAGTCCAGGACAGATGGAGCAAAGAAAGCCGAATTTAGAATGGAGAATTGGTAGCTACCTACTTCTCCCAGTCTTGAGTCACCAGACCACAAATGCTTCTCCACAAAATAGCAATCTTAGGCAAGTGTAGAAATGCACTCCTCCTCAATAATTTGCCACTATTCCCAAAATGGTCACATTACTCATTTCTATTGGAATATGAACAGAAATTTAAACTCCTGCAATCTGTGTTGTTTTCTGAAATTTAAAGTTTGTTCTATGAATACATTCATTTATATAAAATACAGCAGCTTGTCTATACATATTTGAACATTTCAAAATTACAGTTGAAAGTAGCAGATTTTTCCTCCTGCAAAAATATTTAAGAAGTATTTATAAAATTTGATTATGTTTAATATCATGCTGAGAGAGAAAAACTTAATTGTACTTTTTAATTTACATGTAACCAGTCATTGGCTTGTAATAGGTAATTCTGAATGTCTAAGTATATAATGTATAGGCACAATAATGGATGAAAATATCTCAACCAGCCTGCAAAGTTTACAGAATGGCTCTCATTAAGGTGATTCCCACATGGGTCACAAAAGTTATCTAAGAAATGGATTTCCAGTCAGGTGCAGTGGCTCACACCTATAATCCCAGCACTTTGGGAAGTCCAGGTGGGCGGATCATGAGGTCAGGAGTTCAAGACCAGCCTGGTCAACACAGTGAAACCCCGTCTCTACTAAAAATACAAAAATCAGTAGGGCATGGTAGCATGCGCCTGTTGTCCCAGCTACTCAGGAGGCTGAGGCAGGAGAATCGCCTGAACCCAGGAGGCAGAGGTTGTGGTGAGCTGAGATCATGCCACTGCACTCCAGCATGGGTAACTGAATAAGACTCCACCTCCAAAAAAAATTAAAAATTAAAAATTAAAAAAAAGAAAAGAAATGGATTGCCAAATAGCAAGTTCTGTCTGGTAGGATAAGACTGATGCATGTGAAATAGTAGCAGAATTAGGTAGTTTAAGATACTGTCTGTTCAATACTAAGTCAGTAGGAGACAAGAAAGTATTCATCAAAAAACTGACAAAATAGATGAAGACAGGATGAGATATAGTTAATGGAGAATCCTTCAAAGAGAGTGTACCATTTAACAACTACAAATGAAAACTTAGACAACACATGTAAAAATATATTAAAAAGGCCAAGGTACTATGCCCATGTGAAGTATTATTATTATTATTATTATTATTACAGCCTTGGGGTTCATGGTCACCATGAAGCTCTGTCCTTGGTGACCCTTGGAAGGCACTTTGGTAGAATCTTTCCATTTCTGCTTCGTCTTTGACCTTTATCAATGATAGAAGTCCTACTTAGATTTTTTTCTGTTAATATAAATGTGGAAGCCTACAAGTTAACACAGAATATGTAATTTCAGAAATATTAATACAGAAATGATGTCATTCCACCTGGATCCAGGAAAGCACCTTGCACTGTACTAGTCCCAGCCTAGACAGCAGCAATCTGTCTTTCCATGCAATACACCTCTGATGCTATTTCTGGTTGTAAGAGTGCTCCCTTTTAGGTGGAGTTAAAATGTTCTCAGATTAGAAGAAAACCTGGCTATTTGAGAGAAAATAAAATCATGCTTCTTCCCACCCCCCATCCCTTCTCTTTTGCCTATGGCAACTATAAATGCAATAAAATGTGAAAGTGGGAAAGAATTGCTATGGCAACATAGTGTGCTCTAATAATGAAAATGGCATCTAATGAGCAGAAGCAGCTAGAACTTTAAGGGAAAGAGAAAGGAAGTGCACCTTGAAGAAGCAGGAATAACAAATGTAAAAAGTTTAAAGTTTTCCTTTCTCCAGCCTACGTATATTGGCCGCTTTAGAAAAGTTAGATTCGTATCTTAACTTCCTCTAAGGAATGTTCTAACAAGACAAGGTGTTAAAATTTATTGGGTGAAACGGGAGGTTGGGGATGGGGACAGTGGTAGGAATTACCCAGTAATTCCTAAAAGTAGAAGGAGAGATCACTTTCTTTGATCTAGAAATATGGGACAATGTACAGTCACTTAGGGGATCCACAGAGATATGTGTGTCTACACTCTCTGGTTTGAGGCCCAGCTTCCCAGCTTCCTGATTTCTTTGACAACATAATTCTCTTCTCCACAAGAATTATTTACCAAAACAGCTTCCAAGTTGCAGAGGAAACAATGCATACTCATCATGACTAGAATGAACATGCAAGTTGAGATCCTTAAGGAAAACAGGAGGGACTGGTGAGAACCATACAGTGGCTTGAAGTAAATTGAATCTATTCCACCTATTTGTTCAAAGAAATGTATAATTGGGGTATCATTCAGAACTGGCTAGGTTATGCTGCAAAATAAGCCAACTGCAATATTTTCATGGTTTAAGCAAAAAAGTTGATTTCTCATTCACACTGTCAATCACATATAGGTAGAATGCTCAGCTTCGTATCATCCTCATTCTAGGAATTAGGCTGAATTTTATCAGTATTGGGTCATGGTGAAGAACATCTGAGGGTCTTGTGGGAGTAATTATTAATAAATGCTCTTGTCTGAAAGTGAGAAATGTCACCATTGTCAATTCTACCTATAACACATGGGCCAGAATGACCCTGTCCAATTTCAAGAAAAAGATAATGAGTAATAGTCATGTCATGTATTCAGAAAAAGAAGAAAAAGAGACAAACATGATAAATCTACTATGAGGGCACCCAGAATTTTTATGTAATAATGTATGTATAACAAAGCTGTTACTTAAGATTCACATTTATGTTCTCTGGCAAAGTTGTAGGCCACTGCATTATATGCAAAGCCATTTTATTCCATCCAATAAGGTGTGTGGATAGAGACAGAAGAGAGGCTTGAGTATCCTAGATAGCACTGGTGAAGAAGCAGTGTGGTCATTTGAACTACCTTTTAAAACAGGGATTGTAGACTCCACCTACTGGCAAGAGTTCAGTAGCAAATTGTTCCAGGAGTGTAGGTTGAGGCCTTGTCGTCCATCAAAAGTTGGGAAGATGGATATAAGGATCAGGTTTCTCAGAATCTGAAAGCTGCCAGAACCTCCTGACAACTGTTTGTACATATTTCCTCATTCACATCTTTGTTAAAGGTGTTCCTCAACTTAAAACAAAAAATAAACTAAAACCTGTTTTCCTACTTTTCCCTTACTTTAATTCTTCACACTCAGTTCAGGCCCCATTGCTATTCATTCCATTCTTTGAACTACCATTGCTCTCATAATCAGAATGCATTTCTTTAAAAAAAAAATAGTGGTTCTCTACAATTCTACAGATTCCACTTTTTCTGCCCTCTCAACGTAAGCCCTGTGACAATAGTAACCACGCCTTTTCTCTTTTGCAGTCTCTCCTAGCCCTTAGCACAGGGCTGTTAACAAAGATTACAGACAATACATATTTATTGATACACTTGTAACTGGAAAAGGAAGAATAATTTTTATTGAGAATCGTCTGAACTAATGCAAATATACTTTGGGTAACTATGTTATCACTAAAGCTTTATTTTAAGACAGCTTTCTGATCTTGAGTCTATTGATGCTTCAATCCTTTCAAGCCCCTTCCAGTGAGGTGGGAAAGGTAGTAAGAGAAAAAGAGTAGTTAGTGATGAGAACAATATGGTCTAGGGAAGTAAGAATTGAATTGGAAACCTGGAGCTTGGATTCTATTCTTGGCTCTGCTACTCACAAGCTATATAAAGATGGGCCTACACATCTTCATCTATGAAAAGGGGATGCTTGCAATTGTCTTGGCTACTTTATAGAATGTTGTGAGAATTGAATAAAATCATTTAAGAGAAATCTGAAACTTTAAAAATATTTTACAAATGTAATTTTAAAGTGGGTTCACTAAGAAGGATCTAACTTGTATCTAATGTCTTTTGTGCTATGGGAGGAATTTCAGCAAGGGTAGGAGGTATGTCATAAATCTCTGATAACACATGTTCTGAACTCTTTGAAAGCATTGTATCTAATCAGCACAAAGTCCTGTTGCTAATTGCAGGGGGTTTCTCCCTGGGCATTCAGTTCAGTTTGCAAAGTGTTATATTTATAACTTTCTGAAGCCTCAGTCCCTCTCAGAATCCCAGGAAATAAGAGTGTGATCTGATTGTGACTGAAGATTACAGGTTGATATTTTCAGGCTGGTGGTGATTTCTAACAAAAGCAAAACAGCAGGTATCACTGAGAGAAGGGCACTAAAGCTTTCCACAGCTCTAATAGGGCCTGCCTCCCCTCCTTCCTTCCCTTTCTCCCTACCTCCCATTGGAAGAGAAAAAGATCATGACTGCAGTCAGAATAAGCCTGCTTACCTACCAAAGTGGGCACAGACGTGGGTGGAAAGACAGGCTTATAGGGGCTTTAGCAGTAGTGAAAGAATTACCAGAGGCAGGAGAAATTCAGATTTTGAAGCATGTGGATGAGAAATAGTGATACTACTTCATGAATTGCAGGGACTCTGTACTGGAGAATCTGAATATGAGAGCTCAGCAGCCCACACTACAAGGAGTTATTAATGGTGAGGAACATGGCAGACATAACACGGGTGTGCAGGCAGGGGACCTGGGTTTGAGTTTCAGTGCCAAGTTATTACTGTCCTTAGCTTCTCTGAGCATTAGTTTTCTCACCTAAAAATAGCAAAATAGGAGCAATAACAACAGCTACTTCAAATCTTTGGTGCAATAAATGAGAATATTTATGGAAGGGTCTTTCCTTTAATAAGAGTAACTGGTACATAGTTTATAATTATGAAAAGACATTATATCAATATTCTGCAGTGATCAAGGCAATGAGGATTATGAATGCTTGTGATATAGATGTAGAGAAACAGACCTGGGAGTAAAAGAACTTACATCTAGCATCGTGGACATAACACAGCCTGAGAGCTTGACAATGGGGAAAGGAGATTTAGAGTCCTGTGATTTTTTTATGGAAATTCTGAGATTATAGTTGTGAGGATATGCAGCATATGAGAAGTGTGGTCTTGCAAAGATGTTAACATCCTAATGCCCAGAACCTGTGAATACATTACTTTACATGGCAAAGGGGAAGTAAGGTTACAGATGGAGTTAAGGTTGATCACCAGCTAACGTTAAAATAGGAAGATTATCTTTCCTAGATTATCACGTGGGCCCAATGTTTTCACAGGCATGTTTGAAAGTACAAAACAGGCTGGGCGTGGTTGCCTCACACCTGTAATCCCAGAAGTTTGAGAGGGGCAGGCGGGCAGATCACCTGAAGTCAGAAGTTTGAGACCAGCCTGGCCAACGTGGTGAAACCTTGTTTCTACTAAAAATACAAAAATTAGCCAGGTTTGCTGGCGCACACCTGTAATTCCAGCTACTCAGGAGGCTCAGACAAGAGAATCACTTGAACCTGGGAGGCAGAGGTTGCAGTGAGTAGAGATCGCACCATTGCACTCCAGCCTAGCTTACAAGAGTGAAACTCCATCTCATAAAGAAAATACATAAAAGTGCAAGAGAGAGTCAGAGAAAGAAATGAAATGACAGACGCAGAGTCAGAGTGATACAATATGAAAAAATCAACCAGATATTGCTGGATTTGAAGATGCAGAAGAAGGATCGTGAGCCAAGGGATGAAGGCGGACTCAGGGAGCTGGAAAGGGTGAGGATGTGGATTTTCAAATTTTCTCCCAGAGTCTCTAGACTAGAAGGAACGCAGCTCAGTATACACCTTGATTTTAGTTCAGTGAGACTCCATGTTGGACCTCTAATCTACAGAACTATATGATAATAAATTTGTTTTAAACCATTAAGTGTGTGATAATCATACATCAGCAACAGAAAACTCTTGCCATATTCAAAGATGTTAAATGCTAAGTAAGGTCTAAGTGTTTAAGAGGTTTGCACATCAGAAGTGTGAGTGGGTAAGCAAAACAAAGACTGTAGTGAAAATTAGTACACAAATTTTTTTCTGAATATTTGCTCCACAACTTAATGAAATTAGACAACCTCCTAAATTCAACCTCTTCACTTCACTGAGGACATTCAATGAATAATAAAGCCCACAGATTCAATCGTCTTCTTGTGAAATAAAGTATGTGACTTATACAACATGTAGAGGAGTTGTTGTTGTCAGAGTGGGTAGAGGTTTGTTTTGGGCAAAGGGACAGAGTTGTCTTTTTTTCTTTTTTAAAAATCAACCATGAACTACCTCAGCTCATTTTCTCATCCTACAGTCTAGTGGGTATATTTAATTCAGTCTGGGCTTGAGGAAAAGATCATGGGTAAGGTAAATCTCTTAAACAGCTGTTTTATAAAGGAAGTTTTGTGTTTTCATGGTGTAGTTACCAATATTCTTTTCAAATGAGATTTTTGAAAATGATTTTTCTGCAAACTTGGAACAAAAGTACCTGGACCAGACTTTGAATGCAGAAGGCAAGTTTCACTTTAGGTGTTAAGCATTTGAATCAGGACCTGCATGTAGAGTAGCTGTGTAATATCAAATGCTTTTGGAGAACTCTCTTGAATATTTGCATTTGCAGACCAGTTCTGCAAACGGGGTATTCTTCACTCATTTTATCACAACTTTTCCTGAAGAAAATGCCACTGTTTTATAGGAGCAGAACTTAAAGGGAAAAACCTTGTGTATCCATTACATTGTCATTGATCCTCCTAAGCCTCCAGATGTTTATCTGTGTGGTCAGTCAAGACGGGGAGACATGGGTAAAAATAAAATTGACAATAAATAATGTACCCACATTTAAATATTTTTCTTTCTATTTCTGAAATTATTGCTCAGATCTAATATTAATGGAGAAACATTACCAAGACACACGAGGAGCATGTGTGCGCATATGTAGGTAGTGGGTATTTTTGTAGGGTCAGTGGTGTGACACCTGTAAGAGATAAGAGCATTCTGTCCACAAATTCTAATTGAACACAGAATGACTTCATAAATCTTTCCCAAATGCAACTCAGCTATTAAACACAAAGTAAAAACAGGAGCATCACTCTTGCTCACACCAGCTATATGCCTAATTTGGAGCTTTGCCGTGTTTCAGGTTCCCAATGGACACCATTCATTTCAAATTACGTAGCTTCAATACACTAGATACTCAGTTTGCCTGTCTCCACATAACACTGCCCAGATTTTTTAAATTTACCGGATTTCCCACAGCTACATGAAAATAACTGTTTCATCACATAATGATTGAGCTTTTAGTGTTTACCTAATCAGGGACTATTTCTCTAATAAGCTATGCCTGTAGTAATTTCTGAAGCAAGAATACTAAGAATATTTGTTATTGAATGGAGCCCTTACCAGTCATTAGTGGCTGTTAAGCCACAATTAGATCCATTTTCTACATGATATAAAATTAGTTAGGCATAACTGATGCATAGGGAAAGCTGTGTACAATCTCCTGCTTTTTGTAATTCAAAATGAAAGGTGATGCTGTGTATGCAGGGTAACTTTGATTTTGCCCTGTTCCTCTCTCTCTCTCTCTGTCTCTCTCTCTCTATATATATATATATATACACACACACGCACACACACATATGTATATATGTATATATAGTATGTGTGTGTATATATATACACACACACTTGAATTAAGTGTTGCAGTTTATAAATTATTTCAGGTTTAATTCATAGTCACTCCATTTGCACACTCAAATTTATCATTCCCTAGCTGATAATAGTGTGTGTGTGTGTGTGTGTGTGTGATGTAAAAATGAAGGCTAAAAATTGAAATGGTTTATATAAAGGTAATATCCATTTATCAAATGCTTGATATTTTATAAATCTCAGGCAGGGTGCACATTTTTACTCACTCTTTAGTTGAAATCTAGAAATTATTTGGCTGGTACGTATGCTAGCTTTTACTAAATGTTAAGTTATAAAGATGCAAGAGGTATCTATGAACAGCTTAATACACTCCATTTCTGCTTCTGCCAAGAAAAAAGTGGAAGATTTTGTGCTGTTGAGAAAGGAATAGTAGAAGTGTTGAAATAACATTTTTCTACTATTTATTTCTATATAAAATGTTCAGGCTCCGAAAACTCATCTACAAATTACTTGTGGGATGTTCATAGGATAACTACACATCTGGATCAGCTCACAATAGTTCTAGTTTAAGCCAGTGCCCTCTGTGAATAGGAACACCAGTCCACTTTCAGAAGTGTCATGGTTTGAATGATAAATTACATTAACCGTCTAGATGTTAAAGAAATTGTTTAGATATTCAATAAAATTGTTGCCCTTAATTACTATGTAACTCAATTAGCAAGTTTTCCTAAGCATCTACTGAAGGCACATACAAAATGTTACAGGAATATGCAACATGATTCCATCCCATGAGAAGTTTGCAACCTTTGTGTTTTTAATCCAATATAATAAATTGGACAGTATTCTGGTAAAGAAAGAAAAGCACTAATGTTTCCCAGCAAATTATAACAGTCATATGACACAAATTTATATCTTTACGACCTTAAATAATTTATCTGACCTTGCTAAGCCTATCTCTGTGTTCATAAAATGAAGACAAACATAGGATTCTTAACAGAACTGTGGTGAAGATTCAATGAAATAAAGTCTGCAAGTGCTTTATACTTGCAGAATACTCGTCCTATGGTCAAGCTCAAAAGATATTGGCCAAAAAAAGCACAGACCAATGAATAGATGGATGGATGAATTAACAATTAACATATACCACAAAATTAATATTTTTGTTGAAACGAGAGAGAGGAAAGGGCAAGCGATTTTTAATGCATCTCTCCCATTCTCTCCCTTTCTATGCAATTTGGGGCAAGTTATTTCATCTCTTTGTGCCTCAGTTTCCTCAGCTCTACAATGGGAAAAATAATAGTGCAATTGCTGTGAGGATTCAGCACATGTAAAACACTGGTCCGTAGTGATTGCTCATGAAACTTCAGTTATTGCTATTTCATTTAGCGGTTATTATTACACGAAAAATATACTAATTAGAGGAGATGTGGACCGTACTCTACTGAAAAAAAAATGGAGGATCACATTAAATGTCTCCATGATTAAAGATTTTTAAAAGGAATGGGTTGCAAATAGGTTATATCTAGAACCCCTCTGAGACTCAGTACTGTCCTCTTTCTTTCAGTGAGCATGATTACTCACCCACATGATTATTTGCTGCAGCTAAAACAACAAAAGTGAACAAACAACAAAACCTAGATGATGTGGTTAAGACAGATTCAGCTCCCGAACTCCCGGAAGCTTAAGAGGTTCCTTCAAGGCCAAATCTGAATGCTTATAATTCAGAGTGTTGATAAAAAAATTCATAAAAATATTTGTGTAAGCAGTGCTTCAGTAACTGAGTGTTCTTTATCACAAGCAGCCGTTCTTCTAACCTGCCTTAAAAGGAAAATTGTTGCTATTATTCTAATTCAAAAGATGAGATGGAGGGAAGTGAACTGCCTGGACTAAGGTCATGTATTAAGTCAACAGCAGAGAGAGACCCAGAATATAAAGTAAAAGTAAACAATTATTTTCTCCCAACAATAGTGGTACTTCAATTCTAAGACTATTACCTTTCATTGCCTTGACTTTACATTTTAGCAGATTCTACTGCTTTTGAAAACAGCAAGCTTTATACAATTCCACCTACTTGAATGAATGAGTTTTTAAAAATCACAAATTTCCAAATGCTGGTGGTTACACTTCAACTCTCAGTGCATTTATTAAGGAAACATTCTCTCAATCTAGTCAGTCTACTATGTTCTAAAATAATAAATGGAGAGTTGAATCTGGGCCCTATACACATTAGCTGACCAGCTAGCCTTGCTCAACTGGGGGCTTTTGACACTGAAATCCACGTTTTTCAAATAGCCAGGGGGTATGTAGGACAAGCTTCTAGTTCTTGTCACGTGTCCCTGTTATTTGGGAAAGCACTTTATTCAACTGACTCATTATTATTTTTCATGAATATTAAAAGTGGCAGTAGATCATGGAGTTGTAGCCAGATATCTCAAATCAGTGTGGAAATTGACAACTATCAAATGAAGCAAACATTCCCAACAATTAACTTCCAGCTATCCTATAAGAGAGTCAAAGCTAAAGAGCAGAGACCATGCCTAGAAGAGCTTTGTAAGATTTCTTTAGCTTGACTTTATGGGTTTTTGTTCTGTTTCATTTTGCCTCCTAGCTAGTTTATCACAGTAATTAACATGGAAATGTGGGATACCTCTTCTGTTAACTGAAAGCAACATCATGGGGTCAAAAGCTGGGGTGCCACTTCCTTTCCACAATCTTTAGGGAAGAGTGATTTAAAGGGCAGTGATGCAAAGCAGGCTGAGCCCCCAGAGTCTTTTAAAACTGTATGTGAAGATTCACCTTGAGTTTGATGTGTGACCTTGGAAGTTTGAAAAGACAACTTACATATGGAACTTTTATATTGAAGAAAAACAGCCTTAGCTGTCCAGGAAATGATAAAGGACACTCAAGAGCCTTGCACAGTACCATCGTGGCCCCACTGCCTATGGAATATAGTCCTAGTCTACCTCTTCAAACATACTGCCTTTCATGCCCACTATGTTTTATGTAACCTAAATTATTTGCAGTTCCATGTATAAACCCAAGGCATTGCTGCCACAGGGATATCACTTAAATACTTCCTTACGTTCAAACTCACTGCACCTTCATCTCCATGTGTTCCTTATCTCAGTAAATTGAAAATCCATTCACTGACACCACTAATTGTTCAAACTAAAAATTTTTAATCATCCATGAACGTTTTTTCCCACCTACCCATCAGATCCATCAATAAATCCAGATTTCAACCACTTCTGACCCCTTCTCCTACTTCAAAGCAGGTGCAAACTATGTCCTTTCTTGCCTAGATTATTGCAGTAAACTTTTAATCAGCCTTATTTTTCCTTTTCACTGGAAAGCAGTGATTCTGCTAACATATAAACCATTTAAAAATATGTCATTCCTCTGCTCAAAATTTTCTTTACTTCTCATATCAGTCAGACTAAGGCCAGTGTCCCAACAGTGACCTGTAAGACCCTGTATGATCCAGGTTTGTCTTATCTCTTTAGCCTCATCTCCTATTTCTCTTCTTGCTTATTCTCCTCCAGTCAGAATAGCCTTTTTGGCTTTTCTTTTACAAACCAATGACACTCCCTCCTTAGATTCTTAATACTTCCTGGGCAGACAATTTTCTTCTCTTAGTTATGCAAATGGCTTTTCTCTTTACCCGCTTCAGGTATCTGCTTAAATGTCATATTCTCTGTGACAGCTATCTTTGATAGTATCTGCCATCTAGCATATTGTGTATTTTATTTATATTCTTTCTGTCTCCTTTCATTAGAAGGGAAGTTCATTTCCATAGAGAAGTTTATTTATTTTGTTTATTTTTGTGTCCTCCAACACCTAGAAGAGAGCCAGGCATATAGTAGATTCTCATTACACATCTCATGAATGAATGAATATATGAATTAAAGTCACCTCTTTACATCGCTAAAAATACTTTATGAGCATTTCAAAAAATGATTGATTCTTTCTTCCTTGAGGGGCTATAGTTCCTGGAGGGTCTAGAAACACCCAATTCCCAAGTTCCAGATAGCAAGAATTATAAAATCTTTTCAAAGATATGTCACTATTACTATTAGGTTCTGGTTACAATTCTACAAACTCCCTGTGGGCATAGTTAATCTGAAGTGCCTTTGAAAAAAAAAAAAAAAAAACACCAATTACCTCTTGGTTTCTACTCTCCCCAGCACCATGACATCCCCCCATGATTAATTCTCACTTCATTTTCTATACCATCAGCTTCAGAGCCAGAACTGTCTTCAAACAAATTACTAAAGGCAACATGATAACCTGGCAGAATTGCCTTCACTTCAGTTGTCTTTCTCCCTTTGAAGTTAAATCCCCTCTGCTCTTATCAGATTATTTTAGCAGATTGTATGTGATGTTTTATTGGTTTTGTTGTTCTATTTCAGTATGAACATTTTGGCTTATTCTAATGAGAGGTGATATAAATTTGCTAATGACATGAATAATTATAAGTCTAAATATTAGCTGGGTATGTGACTGCTGGTAGAATGCCTCAGTGAAAAACAAACCCCGTGGAAGCCAACAAAGAGACAAAATGACAACTATAATCAAAGTCTTTCTTCCTGTCTGGCAACTTATATGCAGATAGCACCTAAAGCTGAGTACATGAGCAAATGTTAAGGAGGTGGAGGATATAAACTAAGTTTTCAGTTTATAGAGTTGGTAGATTACAGATAAATGGTGGATGTGGGCTGTGTTGGGCTCTAAATTGCTGATTGAGATGAATGGCTCAATTAAATTTTAATTGTCTAATATGTATTATGGTCTTAATTGTTACAAGGCACTGGGGTAGGAATTTCCAAGAAAACATGAATAATATTGAGTAAGCATCATTTCTATTTCAAAGAGCTTTTAACTTAATAGAGAAGAATATAAATGACTACATTACAAAGACATAGTTGCAGATTGGCAAAAAAGATGTAGGCACAAATTGCAATGAAGTTCAATTGATGAAGAAGTTATAATTAATTCACTTGTGTTTGCTGAGAAAGCTGGGGAAGAGGACAGGAAATGAATGTGGACGTATGTAAACGCTGAAAAAAGGCTTCCCCTATGCAGAGAGAATCTAGGATGAGTTCTGAAATATAAGATTTTAATAGTCAGAGATGTTCAGGAAGAGCATGCCAGGAAGAGCATGGCAAGAAGTGAATGTAAAGTTGGAAAAATTCAGAATACAGTAAAGTAATCGACTGGGGTGAAGCACAGGGAAGTGACAGTAAGAAGGACCAAAAGACAGGTAGAGTCAGTATTTCAGACAACCCTTAAATATCAGGCTATAACTTTGTACTTAACTTATTGGAAATGAGGACCTCAGAAGACTTTGGAGCATGAGTAGGGACATGATAAAACTTCCTAAAATGGTAAGATTCTTTTAGAATTATCAGAAGAATTATGAAAGTGCTGCTTTCTTTCTTTCTTCCTTCTTGAGTCTCTCTCCATCTCTCTTGGCCATTGGGTTCCAGAGTCTCTTTGGAAATAAACAAACCCTTTTTAAGTAATGTAGACATCAAAGTTAAGAGTTTGATCAATATAAGTCCTAAAACTGAGTAAATCCTCACAGTAATTGTACTATTATTTTTCCCATCATAGAGCTGAGGAAACTGAGACACAAAGAGATCTGAAGCATCCTGCCCAAAGTCACATAACTAGTAAAGGGCAGAGAGAAGGGGAAGGGGTGAGGGAGAAAGGAGAACCAAACATGCATTGTTGAATTGTTATAGAAGTATACCAGTAGACATTTGCTTAATGTATTATGGCCTTGGGTAAATTAATTTAAAGCACTAGAATTTTAATGAGGATTAATGAGTTGAATTAATAGTTAGAATTTTTAAATGTATTACTATTTTGGTAGTTTTAGTTAAATATTTCTCAATTGCCTTGTTATATTGAATGAACAGTTCTAGTCAAAGAAGGTTACACAGGAATATTTCATGTATTCTGTGCTTACAAGGCTGTGGTTCTCACTGAAGAACAAATGGAGATATCTGAAGCATGAACAAAGAGAAAAGGGCTTCTTACTTTGAACTGTAGACATATACTTTTCTGTAATAACCAATCAACAGGAAATAGATTTGGTTTTGGAAAGTACGTATGAAAATAATTCTGCAAACTTTTTTAAAGGAAACATTCTCATTAATGCAGCTAAGGTGTTCTTGTTTGCTCCATTTAACAGCTATTCAGCTTTATTCTCACCCAGGGTGTGTGAAGAAGTCAGTTATAAAAAATGCCGTAAGTGCACTGATTTAGGGAAAAACTAGCACAATATCATTCCCTTTGCTCCATCAACTCACTTACCTGCAAAAAGATAACTGCAGCTACAAAGGTGTTTAAAAAATCTTAAATTGGTCATGATCCAGAGAGATGCAATAATCCCTCTTTCTTCCCTTCAGTCTTCAAAACTGAGAAGTTGTGATTGCTCTAATATATGGTCCTGCCTAGCTACTTAGCCTAAGAATAAATGTCTCTTTATCCATCCTTTGGCTACTCTCCTCTACTTGGGGTAAGTATTGGGGACAAGAGCTATGTTGGGGACATAAACTGTGGTCCTCGATTAGGGCTAGATGATCATAAGGATAAATTTATTATGATTTGTTCACATTTATTCATATGGGTACATTTCATTTCAGTGTAATTATGGTATAAAGTCCTCACAAGGAAAGACCTGAAGAGGGTGTGTGTGTGAGTGTGCGTGTGTGTGTGTTGTTGTCAAACATTTTTCTGGATAAAAAATTAGTGAAACCTGCACAGAAAAATCCTTTGGATTCAAAAGTCAGGAGAGATTTCTTTCTGAGTGACTCAAAACCATTAGAAATCTCTAATGTTTTAGCTGCCAGATATATTGCGTATGCTTTTCTCAACCAAAGTAGACATTATATAATTGTATTTATTCATTTTCCATGAACCTGAAGCTTCATTAGAAGTTTGTATTTGGTCAAGAATTTTTAAAATGTAAATTCTACCTTATTCAACAATCCTTTCTCTAGAAATATAATTTAAGTAGCTATACTATCTTTGGCTCAGGCTTCTAGATAAACTATCTTAGGTCAGGCTTCAGAAGCAGCCTCTGAAACAAGAATTTATGTGTAAGTGACTTCTTAAAGAAAATGCCCCAGGAGAAACCAGAAATATAATCGAAGAAGTAGGACAGAGAGGAGAAAGAGTTCAAGCAGGAGTGCAAAATCAGGCAATGATCCACCATGATGGTAGTGGCCTGATGACACAGGTGCACTCTGCGGTATAAATTATGTCTGAAACTTCGTCCTGATCTGTGGCAAAGGAGCTGGGCTTTAACATCCTGTGCCTGCATCAGTCAGTTGTTCACTAAGGGTGCTCTATGTATGCAAAGCTACTTGTTCTATGTACGCAAAGCAGCCTCTCTGGCCCCAAGGCAGAAATCAGAAAAGTCACAGCGCAAGTAGAGAAAGCAAAAGCACGATGGAGATGAAAAGGGGCATGCAGAACCTGCCTAAGGGATGCAAGGTTGATCTGAGCAGAGTACTGAGAGTGTCCTCTACATACACCAAGGCAGTAATTAGAGGTAGACATATTTATGTCTGAGTTTACTACCATTACTTGAGAATCCAGAAGAGGGATGATTTGCTTTATTCACAGAGTGAAATACTAAACAGATATTGAAAACTTTTCATTAATTTATTCAACAAGCATTCTTTTGAGGTTGATATATTCCAACTGCCATGAATACATCACACAATACAGAAAAGAGAGTCTGCCCACAAAAGGCTAACACTCTACAGGGGAAATAGACAACAAACTATAAGCAAAGGAAATGGAGAATGTAGAAGAAAATGGATTATACAAAACAAAACAGAACCAGGCATGGTTAGGCAGGAGTTCCAAGGGTAAAAAGTGTACGTGAAGACAGGAAAGAGATATTTTAAATTGAAAAGGTAATTGAAAAGGCTCAACTGAGCAACGATTTGAAGGAGACGAATGAGTAAAGACTGACACATGCATATCTGGTGAACTGTTTTTCTAGTCAAGGGAGACAGTACAAAGGATATATGTAGAGGAAACATACCTGCTGTGTTTGAAGAATAGCAAGAAGTTTGGTGAGCCTGGATTAGGCTGGATAAGACATAGAAATAACGTAAGTGACAAGGTCAGAGAATCAACAGAGTGCCAGATCATCTAGAGCTGAGTAGGTCATGGTAAGAACTTTGGTTGAGGACGATGAAAAAGAATTAGATCATTTGAGCACAAGTCTGACATGATCTGACTTACATTTTTAAAGGAATCACTCTGACTATGTATTAAGAATAGGTGGGAGCAAGGAGATCAGTTGGAAACTATTAAAACTATTTAGGCCCATAGTAACAGTGAATTAAACAAAACAGTATCCCTGGAGATAGGTGAGAAGTACTGGATTATATTATAGACGTAGACCATGGAATTTCCTGGCATATTGGATAAAAGGTATGAGGGGAACAAGAGAAGTGTCAAGGAGGATTCACATTTTCTGCCTGAGAAACTGAAAGGTGAGAGCAGCAATTAATATTACTTCAGTTCCCACTTGAAGAAACATTGACCTTCCCATATTCATTGATCACGTGACACAGGATTTCCTCTGAGGAGATATCGAGGTTTGCTGAAATTGTTGAGGGACAAATAACTCATGAAACAATCTTAAGCACCTAATTGAAGGCATCTATGAACAGGCTGGTACAACTCACTTATTGTCTGCTCTTTGGCCTAGCCCTTTATTCCTTCTGTTTAGAGATTACTTGAGAATTCAAAGAAGGATGAATTCCTTTATTCACAGAGTGGAATACTATACAGATACTTAAAAAGCATTTTCTTTAAGAAGTCACTTACATATAAATTCTTTTTCCAGAGGTTGCTTCTGA
>NW_012102354.1:2611928-2637143 GCF_000951045.1 Mandrillus leucophaeus
TTTTTTTTTTTTTTTTTTTTTTGGTAAATAGGTTTTTCAGGACATATGGTCTCTGTTGCAACTGCTTCAGTCTGTCACTGTAGCATAAAATCAGCAATGAATAATATGTAAATGAATATGCATGGCTGTGTCTCAATAAAATGTCTATTTACGAAAACAGGCCTTGCCCACTTTCGGCTTACAGGCTGTAATTCGCTGACCCCCTACTCGAAAGGAGGACAGCAGTGCCTCAGTTGGAATCTCAGCTAAGCAGTTTTCAAAAGGGGGTTTTGTTTTGTGTGTTTGAGCTGCGTAAAGTGAAGGGTGAACACAAACTACAGCCACAGACAGTTCAGGAGAAAACCTGGAGACGTCAAGTCTGACTTTGGGTGTAAAAATTAGATATATCACAGAGGAAAAGAGCAAAAATATTAGCAACTAAATAATATGGGAAAGAAGTAACTAATGAGAAATCGAGCAATGGATGAGGCAGGAAGAAGTACCTACACTCATTTTGAATAATAACAGGGATGGAATGTGGTCTTCTTAACAGGTCCAAAGAAGCAGACACTGTCTTTATTCCCCACTATGAATATTATTAGGTTACAACAAGAAATAGTTTCCATTTTTCCTCCATCAGAAACAGTTGGCAAAGAAAGGATGCTAGACAGAGTAGCAAGCCTGCAGAGATAGACAAAATGAAATAGACAAAAAATTTACAAGCTTTCAACTTTTTGTCTGCATTAGTCCCACTTAGAGATGTCTGTGATGCAACTCATCATCATATAACATCTAGCTAGAAGTTCTAATCAGGCTTGCTAGGCTATACAAGGTTGATTCCAACTCTAAGTTTATATAGCAGTTCTCTTTGCTAAAAACACCTCTTCTCAGATGGGGCAAGATGGCTGTACTTTCATGTGTCATGTTGTGTGCTCAACTGATCTGATGGACCAACCAGCTAAAGGAGAATTGATTTCATTGCTAGTTTTATATCACTAGCCTTTTGGAGAAGATTTCCGTATTACTTCACCCAAGACACTTCCAGGCATTTAAGCAAAATGCTTTTAGCTAAATGCGAATGATATAGAAAATGGCTTTTTTCATGAAATATTCAAAGGACTGTACCTTCTAGTTTCAAGGAGCATTTATTTTCATTTTACTTCTATATCTTCAGTAGATAGTCTACTTAAAATTTGACTCTTGATTCACAGCACTGAACATGGGCTTCAGTGGGTGAAATAAATTAAAATTTTAAGCCCAGGTAAGAGCTCTTGGGAGAAAAATTGAAGGTCAGATAAGGTTGGGTAGCCTGGACCCCAAAATGAATGATAAAGAAGGGCACTTAAAAATGAACTCTGACACATGACCACTTGGTATTGCTTGAACAAAGCAGTTGAAGTGGGCATGTGTGATATTTGTTAAAGGAGCAAGTACACATATTGCTGTTGTCATTTAGTGACTAGATGGTGTGGCCCAGGTGAGTTATAATTGAATATGTATTATTAAAATACACTAATGGACTTTTACTTGTTAGTTAACACATCTGCACAAATGCTGTTTATCAGCCATTGCCTTTCTTGGAGATCATCTCTTTCCATTTAAATCATTTATAAAAGGCATTCTCTACTCTGATCCCAGTTTAATGGGGGAAAAGATGATAAGAAGACTAACTTGAAATAGAAATGTAATTTAATATTTCAAAGCCCTCAGGTCTCTGATTAGACCATTACTCTCTGCACATAATCTCTTACTAAACTAAATTGATTCTTTTTCAACGTAAAAATAGTACAAAGCCTTTGAATTTTGAACTAGGGAAGTTCTGTGAGCTCTCTGAATTGCAAGCCAGAAAATAACAAATCTTATTTAATTAATAAAAGAATGAGATAGGGATGAAAAACATGATGTTAAGACACAGTAAGAATTGATTGGAGCTGCGTTTTTAGCTGTAAATTTGGTGAGAAGACTTTGCTTGTGAGACAGGCAACATTAATTACTCTGTTACCATAGCAAATTCTGTATTAAAAAAAAAATTAAACTGCAAAGAAGCAGGGAAGCATCTGTGAGTGCATTCCTTTGCACCAATAAAATAATTTTATTGAACTCTCTTCATGTGCCTACTTAGAATTTAAATTCAGGAGATCTTATAGGCCTGTATTCATTAAATATTATGCACCATTTTATATGGCAACGCTCATGAAAGGGGAATATGGAACACAATTAAAAGAAATAAATTCAGCATGGCTTTGGCACTCTATAAAATATCCTTGTCACTGTGTGTCTTTAACTAACTCCTCATAACCAGGAACAACCAATATTCAGTGATTGGAGAATTTAAATGCTGTTTGGTTTTAAAGTCAAAATTCACTATATTTCAAAACCACACTGACAGCCTAGTTTCTATTCAACCACATGATCAAATTGATAAGATATGTATTTTACAGGTTTTTGTCTTTTTTTGGTCCTAGTCATGTTGGAAAACTAATACTGGTTACTGAGTCTCAATTTTACTCCTATCATGTTAGTATTCTTGTCCTAATGACATTTCCATGACCCTATGTCCTCCTCAACTGAAGCCAAGCTTTTTCCTGTTCCACCTGTCTATTCACCTACGTCTGAACCACAGTCCCTTTATCAGGCCATCTGCAGTCAGATACCTTTATCACAAACTGCCTGTTACTAACTTTTCTAGATTCTGTGTTTGATCTGGTCTTTATGTTCTCACCAGATCCCTTACTTCTCCTCTTGATGCCCAATTTAAAAAACATTTTGGACACTGTCAAATGTTGACAAAATATAACTTGATCTATTTTCAGCTACCACATAATTTTTAAATGACATTCTTTCTCAATGTGCATATAAACATACTATACCAATTCCTTCCTAACATACTTGATCATTCCTTCTTCACTGCCATTGCTGTCTCTTGTTCCTTCTTTCACAGAACGAATATAAATTGCCCTCAAGACTGTCTCTTCAATCCTCTTCTATTTTTTTTTTTCTTCTACATACTTCCCCTTAGACATCTCGGCTACTCCTATGGTTACAGCTATCATCACTAGCAACCGACACCCACATCAACATCTATTTACCATCATTTTCCTAGGCACCCAGACTCAACATTTAGCATCAGTTTACATTTGCCAACTACTTCAAATTATCAGTAAGACCCATTTATTTTCTCTCACATTGTTTATTTACTCCTTTAGTGAAGACTCTAATGTAGGTTTTTATTGACTCATAACTATATATTCACCTTAAACTGTTACTTTCTCACCTCTAGTCTTCTTATATACCACCACAGAGTAAATCTTGCTAAAATTATCTGACTAAAGCTTTAATAGCTGCCCATTAATTTGTTACAATATTTACCAAAAAACGGGACATGTAACACTGGTTACAATGGGAAAAACGTAATCGGTTTTAGTAGTTATGTATCTCTAACAATGTTCATAAGAAGTTTATCACCTTAAACAATGATTTTATGGCTAATATTGCTCAAGATGACTACAACTTTTTTTTAATGAGCCAATTTAAAGAAAGACTAAGTGCAATACAGTAGAAAAGCATGGCCAAAAAATTGAGGTAATACTGACCCACTGAATAAAACCCGCCTGACTCAGTCTCCTCTACTATTTTCCCTTTTCAATCTTGTTTCCCACGATTTGACCACAGACATGTTCTCTTCTCAAAAATCAATTTAGTGTTCTTTGAACATGGCATGTGCCCTTTCATCATGCCAGTGAGGTTGCCACAGTGCAGGAGGACAGTAAACATAAGAAGTTCAAGGATAAATGTCCTCAGAAACAGGAGCCAAACTAAAAGATAAAAGGGATGGAATAGGGTATCAAGCAGGTGAGGCCAGCCAATAACACACGCACGAATCAGTGAGCCAGGTTGTAAGCAAGAAGTTTCTAAATTGAATTATAGAGTGTAGTACCAGTTATAGTGAACACTCAAAATAATTATTTAATATGAACATCTATTAATGCTTGGAATTCAGCAAAATTGAGGCCTAGCTTTTTCAAGACTCCAAATTCCCTTAGATTTTTCTATATCTGTGACTTGGCCCTGTTATTTTCTCAGCCTGTAGTTCCCCATCTCTTAACATTTAACTTCTAAATGCTACCAGGCTTTGATACCCAGCTCAACTTCCACTTTTTCTAGGGGATCTTGTTTGATAATCCAAACTACAGTTAATACTGTCTTTATTTGAAATGTTATAGCATTTATTATGATTTCTAATCCTATGTCCTACTCATATCAACATGTTCTTCTTTATATCAAAGTGATTTGCATATATACTTTTTTATCTCTGTTTCTTTAAAAGCCCTCTACAAAGATTAACAGTTGACTTGTATAAATAAATTCAGTAGTACCTCACCCATATTTTTTTAATGGCAAATTCTTGAAATATAGGCTTATTTTTGTTCTAGATCTGTAAGAAAATAGTTTTGCTTATGCAGTGCTTCATATTTGTTCAATTTGTTTAATATTTGAACAGAAGCCAACAATATGCCCTGCAATGTTTTGGAGGTTAGTTATGATGGTAAATGAGAAAAATAACTGATTTGGGGGGCAGATGCTTGTGTCAGTGCTATTCAATGACTCCTACTTACAGGAAAGAAGGAGCAATGATAGACGGTTGCCTTTCTTCTACAAAGAAAGGCATCTATCCATATGGATGGATGCATAGATGGATGGATGGATGGATGGATGGATGGATGGATGGATGGATGGATGGATAGGTGATTTTTGAGACCATTGTTGTGTACCAAAGGAAATTTACCACGTAGCTGTTTCAAACCAAGTAGTTTAATGAAGTATTCTTATGTAAAACATAACATCTATGTTACTTTGTATCTCTAGAGCCACAGGAGATAGGAAGGTAGAATTATATATCTATATATATTTTTAAAAGGAATGTGGGTACATAAAAAGAGTTTAGGAGGAACATACCTGCATTAATATGATGCTTCATCATCGTATCATGAATGACTTCGATCCAGGTATCTACTATTCTTCCTGCAGAAATCTAAGAAGACTCTGAGTTTTAATATGTTAGCCTTCCATTTGACCTGTCTGTCATGAGTCATCACTCTAATCCAGATTAGACTCAAAAGGAAAAATATAATTTTTCAAGTTTCCCTCAAGAATTCTCTTTCAATAAAGAGAATGAAGATTCCCTTTGAAATAAAACTGCTTTTACAAATGTCAACATTGGCGATGCATGGGATCTTTTCCAAAAAAAAATCTAATAAAGTTGCTGCTGCTATGCCTACTGCACTGGAAATTTCTCAGGCTTCAATATTGACCTAATCTTTGCTTCAATCTATCAATAAAAAATAAACACCTATTAATCTTTGTACTATAGCTAACTAATTATTCTAGGTATGATGAGAAAATTTAAAGTATAAAGATATATTTCTTTCCTATCCTCAATGAATAACTTTACAATGTAATAGTAGAAATAAGATAAAAAATACGAAAGTGAAATTAAAACAAAATTACAATTAAAATTTTAGTGAAATATAACATCTAAATACATGCTAAAATGGGAAACGAATAATATAGACAATAAGTATCATGTGTCAGACATTCAGAATAAAAACATCAATGTGACTTGCATATAAAAGCCAATTTTATACATCCTAATAAATAATTGATTGTTATCCACTTGTAAAATATAGGTTAATAACTTCATTTTTTATTTTAGACTTAGGAGGTACATGTGTAGGTTTGATTCATGAGCACATTGCATAATGGTGGCGTTTGGGTTCCTAGTGAACCCATAACTCAAATATGAATATAGGACCCAGTAGGTAGTTTTTCAACACTTCCCTCCACCCTCTTTCCCCCTTTTGCATTACCCAGTGTCTATCATTTTCATCTTTATATCCATGTGTACTCATTGTTTAGCTCCCACTTAAAAGCAAGAATATTCAGCATTTGATTTTCTGTTTCTTTGTTACTTCACTTAGGATTATGGCTTCCAGCTGCATCCATGTTGTGCAAAGGACATGATTTCATTTTTTATGGCCATGTAGTATTCCATGGTGAACATATACCACATTTTCTTTATCCAATCCACTGTTGATGAACATCTCCATACTGTTTTCTGTAGGAATTGAACAAATTTACATTCCCACCAACAGAGAACAAGCATTTCCTTTTCTCTGCATCCTTGCCAACATCTGTTACTTTTTGACTTTTTAATCATAGCCATTCTGACTGGCGTGAGATGGTATCTCAAGTGATTTTAATTTGCATTTCTCTGGTTATTAGTGATGTTGAGCTTTTTTTCTTATGTTTATTGACTGCACGTATCTCTCCTTTTGACAAGTGTCTGTTCATGTCTTTTCCACACTATTTAAAGGGGTTACTTGTTTTTGGCTTATTAAGTTTCTTAAAGATTCTGGATACTATACCTTTGTTGGATGCACAGTTTGTGAATATTTTCTCCCCTCTACAGATTGCCTCTGTACTCTGTTATTTTTCTTGCTGTGCAGAATCTCTTTAGTTTAATTTGTTCCCACTTAACCACTTTTGTTTTTGCTGCAATTGCTTTTAAGGACTTAACCATACATTTTTTCCTAAGGCCAATGCCCAGAATAGCACTTCTTAGGTTTTCTTCTAGGATTCTTACAGTTTGAGGTCTTACATGTAAATCTTTAATTCATCTTGAGTTAATTTTTGTATGTGGTGAAAGGTAGGGATCTAGTTTTATTCCTCTGCATTTGGCTAGCCAGCTATCCGAGCACCATTTATTGAATATGGAGTCCTTTCCCCATTGCTTATTTTTGTTGGCTTTATCAGCAATCAGATGGCTGTAGGTATGTGGCCTCTCACTTTTCTATTCTGTTCTATTGGGTATGTGTCTGTTTTTGTTCTATTACCATGCTCTTTTTGTTATTGTAGCTTTATACTATATTTTGAAATTGAGTAATGTGATGCCTCTGGCTTTATTCTTTTTGCTTAGGATTGCTTTGGTTATTTTGACTCATTTTTCATTCCATATGAATTTAGGATAGTTTTTTTATAATTCTGTGAAAATTGATATTGGTAATTTGTCAGGAATAGCACTGAATCTGTAGGTTGCTTTGGACAGTAGGGACATTTTAATGATATTGTTTCTTCTAGTTCATGAGCATGGAAAGTTTTTCCACTTTTTTGTTTCATTTATGAGTTCTTTCAGCAGTGTTTTATAGTTCTGCTTGTAGCAATCTTTCACCTTCTTGGTTAAATGTATTCCTAGGTATTATATTATTTTTTGTGGCTATTATAAATGGAATTGTATTCTTGATTTGGCTCTCAGCGTGACTGTGATTGGCATATAGAAATTCCATTGATTTTTGTACATTGATTTTGTATCCTGAAACTTCACTGTATTTATCAGTTTTAGGAGCCTGTTGGAGAGTCTTTAGGGTTTTTTAGATATAGAATCATATCATAACAAAGACAGATAATTTAACTTATTTTCCTACTAGGATGCCTTTTATTTCTTTCTCTTGCCTGGTTGTTCTGGCTAGGACTTCCAGAACTCTGTTCAGTAGGAGTGGTGAGAATGGGCTCCTTAAATTGTTCCTAGTCACAAGGGAAAATGCTTGCAGCTGTTTTCTGTACGGTATGATGTTGGCTGTGGATTTGCCATAGATGGCTCTTAATATATTGAGGAATAGTCTCTTGATGCCTACTTTTTTGAGTGGTTTTATCATAAAGGGATAATGGATTTTATCAAAAGCTTTTTCTGTGTCTATTTATTTTTCTCTGCTTACAGAGTAAAATGCAAATTCCTTAGTTTGGAAATCTAATTAGATTCCACTTTTCTAAATTTACTTCTCATTATACTGCTGTCTACTCTTTATATATGTCCCATGTTTTCCCAGTCTTTGTTTATGCTGTTCCCTCTGTCTGAAAATCTTCCCTACTCTTTACTTTCACATCATCATTTCAGAACTTCCAAATCTTTATCTTACTATTAAAGTTCGTTTAAAATACTTTTCTTATAAATCCTTCATTGATCCAATGCAGCTTAAGGTGCCCCCTTTCTTCTGAAATCAGGCCCTATACTCTGAACAAGACATGTTTCTAAGGAGAAGCAACAATTCTAGGGAGCCAAAGAAGACAGAGGCTGTTTTCCTTCATGTGAGAATCTGTAACAGAGTTCTGAGACATACAGGCATTGTACTATGCAGACAGTATGGTGCCATTTTGTGTGTCTTAAGCATTTCCTCTGTGAGGTTTATGTAACATAACATAATATCATTTTTATCCTTCATTTCTGTAATACCATTCTTATAGTTGCCTTATGAAACTTTAGCGTTCCAAGTTGATAGCCTATGGAAATGTGTAAATACCATCCTCTTTTTACAAGTTATATTCAAAGAATGGGCATAAAACATTTGAATATTTTAAACTATAATAATGTGAACATACATGATGCATACATATGTTTTTAAGCTTCAAACACCATTATGATAAATAACATAAATCACTGTACGTTCACAACATATTTAAATAAATCATGATTATCTAAAGTAATTAAGGAAAGGACAATTGTAATTACATCTTTTGAATGAAATGGATTGGTAGGTGATCCATCATTTTCTAAAATTTGGAGTTAGGGATCTTAAAAATCAAGGGCTTAATTTTTCTGATTGTTGCAAAGAAGTGCTAGGTATACCCAAACCCATAATCCAGAACTATCTCTGACAAAACATCAAAAAAAAATCTTAATCAGAAATTGTCAAATTTTTAGTTCTGCTTAGAACTTAGCGCACACGGAATTTTCCTCTAACATAAAGATATTTTTAAAAATTGGTTTTCTTGGCTGGGCGCGGTGGCTTAACGCCTGTAATCCCAGCACTTTGGGAGGCCGAGGCGGGCAGATCACGAGGTCAGGAGATGAAGACCATCCTGGCTAACACGGTGAAACACCGTCTCTCCCCGGGGAGGCTGAGGCAGGAGAAGGGCGTGAACCCGGCAGGCGGAGCTTGCAGTGAGCCGCGATCGCGCCACTGCACTCGCCTGGGCGACAGAGTGAGACTCCGTTTCAAAAAAAAAAAAAAAAAAAATTGTTTTCTTGATTTTCTATTTGTGCTTTTATGCCCAAAAGTATATCCTCACAAAACCTCTTACTAAAAGAACAAGTTTTATGATGTTGAAATTCGGAACATTGTAGCAATTTTTTCATAGTAACTCCGTTTATTTTCGTGTAGTTATCCATGCTCTGGCCCACCTATAATTCCCCTCCCCTGATTTCTGTCTGTTGCAGTCATAGTCATTCTTTACAATCCACATAGCTAAGATAGTGTTGCCCAACTCTATGAGACGTATTACTGCATAGAGTACAGTCAAAATTATTTTAATCCTTGAATTTCCTCTTACTAGCAGTGCTACTTTGGACAAACCGCTTAATTTCAGTTTATTTCTAAAATGAGGAATAAGGCAAGTTGCGAGGGATAAAATAATGCTAAGAACATATTGGAAGGCTGGGTATATAGGTATGAGCCGAGCAAAAATTAGTCTTTCTTCCCATTTTGGCAGCCAAAGAGAATGCTTAGCCACCCTTGTATCCTCCGTTCTTCATACCTTCCAAGACTCTCCTATGAAGGACTATTCTTGGGGTTTTGCAATGGAGAGTCAGGTACCAAGGAGGAGCAAAAGAGGACTATGGGAAGCACACTGGTACAAGGGCTGGAAGAATTGGGGCAGGCTTGAGAACTTAGGTATAGAAGCAGTTACTTTGTGTAAGGTCATTGAATAGGAGGGAACACAGAGAGAGTTTAAGAAATTTGATTGTGGAGTAAGTGTTCTCTTCAAAATGTTTGAAAAACACAACAGACTAATTATTGCAAAATTACTTTTGACATAGAAGCCCACTTAAAAGAGCTCCCAATGGCCAAAGCTGTAACAATTTGAATAAGAAAATAGTGATAATACTAGATTATAACCCAAAGAATAAAATAAATATTCATGAGCCCATTGTGTAATAAATACGTAATTGAATAAATAAATAAATGGTGGATCTCGCCTCTAGCAATTATTGCTGTCTTACAGAAGAATCTTAATTAATAAATGCAGAAGAAATAAGGAAAACATATGAATATTAAAATTAGTGGGCAAAGTTTGAAAAGAAATAGAATATTTGCAGATAGTTACTAAATTAAAAAGAAAAAAATGGTAAGTTTACTGCTGAAAACCCCAGAAGCAAGAGATCTATCTTAAGCAAGAGATCATTATTATCACCAGTAGTAACAAAATGACATCACGTACCTCTTAATATAATGCACTAAGAAGAGTATATTACTTATGTGGTATTCTTGCTACAAATGGCAAATCTTCAATCTAATAATGACAAAATAGCAGGAAACTCCATGTGATGGGCATTCTACAAAATAATTGTCTAATATTCTCCAAAAGTGTCAAGGTAATGAAAAGCAAGGAAAGACTATGCAAATATTACAGTTTGAAAGAGACTAATAAGACATCATAATGAAATGCTCTTTGCCATCTTAGATTGGTTCCTGAAACAGAAAAAAGATGTTAGTGGAAAAACTGATGAAAATCAAATAATAAAGTCTGAGATTTAGTTAATAGCATTGTGCCAATATTGACTTAATTTTGATAATTGCACTATGCTATTCCTCTAATGTAACATATTAACATTAGAGGAAGCTGCGTGAAGGATATATAGAAACTGTATTATTTTTGCACCTGTTCTGTAAGTCAAAAATTATGTCAAGCTAAAAACATTTAACAACAATTTTGGCTGAATCAACTACATGTTTGGTTTACAACACTGTTCCAGGATGAAATATTTTGGTGCCATTAATTGCCCTCTTTACTTCTAAGAGGCACAAGCATGTTTACCATTAAACAAACAATGCTTAAACTTTAGGTCAATCCCCTAATTTGCCTGGGGCTCTCTCAAGACCCTATATTTAATGTTGAATTTGCAATTTTGTATTATTGTCTTAACAAAAAAGACCTCTTCTCGTATTGTATACGCTTCAAATCTCACTAGAGATTTGTCTTTGCCAGTTAGCAAAGGAAATTCTAAGATTGGTCCCAGAATGGTAGGGAGGGAAGGAAGCTTAAACCTTGGCTAAAATAACCAACCTAGATGTAGGACCAAGTATTATGGAATGGCCAACTACCTAATTTACAAGGTTTAAATAAGCATGGCAAACTGTACTTACTCAGACCAGAGGTCATATTCAAGAGATCCCATCACACAGGGGAAAAAAATATTAGCTACATGGTATTAAAAGTGAGACAGGTTGCAATATTTGTTTGGATATTTTTCTACTATTTAGAAGAAGCAGCCCTTTCAAAATGAGGAAAATGAGGGATAGAGAAGGAGTTGACAACAGTTGGGTGAGATTCCAATTAGGGGTCAACTGTAGAGCTCTAGATCTAATGAAGATAAGAAGTCCTAAGTGGTGAAGAGAAGCATATCCCAGTGAAAGAAATAGGAAAGCTGTGTTTTGGTGAGTGAGTTTTCCACATCCTTTCAAGTAGTGAGAATGGGATTAGAATAATGGAGCAAATTTCAGACTATTCTCTGGAAATGCAGCTTCTAATATTCTTTATGTCCTGACAAGTACAGGTGTGGGAAAAATGAAACTGGGTCTTCAGGTAAACGTAACATAATTAAGAAAGCCTAAACTCTAAATAAGTAGGATACTTTTTCCCAGAGTAAAGGCTCAATAATTTTGGTTTGATTATTATCAAAACATTCACTTACTCTTTCTTGCTAACTCAAGAGTATTTTTACGTATAATAATAAAAGTGATTGTAAGAGTAATAATACAAACACATGTACCATTTATGGAGATGTGCTATAAGCTAGACATTCTTTAGGGGCTTGTTAATCTTACTTACTTAAAATGATGTTGTTTTTTTCTTTCCAAGACTTGATAACATTTGGAGATCTGGAAGTAGAAAGCAGAGCAGAGAAGTCCGGGAAGACATAGGAAGATATAAAAAAAAAAAAAAAAAAAAAAAAAAAAAAAATTTTGAGAGTCCGAGGAGAAACAGTAAAGTCAAAACTGGGAGAAAAGGAGAGGTAATTTACAGCATATTATTAACTTGTGATTACTTTGCTGTATATTTTGTGATGTATTTTATCACTCTGGATAGAATATAGACTTCTTAAGGACAAGACTAAAACCCAAACACTTAAACAGGCATCAAACTATTTTCAAACTATGTAACCCCAAAATATTGCTGGTTGACATATAAACCTGCCAAATGTTGACTCTGAGGTTGAAGAATCTGAGATGAAATACTGAAATTGATTAAAGAGGCCAAATTCCACATTTTAAACTCTACTTATTCTTAATAGTTATTTTTTGCATATCTAATATGTGTGCCAGAAAATTGAGTTCCTCTGATTTCCCTAATTTAAAATAAAAGATTAGAATAATAAAAATTATCTTGGGTGGTTTTAGACAAATGTGTGGCTAGAATCAATCAGCATATGAAGAATTCACTTTTTTTCCCCTCTACCCTTCCTTCAGACTGAGATATTTGCATATCAGATTTTAGCTCAAAGAAACTTTTTCCATAGTCAAGTTATAGATTCTGACAGGAATCAGTTACCACAGAACTGATAGATACTTATCTCTAACACTGCTAGTGGGTACCATTGAAAATGCCAAATCAGTTAAAATGGCAACAACAAAACAATTGTACTGTATACAATCTCTTTACCAAGCTTCAGCAGAAGTAAAATGTGTAGGGCTGTTTTCCTTACTAAGCAGAGCCCATAATTAAGGAAGCTCACAGATAGGTGTAGGGAGATACAACATTCTATATGCTCACCACTGAAGCAAGATCTGCCTGAGGTTCCACTGAATAATTCAGTGTTTGGAACTCCTGGGTGGTGAATATCTTCCAATAGAAACACTCAGCAGAAAGAACTGGGAACTCACATGCTGTAGATTTTCTTTAACGGTTTAGCCAAGTATCACACACAGCAGACATAATGGTGTTTAAACAGTCTGCCCAGCCTACTGGGTCTTTGCCTTTAAGTAGCAAATACTCCTTTAGTCTTGTTACTTTTTCCTCTCCATATAAGAATATTTAAGGACACAAATCAAGTACCCTTTTCTGCTACTTGTCCCCATGTAGGTTTAAAATAGCACCAATACATAATGCTAAAATTTTACAATTGACCATTTGAAACATAATTGTTCTATGCATTGATGTAAAGATAAATAAAATGATTTTGCAATGCAATGCAATGTTATTTACTGTCACTTGATTTAACTTAATACACTGGTTAAATTTGTTGCAACCAAGTGGAATTACCTCATATAATACTATATCAAGTTTGGTTAATAATCCGCTTACCATAAAGAAAACCAATTCTGTGAAATTGTACAACAAAAAATCTGCACAATCTCTTAGATATGTACAGAAATCAATGAGATTTGGAAAATAAACAAAGAAAAATATTATTATATTTCTCATTTTTGTAGTTAAATACTTCAAACAATTAAAATCATTACAGTACTTGTTTTCTTTGAAAAAAAGGTTTTTTAAAAAATTTAAATTTTTTGTATAGACACGGTCTCATTGTATTGCCCATGCTGGTTTTGAACTTCTAGCCTCAAGAAATTCTCCTGCCTCAGCCTCCCAAAGTGCTAAGATTACAGACATGAGCCACCACCCTCATATTAAAAAGATTTTTTTTTTTTGAGACGAAGTTTCACACTGTTGCCCAGGCTGGAGTGCAATGGCACAATCTCGGCTAACTGCAACCTCCCCCTCCCACATTCAAGCGATTCTCCTGCCTCAGCCTCCTGAGTAGCTGGGATTACAGGCGCCTGCCACCATGCCTGGCTAATTTTTTGTATTTTTTGGTAGAGACAGGGTTTCGCTGTGTTGGCCAGGCTGGTCTCGATCTCCTGACCTCATGATCCACCCGCCCTGGCCTCCCAAAGTGCTAGGATTACAGGTGTGAGTAACCGTGCCTAGCCTAAAAAGTTTTTAACTTGGATAGCTAACACTACGTTGACAAAACCTCTTCAGTTATAAGCATCCTACCTGATTATCATTTGAATATTCAACAGATTCTTCTAAAGTGGTTGCGACATCCTTTCATATTCAACAGCATAGTACCATGCTGGCAGTAGAGATAAAAGAATCAGCTAATCTGGATTAGCCCAGTTGTATTTCTGATCTGAGTACTGCACTTTACGATAAAATAATATTTACTGTAATTTTTAACAGTACAGGATCAGTCTTAAGGAAAGGCAGGGTGATTACCTTTATTGTTAGGAATGCTTTGCTGACTAAAAATATCAATCTCTCTCCTCTCATAGTTTTTGCAAGCCTGTGCTGTTATATTTTTGTAACCAGGTAAATAGTAGAGATAACAGTTCTCCTGTATCCAAATGAAAGTATTAGTATTTACAGTAGAGAATTTCAATGGAAAAGCCAACTGAAATCCTTTCTTTTTCAAGACAGGGTATACATAATATGTATAAACATTAATAGGGATTTGTTTACTATATGTGCATCTAAGTGTGGGGAATAAAAGAAGAAGCACGCTGACATTCGGTGCTAAAGAAATATTGCTTGATTGATATGGTACCCTATAGGTGTCTCATTATGTTGTAGATGACTTATGCTTTAAGCAGGAATTTCAACTTGTTTATTAGTACTGGGCAGATTGAAATATCTTTACCATTTTAGGTGAGACTCAAGGCACTGCCACACATGAGCAGTCTGAGAGAAATAGACTCACAAATCGTACATCATTATAGAGAAATGAAGAGTATAGACTTTAGAGACAGGAAAACACAATGCCAACAATTTGGGTTTGATTCGTGGCTCTGTTTCAGCCTAGCTGTCCTCAAGTAAGCCATTCAACTTCTCAGAAGCTCATTTTCCTCTTTTGTAAATGGGAATAGCAGGTTATCTTGGAGAATCTTCCTGAGGATGAAATGAGACAAGGTTTTGAAAGTACCTGAGCATATATTAGGAATTCAGAAAGCTATATTCACAGACATGATTAAGTATCTTCAATCATAGAGGTTTTGTTTACCCTCTTTCATACTACACATAGCTATTTCATTTTTCTCCCTTTAACTTGATTTTACTTCATAAATCTCTCCTCCACCACCCCAACAGATGTGCTGTTTAATCAAACTAAACCTGTCTGATTCCACCTTATGTTATAAATCATACCTAACCTGTCTAAAACCCTTTAACACCTAATGGTTTCCCATAAGCTTTTCAAATGAGTAAATCCAAGACACTAATTGAAAACGAACTTGTACAGCAGAGTAGATCTCTGCTGCTTCACAGAAGGGGAGGTTGCAGGTCTCCTTGAAGTGCAAGCTCTTCATTTACAATGAGTTAAAAAAAAAAAAAACTACTAAGAATAGAGTGGAAGTGGGCAGAGCCATGTTTCTAAAAACTTGGGCTATAGAGAATGCACTGCTGTCTTGGTGCAAAGTTCAGATGCCAGCAAAATGAGCCAGGTCGTTGTATTAATTAGGACTGCTCCTGCATGCACTAATATATCATGAAAATTAGCAAGGATTGCAAGAGAGCTCATCTTCTCTTCTACACATTCTCAGGGCAAAAGTTCCTTCTAAATAATGGCAAGGTAGTCACACAAACTGACACAGAAGAGGTTCTCTTTGTTGGGATAAATTGGCTTATATCCTCCTTCCCTTTCCTGCAATCTAAAGGAATATTATGAAATAAGTGGATAACAACAATAATGACTTGTTTAATGAAGAGCTCATAATAGTGAGAAACGACATTACATATTCTTTAGTCAGGCAACCTGGCATGTGTTGGCATATGCATGCAGCCAAAAAGACAACAGTATGAATAATAATATAATTTTTTTAACATTATCTCAGTCACTAGAACCATTTGTTACAAAACCTAAAGAATACATTGCTTGTTTTCAAAAGGGAAAAGTAAGGCAATAATTCCAATGAAAGAAAATGCACTGGATTGTTTTTCTTTAATGCTATTCAAGGAAATTCCCCCTTATTCTTAATGCTACCTACAGATGTAAGTACTAAACATACCATCTTAAATGTTGATAGAGAATTACAAGTAACGTGACTTTAAACACTAATGAGATTTTAAAATAAAATCATCACACTCTTTTTGCTCTTTTTGGCCTGGGTACGAGCCTTTTCAGTAAATTAACTAATTTTGGCAATTTTCTAATCACATTGTATCTTTGTCAGGAGAATGATGTATCAGAATTACAATGCCTGAGGCTGTATATCTTGTTAATATTGTCATCCAGACCAAGACAGTATTATCATTTGACTTTTTCAATATATGATATTTTCATTAGCAGCAGGATATTCATTCCTTCCCCTCTACTCAGCAGGGCTATAAATAGAGAGGCCATCCAACGAAATCACACAATATTGAAAAGGTCGAAGAAGTACAGTATATTACTATAATTTACAGAATACTGTTCTTGATGCATTATAATTATTGACAGTTTATGTGCAAAGAAAATAATAAAAACATAAAGCAGCGTGGAATGGTCATGTTATTATTGCTGTGATTATAGAGATAGTATTTAATGAAGCTTTCCTTTACACTTAAAAAACAAACATACAGGAAGGTCTATTTATACAGTCAGTAATAAAATTAAAGTGGTACTTTCTTCTATTAGATTGATACAGAATTTGAAAATGAAGAAAAGGAAAGGAAAATATGAAGAAAAGAAGCACACTAGTTAAGACAAAGGCATAGTTTATCTTCCTAGTCCCAGAAAAAACTAAAACTTACAATCTATTTAGCAGGGCTGGAAGAGACCATCTCTAAGAGCACCTGCTTCTGATTAGACATAGGCCATTTAATTTTACATGGTCATATCTATGATTTGGGGTAAGCAAATAAATGAGATTGACAATGTAGATACAAGTCTAATGCAAGGTTTTTGGTCTTAGTAATTCTTGCTTATGCTGTCAGATTACTCGTACTGCTGGGTAAAGATTAAGCCAAAAAGACAGTGGCTTGTCTGCATTTAAGCAAATGATATTTGTGGGAAGTGCCTGTACAACTTCATAAAAGAGATGTTAAAATCCAAATCTTATTGTTTGGGGAAAAAAAGAGCTTAGATTAAGGACAGCCATATTTAAAACTTTTCAATGCCCCTTTTTTCTCTCAGAATCTTTATCTGAATATTAGAAATTCTACTGTATCTATTCAAGATATTTCTTGCCAGATACTAAGGTGCTATAGATAAAAGAATGCACAATCCCCAAATTTATCATTTGTCTTCCTTTTTTGTCTCTCTTCTTTTATAGTATTCAAACACCTCCAACTGCCATTCATGCCCCTTTTTGATCATACTCTTGCCAGTCTCTCCAGCCCTGTCTCCTATCAGGCCCTACCTCAGGGTCACAACAGCAGCATCAATCAGTTCACAATGCCGTGAAACTATTTTTATGGGGATGGTGTAGAAAATCTTCACAAGAAGTCTGATCTTCCCAGCTCCTGCCACAATACCATTTTTTATTCTTATCAAGAGAATGTAAACATTAAATTATGGTCCTTCTTCCAATTAACATAACTGGGCCTTCCTTATTTAACACAGGAAAAGGTACAAAAATTATTTTTTAAAATTGCTACATTTGTCTTGAGGTAGAATAATAATCCTTGTAAATCCTCTCCCTAAATCTGTTGTCGTGTGCTGATCTCTTCAATATATTTACCTAATTAAAAAGGAGACAGTAAAAGAAAGTAAAAAAATTAAAGGTGAAAGAAAGGGAAATAAATGAAGAAAGAGATGGAAGGAGGAGAAAGAAAGTAAGTATCTCAGATGGACTAATCTAACAGGGGTTTTCTGTCGGATTAAGTCATTGGCTTGATTCTGATTCATTATGACTATGTAAACAGTGCCATTTAAACACTTTAATCAGAGGCCAGCGGATCCCTTCCATTTTCTGGACTAGAGAACCATCACCGGGAATTTTCCTAGAAAAATGGTCTGTTATTTTATACCAAAAAACAAAAAAATCTGTTTTCTGCTACCAAATATGAGTGAAGAATACCAGTTTTGCTAATTACGACTGTGTGGAAAGTCAAAATGACCTACCTTCTAGGCAGAGCACATAAAGCAAACTAGGAATATCTAAATATTATTTTTGTTTTGTACTTTCCACGTCATTATGATGAAAAGATCAAAACATGGCAACGGTATGAGAGGGGATGCAGTCAACGTTAGTCAGATACCCAGACGGTCCCATCTAAAATGCCATCCCTGGTCTTCTCACATCTTATGTATACTTTCTTTCATTTTCTAGATATATACCTGGAATTACATAACCATTTGATTATTACCCAAAATAATTTTGTATGATGGAAGAGAGCTTGTTTAGACATCTATTAGAGACGTGATATCATACATTCTTCTAATATTACTAAGTCTTTAAAGATAAATTTTAAAAATAGCAATAAAGGAAATAGCAGTATCTTCATTACTCAGTTATTAATGAGGATGAACCACTTTTCCAAACTTGCCTGTCTTCCTCTAATAGAATGTAAGTATCTATACTATATTGGTAACTTCTGATCCCTGGTGCTTTAATCAGTGTCTTTCACATGATAGGTACTTAAATATTTGTTAAGTAAAGGAATGAATCCTACAACTAGTTGTAATATTTCTGCCTCCATGCTACTGCAATATTATTTCCTTGCTCTGGAAAGCCTTTCCGTTTCCTTCATTCATAGCTGGGATTCTAATTTGTCAATCAAAATTCAACTCAGAAGATACTCCTTCTATGACCCAATCCACTGTTCATTATCTTCTTCTCTATGCCTCCTTTGTGTGTAAATATGATGTATAATGGTGCTCATAAAGTTGAATTCTACTGTGTGTTTTCTTGTTTTTAAAACTTAAAATTAAAACCCTTAAGCTAACCCTCTCAGTCATTATATTTTTGTCTAGGATAACTATTCCTCTCAGGTGGCCTAAAACAACATCTATGTATGCCTATTGTCCCCACTGAATTATTTATAACACCCTGTGACAGTTAATACTGAGTATCAACTTGATTGGATTGAAGGATACAAAGTATTTATCCTGGGTGTGTCTGTGAGGGTGTTGCCAAAGGAGATTAACATTTGAGTCAGTGGGCTGGGAAATGCAGACCCACCCTTAATCTGGGTGAGTACGATCTATTTAGCTGCCAGTGCAGTTAGAATTAAGCAGGCAGAAAAATGTGAAGAGACTGGTCTCGCTTCCCAGCCTACATCTTCCTTCCCTGCTGGATGCTTCCTGCCCTCAAATATCGGACTCCAAGTTCTTCAGTTATGGAACTCAGACTGGCTCTTCTTCCTTCTCAACCTGCAGACAACCTATTGTCGTACCTTGTGATCATATGAGTAAATACTTATTAAACTCCCCTTTAACCAGGTATCTATTCGATTCATTCTGTCTCTCTAGAGAACTCTAATACACACCTCTTTTCATTCCAAAACATTCCCTGTTTGGAGGATTAATTATATCATCCCTAAACTCTTGTAGCTACTACCAATTGATGAAATGCTAAGCAGTCCTACAAAAACCCTCCCATCCTGTTTGATCACAACTTGATTTTTCTGATCTCCATCTCATCTCCCTGGTCTCATAGGGTCTCAACTCAACCCTGGTTCTTGTCTTCCTGGGCATTGGAGCATACACTTCTTGTAGTTTCTGGCTTATCTCACCCATCTTTCATGATGGGAATTCCTTGCTTTAATCTGGATTCTACAGAGCTTTTCCCTGTTCTGGCTCCTTGGCAGAGTTTAGGTAGCTGGGCTAATCTTGACCTCATTTTGGAGAGGGGAGGAGGGCCCAGATAATGCATCCTTATCTCTTACCAGATATTGCATTGTTATTTCTTTCTCTCCAAAATACTAGGCGTATTTCCTAGCACACAGTAGATATCCTAAACATCTATTGGATCAAATCTAGTACCTCAGAATGTGATCTTATTTGGAGATAAGATCTTTACAGGGGTAATCAAGTTAAAATGAGGTCATTAGGGTGGACCCTAATTAAACACAACTAATATTCTTATTTTTTGTTTTTTTTTTTTTTATTATACTTTAAGTTCTAGGGTACATGTGCACAACAGGCAGGTTTGTTACATATGTATACATGTGCCATGTTGGTGTGCTGCCCCCATTAACTCATCATTTACATTAGGTATATCTCCTAATGCTATCCCTCTCCCCTCTCCCCACCCCATGACAGGCCCTGATGTGTGATGTTCTCCATCCTGTGTCCAAGTGTTCTCACTCTTCAGTTCCCACCTGTGAGTGAGAACATGTGGTGTTTGGTTTTATGTCCTTGCGATAGTTTGCTCAGAATGATGGTTTCCAGCTTCATCCATGACATGAACTCATCCTTTTTTACAGCTGCATAGTATTCCATGGTGTATATGTGCCACATTTTCTTAATCCAGTCTATCACTGATAGACATTTCAGTTGGTTCCAAGTCTTTGTTACTGAAACACAACTAATATTCTTATAAAAAGAGAATTTGGACACAGATACACATAGAGAGAAGAGCGATCTATTAGTGAAGAAGAAAGGCCTGAAACAGATTCTTCCTTCACAGTTTGCAGAAAGAACCAACCCTGCCAGCGCTGTGAATTTAGACTTGTAGACTCCAAAAGTGTGAAACAATAAATTTCTGTTGTTTGAGCAACCCTTTCTGTGGTCCTTTGTTAAGGCAGCCCTAGCAGATTAATGTGAACTGCAGTGTATTTTCTCACGTATAAAATGGAGATAGTAATACTACTTTAGAGTTTGTGTGAGGATTAAAAGAGATAGTATATGTAAAATGCTGAGCAATATCCAGCATACTCAATAAATGTTAGTTGTTTTTGTTATTATCTGAAGTTTCCTTGACTAGGCACTGCATTTCTTGCTAATTTGTTCTTATGAGTTATTTATTAACCTTTTACCTAAGGTTTAAAAAAATCTATTTTCCTGATTATTAGAATATTCTATTTCCCCTTTTATGCTTAAACATATTTTAGTCATATATTTAAGCTTCTAAGCTTTATTTTCTTTAGCTAAATTCCATAGCCCTATTTACATGTGGAACACACTCCAGGAGACTTGAGGTAATAGACATGTTTAATAATTCAAGTACCTCAGTTACTAAATGACATGCTCTTAACTGCTGTATACCACAGTTATGCAAAATCTCTCAAAATGTGTGCCTTTGAAGAGTGGACCCCATTCACTTCTCAAAATAATTTTGTCTAATGCAGAAGAGCTGGCTCAGATACACATTACAGATATGATATTAAGAATTCCTCTACTATGACTAAGTGTTTATGATAATAGAAGATAAATACAATGCATGCTAAAGCAGTAAAGAAACCAGTAATACATTTCTTCAGGTATTAATAAGGTTGACCCTCTTTGCTAAAATTGAAATGCAGAAGTGTATTTTAGAATATAAAATAATGCGAATGTTTTAGAGAGAATGGTATCACATTTTGGAAATTTAAAATACAGAAGAAAAAAAAAATATTCCTAGCATCAAAACTGTACTTTTTGAAACAGATCAGCAGGGTGGCATTAAGTACCTCTACAGGATATTACAATGATCTAAAACATTCAAGTGGCAGTTAATTTGTATATGAGGAATTTCTTTAAAGTGGCAATAGTTTTTGGAAGTTTTGCTTTTAAGCTAATATATCCTATTCACATGATAGTGATCACAGACTTGCTTTTACCAGGACAAGTTGTACCAAGAGTTGTGGCCATCGGACTTTAGAGAATGCTTTAGACATGAGAGGTAGTGATGTGTTGGAGACTTCACTTCCAGTCGAGAGCATGGGTTACTTCCACTGTCACTTGTTTCAGGAAAGTAGCATAAGCACTTTGTGTATCAGTTTCCCTGTTTGATTCAACAGAGAATAATATGTGTCCTGCTTACATTAAGATTGTTATAAGTAATAAATGAGGCAATGTATGTAAAATCCATGGGCTATTTCACTTTGATTGGTAAACATAGTTTATCATGGCACAATCTAGCTCTCATCTGCATATACTCCATGCCAACTCAATTTCTCTAACTGTTGTTATAAAAAAGGAAAAGAAGAAAAGTTTATAAAATTATTATATGAAGCTATAATTAGAACATATTATTTTATGAAGACTCACTGGCAGTAGTTGGGGATAGTTTAATGGAGGGACTGTTTACTTTCTTGGATGAACCGTTTTGTCACTACCGGAGCCATTACGTGTGTTGAGCAGTTGATTCATGTGATGTTTTATGATGAAACAGCAAATTAGTATTTGTATTGGTCTCTACAGATAAAACATTATAATCCCATTAATGGGGTTATTCCCACTGATGGATTTATGTTCTAAACACTATGAATTTCTCTTCTGTGTCTGGACACTAGTGATTTGGAACAAATAACAATATTATGAGTGCAAGAGTCTACGCTTACTCTGAAGATGACTGAGAGAGAGGGACAGAAAAAAATCCTCTTAATTTGTATAGCGGATTGGAAATGAAACTTGACCTCTATTATGTTTCACTTTCTTCATTTGTTAAAAAGGGGTAGCAGTATTTGGTTCTCTCACTGGAGTGGCACACAAATTACCTTGATAATGATCATAAACTGCTGTGACAATTCAAAGGCCTCTCTATAGATTTCTCATGAATACAACTCTGGAGCAAAAAATAGGGATAGTCAGTCCATTTTAAAGATCATCAACCCTAGAGTCCATCTACAGTCCACGTTAAAGTCTCCCATAAGCATAATGGGAACTACTTTTAAGAAGTTCTTGAAATCATTTTGTGAAAGTGTATACTAAGACGTTTATTATGGACTTTCAGAGACTGATAATTTTTTTCTAACAAAATTAATATCCAGTCATTTGTGTAACAGCAAAGGAGATAAACTCCACGTGAATATAAATGTGGGGTACAAGCCCCCAACTCACCAATTAAGCATAAGGACCAAAGTACCATTCAAGGAATAACAAGGTTATGTATTTAATTAATCTCTAGGCAAGGAAAAAACTCATATCATCATTATTTTTATTATCACATCAATTATAAAGTTATTTGTCAAAATCTCCATAAAAAGGTCACCAGTGAAATGTGTTGATTATTCAAAGCTGACCTCTATAAATTTGCTGAATAAGAGAGAACACAATCCTCCCAGGGTCTGAGTGTGGTCTCCAAAAGGAGAGATATCAAGGATACTTATCAGCTTAAAAGACCTGGGGTTAGTGAAAGCTGATTTTAGGTCAGAATTAGAAAGCATAGTAGTGGATACAGATCGCTCGAGATTTAGAAACTCTATGAGTTTCTGAAACAGTTATAATCTTCTCTTTGAAATACATAAACTGTGAAACATGAAATACTGACATGGAGAGTTAGTATTTCTCTGGTCTTTTCCTATAATGTGATGGCTCTGTGAAGCTGGTGTTAAAGTAACTTAGCTTAGATACTTTTGGAGCTTAGATACTTTTGCTGCGTATTATGTTTGCTATAGTTTATAGTAAGATAAACTTAGATACTTTTGCTGCATATTATGTTTGCTATAGTTTATCTTTTTGCAAGTTGTAGTTGAGTGTATTTCTCAGTCCCAGTCCTACCCTACTTCTGGTTATACTTCAGTCTAAGTTGAAGAACAGACCATCATTATTTTAAAGGAACAAGATCAATCAAGATCTTCACTGAAACTTGATGTTTCATGATTGTGTGTCAAGTATTTTAAGATACTTGTATTGATTTGTGTAAGTGCTGGACCTTTTTTGTTATTACTATTAGATGATCATATTTTTAAATACTCAGTTTGATAGTAATCACAGAGCAGCATTTATGATTCTGGCTATCAACCACTTGGTGACTAAAACACAGATGAATGTTAAAATCTTTCTTGAATAACCAGTGGCTTATTTAGTGCCACTTTCAAGATCTATTGTAAGACAGGTCTGGTGGTAATCAACGCCCTCAGAATTTGCTTATCTAAAAAGAATCTTATTTCTCCTTGGCATAGGAAGCTTAGTTTGGCTGGATATGAAATTACTGGTTGAAGATTTTTTTAAGAATGTTGAATATAGGCCCTCAATCTCTTCTGGCTTGTAGGGTTTCAGCTGAGAAGTCTGCTGTTATTCTGATGGGGTTCCCTTTGTAGGTGACCTGTCCTTTCTCTCTTGCTGCCCTTAAGTCTTTCTTTCATTTCAACTTTGGAAAATGTGATGAGTATGTGTCTTGGAGATAATCTTGTGTAGACTCTTGCAGAGGTTCTCTTTATTTCCTGAATTTGACTGCTGGCCTCTCTAGTGAGGTTGGGGTTGTTTTCATGGATTATATCCTGAAATACATTTTCCAAGTTGTTTGCTTTCTTCTCATCTCTTTCAAGGATGCCATAGATTTGGTCTCTTTACATAATTCCATATTTCTCAGAAGTTTTGTTCATCATTTTTCTTTTTCCTCCTTTTTTCTGACTCTCTTATTTCAGAGAGCCAGTCTTCAAATTTGGAGATGCTTTCCTCAGGTTGGTCTGTTCTGCTGTTAATACCTGTGATTGCACTGTGAAATTCTTATAGTGTGTTTTCAGCTTTATCAGGTTAGGCTCTTTTTTATACTGGTTATTTTGACTGTCAGCTCTTATATTATTTTACTGTGATTATTAGTTTCCTTGGATTGGGTTTTGACATCTCCTGAATCTCAATGATCTTTGCTTCTGTTCATATTCTGAATTATGTTTCTTTCATGTCAGCCAACTCGGCCTAGTTAAGAACCCTTGCTGGAGAAGTAGTATAGTCGTTTGTAGAACTGAAGACATTCTGGCCATTTGAGTTTCTGGAGTCCTTGAATTGGTTCTTTCTCATCTCTGTGTCAGTGTTCCTTTAACTGTGATGTAGATTGAGTACAGTTAGTGAGTTCTGTATGTTTTCACAGGGTTGAGGCTTTGTGCAGGGTAATTTTTGAAGCAGACTTCTTGTCTTTGGTTTCACAGGGGGTCATGCTAGTGAGATAAGTTTTGTGTTGAAGCTTTGGAGTGTGATCCAGTAGGTGGTAGTTAGACATATTGGTCAGTTGGTAGACTCTTTCAGTTGAGTGGCTCCCCTACATTGCTTCACAGTTGCAGCCGTGTTCCCTCTCAACGCTCTGATAGTGTGGACTCCTCTCCCACTTGAGTGTGGACTATACATCACAGTTTGGCTGGGCCAGGAGTGATCTCAGGGTTTATGTTTCCTCCGCAACC